>NC_139248.1:28229739-28779478 GCF_977018435.1 Lepisma saccharinum
ACATGTATTACACACCAGATGAATTCAAAGCACAGAGACCCATGTTTGTCATCAACACTTCAAAAAGGAAACAAGTTGTGGTTAATGACAGGACAAACATTAAAATTATCTGTGAATTCCACAATACACTCCCTCATGACACTATATGTAGTGTTATTCTCATAGGTGAAAAATCATATGTTTATGATGTAAGAAATGAGAGAGTCACAGAGCAATTCTAGAAGAATTGCATTGTTTTAGTACTAGATATGCAAGTTGAGCCTGGTGCCCAATTGAAGTTAAACCGGAAGTAAATATGTGTGTGTGGGTGTGTGTTTTATGAGGATTTTGGCTTAATTTCAAGTGTATCCAAGACAATATCAAGAAGGGGCATATTTTTAACAAGCTTATGGACAGCAATCTGGCTGATGCAACTTTTGTAAGTATGGGCAAATCAATCTGAGGGGGCTCATCATTTGTACACTGTAGTTTCGGGAAATTCCCGAGGGCATTTTTACAAAAATCTTGGATTAGACAGGGTGCTACACTTGAGCAAAAGCTCATATGCTCATCTTGAGCAACGTTTAAGTGTAGCCAAATCTGCCTGAGTTGGGTTCATCATTTGTTGAGTTTATAGTATATACTTTTATACTACTCTCGAACGCCTGGAACAATTTCAACCAAACTTTGAACACGTATCACTTGCAATCTGAAAGAAAATACTGTGGGGTTGAGACACCCCTAGCATCCCTGGGGGGGGGGGAGGGATGAAGTGACATGTAAAAATAATCGAAAATGTCCGATCTTAGTGTGGTATCCATTGTTTTCGGGGTAGATAAGATGAGTAGTGACACTTCTAATGCCGTTCCACTCCAAGTTCATCACCTATTGGGATGAGAGGGGTGAGAGGGGGTTATAATTAAAGTGTCAATAATGACCAAGATTAGTGTCGAATCCATAGTTTCCGGAGTCTCTAAGCTAATTGGTGACATTCACGTTGACCAAAGTTGGTACACATATGACTTACAATCTGCTAAGAAATACTGTGGGGGTGAGACACCCCTGACACCCCTAGGGGTGGGGGTGGGAAGGGCTGACGTAAAAATAATCGAAAACGACCGATATTAGTGTGGAATCCGTTCAATATCGTTTAAAGGTCACTTTAAATGAAATTTGGCTGAAGGCCGAAGTTATCGAAGATACAGTTCTGTATTAGGAGAGGGTCGGGGTCATCTGTTGGAAAACACTGAATGTAATTTTAAATAAGAAAATGGCGAAAGAACTGATTATGTTGAATTATTTTCCATCAGTAAAATGAAATCTCTGCCCCTCTCCCATAATCCTCTCTGCGATGCGCCTTCAAGAAAACAGCTATACATATATTATTGTTTTTTTCTTTCATAACTTTTAGTTATGTTTAGTTTGTTTTAAAAAACTACCAGTACAATCAGAAGATACGCAACATAATTTGTTTCTTCGTTTAGACGTTTCCTTTCCTTTTTTAAAGTTACTACTGACGAAGAGGCATGATGATGTTACTAAATATTAAGGAATAACTTTATAATTTATGAAGCCGAGAACTTGAATGTGTGGAGCCCTAACTCCACATCCACCCACGTGCCTTCATTGAGCACGGGGAACTTTAATATTGCCTCATAATTACGTATCATACCCTTATTACGCTTCGTTACGATTATAAGAATAAAATTTAACAAAATTAAATATCTACTTAGGCAAGGTCATTAGAGTTGCAGCGTTTCATGTGCCTTGGATTGGAATCCCATCTTCATCCCTCTTGAGTTAATCCGCAGCTTTCTGTCTCTCCCGTTGGAGATATGTGTAAATATGATGCAAGACATAAGTATGTCCCAGGGCCTCCTCGGGGGCGTAATGACAGCGTCTTCTTCCTATAATCAAAAGGTTCCTAGTTCGATACCCGGTGGAGTCTATAGTGGTTTGGATGCCACTTTAAACTGTAGGTCCTGTCCTGAATAGCCTATATGTGTATAAAGTGGACTTAAACAACTACATAAGTGTGTTTCCATGTTTCCGACTGAAGTAATGGAAATCTTTGGGCTGTAGGGAGCGAAAACTTTATATTCTTCAAGAGAGGAGTCAGAAAGCCACAAGTGCAAACCCAGGGGGTGCTCGTTGCTATGTGAAGTACGTATGCATTACGTCATCTGGGAGGATCGGGTTTGACGGTGCTCGTTGCTATGTGCAGTAAGTTTGGTGCGGGGTACATTTAGCTACTAACACGTCGCAAAAATCGGAACAAGCAGGTTGTTGATTTTGTAGCGTTCGATTTATTTTTATTGTGCTTTTGTACTTCTAGACTGCAATCATGTCTAATTGTGCTGTAGCAAGCTATGAAAACTATAACCAGAAAACTAAAGGAACTGACGTAAAATATCATAGATTTCCAGTCGATAATTGCGTAAGTAAACAGTGGATTCATGCTTGTAGACGAAATGTGAAAAATGCAAGTGTGCAGTGCCAATTATTGTGAAGAAGACTATGTGCGAGATCTAAAAGCAGAATTTCTGTATTTTCCACCAAAGAACGTGCTGAAGCCAACTGCAGTGCCATCGCTAAAATTACATCCAATTACTTTAGTACCAAATAATCGAGGAAATGGTGTAGTTCTCCTAAACACTTATCTTCACAATATGCTTCGCTTGTAGGACGTGCTGATAAGGTTTGCAGAGCTGTACGCTACGAAAGACACGCAATAAGGAAACGTGCCCTAAACAGGCTAAAGACTATAATGCCAAAAAAGTGAAAAATATATAGACGTTGGTATATATACAAACTGCAAGCAATGTTTCGTTGTTGGAAAACATATTCGATCTATTACAAAGGAGAAATGCACATCTACATAATGAAGCAAATAAATTAAAGATTACAAACAACCTCTTTCAACAGCTTTAACCAAATAAAAAAGTTCAAAATCTAGAACGTAACCTAACCGACAGTACTACAAGAGAAGTCATCAATATCTTGAAAATGTGTTCAACTTGTGCGAAGTACGTAGTGAGCCTAACTGATTTGTTAAGTACATTTTATGTAAGTCGGATTTATAATTATTAACAATTTCATTTAACACAGACCGATGTGAATTGTGATTTGTATGTTCACATTATTGTGAAAAACGTTGTCGGAAATGGGCATTTCGAAGATCGTGTACTAACTTTCACGCTATTCGAAATGAAATTCACTTAGTACATCTTCAATTCGAGTTACATAGCGTTGTATGCACGATGGTAAATATTGCATAAGTGAATATTACACCCATCATTAAAATGTTTGCAACTTTGTTCAATTTTGGTATTTCACAAATATATTGTGAATAATTTTGTACCCTTGTACTCAATATAAACCAATGGATGTTACATTATTCCTTTGTAGTACATTTCTGTCAAAAAGAGCAAGATCTAAGATTTGTGTAATGCAAGTTACTTCGTTAATGTACAAATGCGTGTCGCATATCAGCCTTGGAGTATATTTTCCGGTTATACAACTCAGACACACATGGCAATGGAAATGGAAAATCTGCGGACAAAGTCCTTTAACGAATAATAATTCGTACACTTGCACGGTCAATCATTGTGAGTTCATGTAACTTTTCTCCTTTATTGTTTATTTAAACTAAGATATTTTCATCGATATTCTCAAAGCGTTTCATTTACCGTGTGATCAAAGATCTATTTGTATAGGCTTGAATTAGTAGGTTAAGACATTTAAGTTTGATGTTCCTAGCACTCATCAAGTATTTCGAGTAGGTTAACTTAGTTAAATTAGTACTGTACACTTTGACTCATCTTCTGCACGCGTTTGTATGTAAAGTTCTTAATACGAAAAAATACTTTTTAGAACTATGACAACGATAACTTGCAGCCAAATTTGAACCAGAGAAATTAAAAATATCTGCAAATTACAAACTGGAATTGCGTTTTCAAAGTCTGAAACTACTATCTTACAAACTATTTCATCATTCTTACTCCACATAAAACTTTTCAAAAATTTTTTGCATGTGGAACTTTGATCCGTACGTAAATTATTGTACAGTAAATAAATATATGAAGAAGGTTGGGAATTCTTTCGAATTTAGAGTAAGTATCAAATGCAGAGTAAAATTTTATCTAGATTGTATATTGCTTCTTTCACTTGATATCTTCAAAAATAAAGTTACATTATGGTGAATGGTAAAGATTGGATTTTAAGTATATCAGTATAATTTTAATACTTTCTGATGTTATGTAAAATTTGAAATGTTCCTGGAAATGATTGCAACGTTCTGAATGAATAAGAAGGAACCATTTAGTCAGAAAACTAAATATTAGACATTTGTACTTCGTTGTGTTAAATGTTGTAAATAGATTATAGCGGACTACTATCGGATTAGAAATTACGGATATTCAAGTTTGGACTCCAATTAAAAGTTAATCAGTAGAACCACATAAAAACGAGTTACATCAAAATTCAGCTTATTCAATTCTGTGTTAATCTATAGTTACCTATTTATATTTTATTATGCCTTCTATTTTTATTATCGTGAGAACAAGATAGGATTATTTTTTAGTTTGGCAAACTATCGCTCTCTTTGAGATTCTATAAATAAAGAACGGGTGTTTTTTTATTTATAGATTATATATTATATAATTTATTTATTTATTATCCAAACTCTAATATCCATAATTTATAATCCGATAGTACTCCTGTGACGTTCTGTGAGCCCGTAGTACTTCGGAGGCCTCTGGCGATCTCCTTGGCGTAGTGCTTAGCACATCGTTCTTCGACGCCAGGGATCCCGGATTCGAATCCAATCGGGCAAGATATTGATTTGTCCTTAATGGGAAAATTGAGAATTTAGTAAATGTGATAGTATATGTGAAAACAAATATTGATTGATTGATTTGCTTCATTGTACTTCGCTTCTTGTGCCAATTTTGGCTAATTTGCGAAGATAGGGATGAGTGATGAAATGATGAATGAACACTCACAAACATCCATGTCTAAGCCAGGATTCGAACCCAAATCTCTGGCGTTGAAGTGCGATGTGCTAACCACTACGCCAAGGAGGCCGGCTTGTGGAAACAAAGAAAGAGATCCTCTTATGGGTTTTCCTTTCATATTTAAAGAAAGGCAAAAATAAACCAAATCTGTCATTCAATTCTTTCTTTGTAACTCTTTCACTATGCAATTCTTCTTTAGCATGCAACGTTTCTTATTAAAATCATAATACGATTTATGAAATGATGAAATCTGAAATTCTAATTAGAACACGGACAACCTTCTTTGTAATATATCGATCATGTTTCAGAAAAATGAATTTTTACAATACTTTTGCACGTGCAATTTTCCCCTCTTTTAAAAGTAGCGTGTTTTAATTATGTTACTAATCATTAAAGGAATACCTCAATACCATCCCGAAGTATGATAATTAATATTTACCCCTCAAAGTATAAATTCCCTCTCTGAAACTCGCATGTAAATGATAGCGGCCGTTTGCTTCTGCCAAGCCCCGAACGAACATAACCGAAGGGGCACCGAGCATAACCGATCCTCCCACATGACGTCACGCGTTCGTGCATGATCGGCAATTTTCGGATGGCGCTACCTTATAGTATATTAAGTTACCTTGGTGCAAACCTTCATAATTTGTTTGAATTTTTTTACGTCGGTTATCTGCCATTTTTGGCTAATACAAACGATGAAGATGAGTGATGAAGTTGATGAAGGGACATTCGCAGAGAACGTCCATGCCTAGGCCGGAATTCGAACCCGCGACCCCTGGTGTCGTAGCGGACGGTACTAACCATTCAGCCACGGTGGCCGGCTACATTTTGAAGACATAAAAGATTAGTTAAGGGAAGAAGTAAGATTAGTCCTAATCACTGTTTGAATTTTTTTTGAAAGTAACTGAATTACAGTTACTCATTTTGAAAATGAAATGAGTTACTTTTACTGGGACTTGAAAAGTAATTCTAATTTACATCTGCAGTTACATTTGTTGAGGTCCACAATAACTTCATTCTAGCTCGACTATCAAATTTCAAATGAACAACATCTAGACCATGAATTTATCGCACGCAATTAGAAACGACGAATTGCAGTGAAGCGTAGATGTTATAAATTTAGCGAGAAGCCTAATTCCTTCCCTCAGGCCTTCCACTTTAGCATCCAAAGAAGACACATTGATGGAAACAGGGTTGTCAATTTTGCTCTTTCACCAAGTTACAATTTTCATGTCAACAAATTAAGCGTCGTAAACTAACTGCAAATTAACTATTGATAACATTATTTCGAACGCAAAGAAGTAACTCTGATGCAGCTATTTACTTTTTAAAATAGCTAGTTATAGTATAAATTCCTCATCCAGATACTAGACTTAGGAGCAAACATTTGATATTCACTTGAGAACGATTACGTCGGATGCAGAAAAATAATATGTAGAATACATAACCGTGATAATAAGCTTGAAAGATAATTATATTTCAGTTAGCACAGTTATCTATTAAAAGGTTCAAGATAAAATCTGTGCAACAATGCATTGGAAATCGAGTGAAAAAAAACTTCCTTCATAAGTAGCATCTCTACGGAAGTTATCACTCATATATTCTAAGAACACAGTCTAGCTGAAGCCAAATGCGCTCTTTACAAAAATATCCACTTAACAGGTAGACATAATGAACGTACATGCCACGGATAATATGCTTAATTTAAATGAAATCAGGAACCAATTAAATTCGCCACTTTGCAAATTACTAAATGTGTTTGAGCACATGCCCAACAACTAGAAATTTGTTTCTGTCGTGTCAGGTATAACATTTAGTAGAACATATTTCTTGAAAAAATATATCTGAATTATTCACAAACGTTTCTACTTAATTAGAATTTTAGAAATTTGGACCGAAGGGCCATCTCTTCTTATTTTATTAAAATAATTATATTTTGGCACGTGCAATATCTCAACAAGGATAAGAAATTCAATTATAATTAGTTTAGAAAATTTGATGAAAATATTATCAATTTTGTGACATTTCATCCCCATCGTCGCGATTAACCAAACCTGGCAGAAAGACGACGGCAATATTAAAAATGTCTGTATGTCTCCATGCTAATTATTATATGTGTGCATACATAGCTACTGACACATAATATAAAGCAGTTTATAGTTGCATTGGGATGTGTTTTTTTTTCTTTACCTATGGTGTACGTATAGTGTTTCAGACCACTGCAGCTGCAAACAGTATGATTTGACGAGGTCAAGATATTATTTTAGTCGTGCCTCTAAATGTACTCACCGGCAATAACAATGCGACACCTAGATCCTGAAATACTCGCTTCCCTGCAATGCCTTATGTTATGTTAGGGAGATGGTAGAACTATCCATTGGAAATTTTCTATTAGAATTCACTTATCTGCGTACAATTAGGCAATTCACATAACGCCCTGCAGGGAAGTGTGTTACACCGCACTAATAGGCGGGAAATGTCGTTGCAAACGATCCAGGAAGAGTTCGTGTCTGGGGCGGTCATGGATGCTCAATCAATGCGGAGGCGGGGATTAAATACCTAGATATATGACACTTTAATTCTACATGAAACCTGTAGACTCCAATAATAAAAGGAAAACACAAATAGCATTCTACCTGTAAACATGAATGACAACTCATACAAACGGTAAAAATATATGTATATTGGAATCAAATATATTTACACAACAAACATAATACAGGTCTCCTTTACTCATTCCTTCATTTTCTCTCTCACTCATTTTCATGGGGCTTTTCAACATGAAAAATACTCGTACCAGGGTCGTATTTCATCAACATACTTTCTCTCCTTTGTTTGACATGAACTTGAATTAGGTCGTTAATCTTTCTGCTCGAGTGCTCATTACTATCAATATGTACCAGACCTAAAAAAGAACAATTATCGGAATGATAGGTCGGCGTAGTTGAACCTTTTGTTCACAAGAACATACGCATCTTTACCGCAAGTATGAAATTACCAAATGTCTTAGACGGGGGTGTTACAACAAGCCTCTCTCGTCCTTTCAAGACAATTACACCTCTGCTGCGTGATGCAAATCACATAATTAGGCTCCAGCTGCTGGAATACTTCACTTAACATCGGCGCGAGCAAAATTTACATTACCACTCTACAACGGGGAATACAATACTAGTAGTGTAATTGATGATACTATAAACTCAACAAATGATGAACCCAACTCAGGCAGATTTGGCTACACTTAAACGTTGCTCAAGATGAGCATATGAGCTTTTTGCTCAAGTGTAGCACCCTGTCTAATCCAAGATTTTTGTAAAAATGCCCTCGGGAATTTCCCGAAACTACAGTGTACAAATGATGAGCCCCCTCAGATTGATTTGCCCATACTTACAAAAGTTGCATCAGCCAGATTGTTGTCCATAAGCTTGTTAAAAATATGCCCCTTCTTGATATTGTTTTGGATACACTTGAAATTAAGCCAAAATCCTCATAAAACACACACCCACACACACATATTTACTTCCGGTTTAAATTCAATTGGGCACCAGGCTCAACTTGCATATCTAGTACTAAAACAATGTAATTCTTCTAGAATTGCTCTGTGACTCTCTCATTTCTTACATCATAAACATATGATTTTTCACCTATGAGAATAACACTACATATAGTGTCATGAGGGAGTGTATTGTGGAATTCACAGATAATTTTAATGTTTGTCCTGTCATTAACCACAACTTGTTTCCTTTTTGAAGTGTTGATGACAAACATGGGTCTCTGTGCTTTGAATTCATCTGGTGTGTAATACATGTCAGTATTGCCAGTAGTGACCCTTTTGTATGCTGTAAATGCTTCATATGCTGTAAATGGACATGTCTAAATTATAATTTTCTCTAGGGAATACCTCATTTCTGCCATTTTTAAGATATATGTTCTTGATGTTGCAGTTATCAAATCTACTTGAATTTTTATCCTGATTATTGTGTCTTCCAGTCTGAAACAGTACCACCACAAAATCCGGCATGTCATATTGTATACTGGAGAATGAATTTGTAGCATCAAACTCATAATAAGTACCAGCGGCAGGCTTCTTTACACATTGATATGTATAAAATTGTAAAGGTACTTGTGGATTTTTTATTATATCAGCTTTGTCTTTAAGAGCATAACTGGCTTCATATTCAACAACCGGGATTCTTAGCTCCATAGTCTGAATAAGGCACTTGCCCTCATCAGGTAGGGTATTAGGCAGAGCTTCCCCTGTAGAGTTTAATGTACTGTACCTCATCAAAGCATTATCATCATTGGCAGCTCTTCTAAATGTGATTCTTAAACCACCCTTCCACATAATATCTTTGTAATCTGAAAAGAATCCTGGCAACAGGCGCATGGGGAACAGCACTGTGTGGCTTTTGGATAATATTTTATCACCAGCCTCAAATCCACCTATTTTTGTAGTAAGAAGCCTCGGTTTTGGATAATTTTAGTGTGGCCAAAGCTGTGGAGGTAATGCCGGGATAATCCACTCTGTTTATAACAACACCATGCTTTCTGATCTCAATTTCAGAGAACAGATGCGGCACAAAATTATCTACCAATCTTATATTTGAATTTGCCGGATAATCTGTTCCATCAAGCTTTACAACATCAAATTTGATGTATAGATCTGCTCTGTGGGGGTGTATAAAGCCATCCTCTACATCAAGATCAACCTCAATCTCTGTGTTGGGTTGATTTAAATTTGCAAATGTCCTCCTGTTTGGGGGGAATGATTGTAGCTCATAACTCTCAATATTTTCCATTTTTTTTGTATGTATTTTTATTTAAATAGTAATCTCTATGATTGCAGTTGTTGTGGCTCCAGCAAAATCAACTAATTCTTCTTTTTCATTAGTGACCATCAACTCAATGTTATCTATTCTATTATGGCACACAGGAAAATATAATGTTGGGGATGGAGTGTAGATGATTGGCTCCATAAATTCAGAATTAGGTTTGAATGTTGCAATGATGCCAGTTTGTTTGTGAGTGCCTATGCCATTTGATTTGGTGATCATACCCTCGGCCACATTACAGTGAATATTTAGAGTCTCTATGGCTAAGAATTTAGGTATATTAATAGCAGTGTGTTTGATGGCCGGTTCAAGTTTTGTGTTGTTCTCAAAGCCTAACAGCTCTCCTATAGTACCCAGATCCACTGTTTCTGTATCAGATACAATCTCTACTCTGTGAGTGACAGAATTTTGAGTTAAGACTATACCTCTGGGTAATTGAGCATTTAGAGTGGACAGATTATACTGCCCTGGAGTGATGACAATTTTTTGATCACTAACTGCAATTTTGTTGTTGTGGTGTGTAATATTAGGGATCAAGTACATGCCATAAAATGCTCTGAGAGCTATTGTTTTGGGATACACTATATCATCATGTAATTTGAGTTTCAATATTGAATTTTGGCTGGTGAGATGGAATACCCCCATGATGTTTCAGATACCACAAGGCTTTTTGAAAATCTTCAATTGATGGTTTATTTATTTGAGACATATATCTAAGAACAGATAAACACAAATGTCCACAATTAACATCTTTGAAATTTTGAACACGGGCATTATTGTAATAAAGATTAGTTGATTTTAGATATTTTATTAAATTTTCAGGTGGAATACCTCCAAATGAATCAAACACAAATGCCTCATTGTTTAAATATTTAAGATAACAAATCCAGTGAGTGCCCTGATTTTTGTACTTATCCAAATTAACTATGCCACACTCTTTGTTGAGTGGTTGTTCTGGTAAAGAATCAGACATGTACACACCTCTAAAATTTTTGATGCCCAGTGGCTTGATTAAAGCTTCAATATCTTGGTTTGTAAGCGGCTCTTGTTTTTTTTTAAACTTATTCATGGCTCTCTTAACACCTTTGCCTTGTTTCTCCATGGCCAGGTTATGGCGCTTCAATTCATCTAATTCTGCCCTATTCTTCTTGGCATCTATTACTGTTTTTGCTATGGCAGCTGATCCCCCAGCCAAGCTCCCAACAGCCCCAAGTGCTGCTAAGATGGCCGGGATAGTAAATATGAAACCCCCCACATGTGATTTTTTTCTAGATTGTTGTAATTTTTTTAATTGGGGGGTGCTAAGCAACAATTTCATACCATGGTCCTTGGCAAGACAAGAGCTTTTTTCTTGCGCTGCTTTTTGGTTAAAAGGCTATCAATAGTTTTAAGAGATTTAAGACCTGCATAAGGTATTTGATACATAACACCCTTGGCCTTCATTGTAGGTTTATTATATACATATTCACAGCCCCCACCCCAGTTTTTGTTTGGTGTTCATAGCTATGGTGGTTCCCAATGCTGCTATTCTTTCACTCAAAGAAGCATCTTTGCTTACAAATCTACCAAATGCAGCCTCTTCTAATTTTTTGTCTGCAACATGTCGCCTATCAAGATCAGAATGTGTGTTGTATGCTATGTCATGGTCTCTACAAGCAGCATCTAGGGGATTAACACCAGGATCACCTTTGTTTAATCTATGGTCCAATTTTGTACCGGGACCACAATACTGATAGCCTGGAATATGTAGTTCAAATGGCAGCTTGTTTATAATGTCATTAACCAACCCCCGACCCTCAGAAATATTCCAAAATTTAGGTGGTAGAGTATTAATAATTTTTATAAGATATCCTATCCCCTTAGTGTCATTCACTATAAAATTAGACAATTTTGTGCTTATCATGTCCATAATTCCAACCTTTTCATTGTAAAAATTGTGGTTGCCAGCATTTTCCTCCCCAGCTATCACCAATAACCTATCTACAAGTTTCCTGACATCATCAACCCACACAAATTCTTTAGGCAGGGTGTTGTATTGTTTGATTCCACTACCTGTCTTAATTTGTGACCATATGGGCTTGATTAAATTGTTGTATTTTGCTCCACTGCTAGACTTGACTCTTTTTTGTGTGGGATCATTGTTCTGGTATAGAGCATCTGATTTTATTAATATTTCTTTGTAGTGCTCATAGTCTTGATCTGTATAGCTGCCAGGTCTTTTCCTAGTCATCAGTTCCCACAATCCAGGTGTGCCGGGATATTTAACAAAACCACCTCTTTGTCCAAGATGAGATTCTGAATATAAAATTATATCATCTCCCATAAATGTTACTCTGAAATTGCCAATTCTATGTATGATGCTACCATCACGCTCTGTGTCAGCATATAAGCCAAAGACCTCATCTTTGTTGTCTTTAGGTGTGCTTAAATATTTTTGAGCAAGAAGGCCCAATTCAATAGGATCCTGGGTAGCTACAATTCTTCGAGGAGCAACAGGACTAGGTGTATGAATACTGGAAAGTGGGGTGATTGGATAATCTAATATGTTCCTTGCAGCTACAGGTACAAGCTCTGTGATCAAATTTTGATTTTGCTCTGTAACAGTTTTGATATTTTTACCTAATTCACTAATAGCATCAATAATAGGCTGTTCCGTTTGTTTGTGTTGTTCATAAATTCCTCGGTTCTGTGATTTCCATCCCTTAAATCTTTTTACAAGATAATCTCTTAATTTAAGATCATCAATGATTGGCCATTTCATGGTTATTTATATATGTTTCAATGTCTAGAAAATTGTTGATTTTATTTCTGTATTTGCCACTACTGGGTTTTCTTGTCATATCAATTGTGACAAACCCATAACTGTCCTGGTTCCAGCACCTACTGCAAAACTTGGAAAAATCATTGTAGCTCAAGTCCCCACCTACATATTCATCATGTATGTGTTTGAGGTTGGTATGATCTTGATGAAACACACATATAAAATTGCTGTTGTCTCGGATCAGTTGCTTCGGTATTTTAGAAAAAGTCTGTGCCAGGTAGAAGCAATCAATGTTTTTGTGTCGGCCCTGTGTAAAGAAATTTCTAACCTTGTTTTGATTATCCAGTATAATGTCATCAAACACAACAACAGAGTTATCAAGACATTCATGGATTGGCTTATCATCTGGTTCAAAAGTGGCTATATCCAATCCATCATATAGCTTCATCAACGGCTGATATTTTAATTGTTCCAAGCTCTTAGAGAAAACATACAAGTGCCTGTTTTTCCAGTCTAACCAGTTGGGTGCCAATAAAAAATTATCAATCATTAGTGTAGTTTTACCACAAGCTGATGGCCCAACAATAAGACATCTAATATTATCAGGCAGCAACTTGCCATTTCTCTTAATCTGCTGTTCAGGTTCTGGCAGCCTTTTTATAACATCCCAGGTGCTCATATTATCACTTTGTCTGCATCGATCCAGCTGTGTTCTGGAAGTCCTAGCCATTTGACAAATAACTTGTTGCCTTTTCTGCGGATGATTTTTTCTATGAGATATGTGTCAGGCTGTTTAGTTTTGCTGAGTTCTTCTTCATAGAATCTGCCTTTGAGAATTTCTTCTCGGTGATCTTTTATTATATATGTGTTAAGGGTCCCAGGTTTAACTTGAACCACTGTAAATAATTCAGTGCTCCAGTTTCTTGTAAAGCCTCTTTTGAATAAGTGCTTATATTTGCTGATTCTTACTTGATCACCCACCTTGTATTTGGCCTTTCTTGTTGTTGGCTGGTATCTGTCGTGTATTCACACGCAGAGGTTAATTGATTCGCACACGTAGGTACTTCACAGTATAAAGATAGAAACGAGGATACAAAATAACGATTTAATACTGAACTTACAATAACCATTTCTAAGATGGCTGAATCCCAATTTTATCAATAACAACTTTACAAACAATTGAATATCGATTCAGATATTATACACACTTAACATTCCCCCTCTTCCTTATTTGACTTAGTTATATTTCAGTCTATCAGGCGGTTTTCTCTGTCGAGAGGACCTCCTACACTGATTCTGCTGTTGTTGCTGATGTTGGCTGCAGGAATCATCCAAGTACGATGTAGATGGTTTGTCATTTGGCGTAGAAGCTTCTGGCGCCACAGAACCACTGTCATTACTTCCACGTTTTCCTGTAACGAATAAGTTTTCATCGCAGAAAACTGATCCGCCGTCTTGACCTGTATCTGGTCCATGAATTCGTTCATCATTATCCTCCTCCTTCTTCTGACTTCCAAAATGATACCTATTTTTCTTGTCTTGCATCCATTTTAACTGATCTTCATGCACGACCCGGTTTCTACCTTCAACATTCACCAGCCATGTAACTTTGCTTTTCCGTGCTATAATTTTTCCCTTGACATGCCTCATAGCATTCCTTTTGTCCTTAAATGGTAGCATAACCCATACAAAATCGCCTCTTTGGTTCACCTTTTCATCTGCTTCTGCTTTATCCCTTTCGCAGTTTTGATCTATTATTTCTTTCATTTGGGCATCAAATTTATTCCTGAGAATGTAGGAAAATATCATTTGCTGTGGCGTTTTGTCACCTGATGCGTTATATTCGCTTCTCAAAGCTACTAATACTCTCTGCAACAATTCTTCAACGTTGACATGAATATTCTTGTTCAATTGCTCCCGTACAGCACAGTCTAGCTTTGTCTTCACTGTCTGCACGTAGCGCTCGACCTGACCATTGCTTTCAGGATGGTACGCAGGAGAATGGTACAAATTGACGTGACGTTCATCACAGAATGTTTTAAATTCTGAAGACGAGAATGGGGGACCATTATCTACCACAATACACTTTGGTAGCCCAAAAATAGCAAAATGTTTAATTAGATAACGCTTTACTTCTTTAAATGAAGTAGACGAAACTCTATCACAATCTACCCATTTGCTATAGGCATCTACTATTATAATATAAGTAATACTTCTATACACTAAAAAATCCATATGCATCCTTTCCCACGGATGTCTGCATTCAGTCCATGCACTATAGTTCTTAGCACTTGTATTTGGCTTGACTGCTGCACAAACTTCACATTTGTTTACATACTCTTCAATAGCCTTATCTATTCCTGGCCACCAATATCTCTCTCTGAGCATTACTTTCATTTTTACAATACCACAATGATCTTCGTGGGCTCTCTGAATAATGTAATTTCGCACTCCTTTGGGAACAACCAGTCTCCGACCCCAATACAGTAACTCATCCGTAATGCTTAATTCTGCCTGTCTTCTCTTGTACGCCAACAGTTCCTTCAATTCATCTCCTTTGAACCCTTTCACATCTTGTGGCCATCCATTCTTGCAATAAGATTTCGTTAACTTAAGAATTTCATCTCGTTTCAAATACGTCAAAATCGCCTGCTTTGCATTCGGCGTAAGCGTAACCTGGTACACAAATTCTTCTTGCCTAGGATCATCATCATGTACGTCAGGAAGTGGCAACCTTGATAACATGTCTGCAAGTTCAACCTTTTTAGTACATATTAGTTTATATGTGAAAGAAGCCAAAAATAAGCACCACCTTTGAATGCGTGGCGACGCCATAATAGGAATTGGTTTTTCCATAGCTAACAATTGCTTAGCTGGCATTGAATCTGTCCATATTTCAAACGATCTACCTTGTACGTATTTTTGGAATTTCCTCACTGCATATACGATACATAAAGCTTCCTTTTCATGCATAGGATACTTAACCTCATGCTTATTTAACGTACATGAAATACATTCAATCGTACGCAATTCCCCTTGTACTTTATGGCATAATTGCGAACCTAATCCATTTTGAGATGCATCACACTGTATAATAACTTCTTTATTCTGGTCGTATGGAACAAGGACCTTGGTATTTTGCAAAGCCAGTTTAGCTGCCTCAAATTGCCGCTGACAATTATTTGTCCATTGCCACCGCACATTTTTCTTCAATAAATTGTAAAGATCCGAAAAGATAACTGAGAGATTAAGCACACATCTTCTGTAAAAATTAATACCTCCAAGGAAAGCCTTTAATTGTTTGGTGTGACAAAATTTATTCCCTGTAGTATGCCTTCAATAGTTCTTTGAAATATTTGTGATGCGATCCGTACACCAAATGGCAATCTAGTATGTTGTACCAATCCCCATGGGGTATTCATTACTAGTAACTGTTTGGCTTGATCATCAAGTTTTATTTGAAGGTAAGCACTTCTGAGATCCAAGGTCACAAATACATCACATCCATTAACTTTTGGAAACACTTCGTCTATCCTGGGCAATGGATAAGTTACATTTTCAACATATTTATTCACAGTGTTCTTGAAATCGCAGCAGAGCCTCAAATTACCATCATTCTTACACACAACGACCATTGGACTCGCCCAATCACTTGAGTCAATCTTTTCTAGAATGTATTGCTCAATCAATTTGTCTAATTCAGACTTAACTTTCTCACGTAAACCATACGGAACATTATAAAATTTCTTAAAAATTGGTGTAATGCCTTGTTTCATTGGAATCGTGGCGGTAAAATGTTTAATTGGCTGCGACAAATCATTATCGAATAACTCTTTATATTCGTGCCTAATAAATTTTATTAATCCTTGCACATCACAAGATGCAATCAGATTTTCACACTTAACCATCTGTGATTTAATCAAGGTTTGCCCGAGCACAATTTTCAACTTGTCAGCTGTTAACATAGGCGAAGCATTAGTCGTATCCTTCGACTTAAGCAAAGTTTGCCCTTGAACAAATTTCAACTTGTCAGATGTTAACATAGACGAAACACGAGTTTTGTCTTCATACACTTCCAACGATGGCCTCAGTTGAGATAAATTAATGTGACAATCAGGTAATAAATGCTTAATCCATTGTCTTCCCATGAGTGGATATTTTAAATCACATGCGACTACATACAAGTCTAGTAGTTTATCTACATGTTCATAACGAACTCTTACAGCAACCTTTCCTACTAACGGCAAAGTCATATTGCTAGCACATCGTAAAACACAGTCAGCTTCCAGATATTGCAAACCATGCAGTTGAATATCACAAAATGTTTTACTTGCAATCGAAACTTGTGAACCTGTATCTATTTCAAAGTTCAACATAGAATCATTAATATTGAGAGCAATTACATATTCAGACGAAGAAACAAACTTACTAGTAGCTTTATCGCAATGAGCTATTTTCATAGGCAATGAAGAATGGTCAGATTTAAGATATGGTTGCGACGAAACTGAACTTTCATTACAGTGAGACAAACTATACTCAATCGATCTTTCTTGCATAAATTTACTTTCTCCA
This sequence comes from Lepisma saccharinum, assembly GCF_977018435.1. Lineage (NCBI taxonomy): Eukaryota > Metazoa > Arthropoda > Insecta > Zygentoma > Lepismatidae > Lepisma > Lepisma saccharinum. The sequence continues at coordinate 28,246,899 of NC_139248.1, forward strand.
TTTACTTCCATAGTAATCATTCCAACCCTTAATTCATTTACATCTAACACTTCACTGTCCATATCATCCGAAGAAACAGGTTCAACAGCCTGTACAGCGTTCGCCTTGTACTTGCTATAAGGTTTAGTACTATTAGTTTCTTTATTGCGCTGTAACTTGAAACACTGGGAAACATCGTGACCGAATTTCTTACAGTATCTGCAATGCCTGAAATATTGTTGCTTTCTTTCCCGTTCATTTTTACTTCCCTCATTATCCGATTGATTTTGTCTGAACCTAAGATTGGATCCACTTGACACAGTATTTTGGAATTTCCAGCTATCCTGTTTTGGATTAGAATTGGCACCGGAGTTCAAACGCGTATCGCCCTTGCACTTATTTACCTTTGCGCGGTTAGTGTTAACAAAATTTACATTAGACTGGACGTAATACTCCTTCATATCTGCTTCTAATTTTTCCATCTGCTTAGCTACCTCAAAAGCTTTGTGAAATTCCATTACATTGTCACTAATGAGTTTCTTACGAATAGTGTTAGATCTGATTCCGCTAATTAGTGAATCAAATAAAGCAATGGAAAGAAACTCACCATAACCACACTGCTCTCCGATCTTTCGTAATCTCCTTACAAAATCTTCTATTTGTTCGTCTTCTTCTTGTACACATTTTCTAAGCTTTAACCTTTGTACAATATAGTTGCTTGATGGACTATAATAAGATTTTAATCTTTGTGCAATTTCCTGATAGGATTTATCATGAGGCAATGTAGGTGCAAATAATTCACGCAGAACTTCATATGGCTTGTTTCCAATGACAGATATTAATCTAGGAACTTTCTTGTCCTCTGGAATAGCTTGTGTTTGACAATAATTATCAAAGCGCTCCAAATACGCTACTATCGATCCATCTTGGGGATCATATTTATCAAAACCAGCTACTAAAGCCATTATACATTTACGCTATAACACAAGGCTTAGAAGTGAAATATACTTATCCTCGATTTCTAACTAAGTCCTCGTCGCCATGTATAAATCTCTGTCGTGTATTCACACGCAGAGGTTAATTGATTCGCACACGTAGGTACTTCCCAGTATAAAGATAGAAACGAGGATACAAAATAACGATTTAATACTGAACTTACAATAACCATTTCTAAGATGGCTGAACTCACAATTTTATCAATAACAACTTTACAAACAATTGAATATCGATTCAGATATTATACACACTTAACAGTATCTAGGATAATAAACAGTCCTGATCAATTTTTGCTCATCAGATGAAGTTACTTCAGAGGGTTTCATGTTGATTGTGGAATGAACCGAGTTGTTATATTTATGTAGAAGTTCTGGAAGAATATTAAGCCATTTATAATTACCTTGAAGTGTAAATTGTTTATACATAAGGTTTTTTAGAGTTTTGTTGAATCTCTCTACAATTGAGGCCTTGAGATCACTGTAACTCGAATAATGTTGTATTGACTGGCTTTTAATAAATTGTTGGAACACAGAATTATAAAATTCTTTGCCATTATCTGTTTGCAAATAGCGCGGTGATCTTCCACTCTGATTGATGATTGTCCTGAAGGCTTCTGTAACATATTTTCCAGTCTTGGATTTGAGTGGCACAGCCCAGGCAAATTTTGAAAATGTGTCTATTACAGTGAGTAGATACTTGTAGCCCTTGTTGATTTTTTCTAAGTTTTTCAGCTGTCCACTTGCCATCTCAATCAAGTCGCTCTGCCATAAATCATCTATGCCTTTTGTGACTACTGGCAGTCTCTTATAATTATGTCTGGCTTGTCTGTGTAATGCATCAACAATAATTTGTCTAGACATAATATGAAAACAAGAATATTGCAACTATGGGGTGTTCAGCAGCTGATACTACAGGATTTTCTAAATATAATTTGTCTCCTATTTGTATATGAAATTCCAGAGAGCCATCATCTTCAGCAAGAGATGTTTCTAATGTATTGGGATCTGTAAAATCCTCTAACTCTACACTGGTGATTTTTGGTTTGTTTTCAGCATTTGTTATTGATAAGGTGGGGTAGTGGTGTGCCTGTGGTTGAAGCCAATATTTGATCTTGATTGGTCTCAGTGAGCCCCCAACAAAAAACTGGTAATAAAATTGTGCAGGGGACAGCATATATATTTTGCCACCTGGTGTAAATGGTGAATCATATTCTTTGTTGGGGATGCTGTACAATTCAAGAATTACTGTATGTTTTGGATTCTCAATTATGCCGGTTATTTCTTTTTCTGCTGTAAGCAATCTGCTTGTTACAGATTCAAGGTGCTCATTGATAGTGCTAACAACATCATCATGGCCTGGCTTAATCTTTATGTCCACAACAAGTTTCTTGTATTGTTGCACAATCTCTTGTAGCTGGGTGGCAAAAACAGTCAGAGCATTTGCTTGATTGGATTCCATGGTCCCTAGCTGTTGCTTGATATTAGCTACAATTTGTTGCAAATTTTCAATAACTGCCAATTTTGAATTTTGAGCAGTAAGATCATGGACTTGTCTTCTGATATCCTCAAACAGGGCATGCAGTTCATTAATATGTTGATTAGTTGGTAGAATGGCCACTGTCTGAGTGAGATGTTTGATCTCTGTCTGGATATTCTTGATATCTTCTGATTTCAATATGCGATTCACAGCTCTCTTAATATTTTTAAGTTCCTGTGATGTAGGCAGATTTGATACAGTATTCTGCAAAGATTCAAGTGCCAATTTCACATCATTTAATTCAGATGCATCAGCCACATTTTGTATAGCATTTTGGAGCAGGGCTATAGCTGCCTGAGTGGGTGTTGATTGTTGTAAAATTTCAAGTTTTGTTTGGATATCATCGATCAAGTGATGAAAATGAGATAGCTCAGATTCAGTGTTGAGGTTTTCAAGCTTTGTGATCTGTTGCTGGACACTGACAAGTGTGTCTACAATGCCAGGCAGGCGGGATTCTTGTACATTTGTCAAATCACTTTGCACTGCTGCTATTGTACCCTCAAGATGGGTTATGGTACTTTGAATTTTTCCAAAATCTTCATATGTTTCAAGTTGCAGCTTGATGTTTGCAACACTCCGAGTTATTGCACTCAAAGCATCAGAAGATGGCAAGTTGTTCATAAAATTTTCAAGTGTCTCAATTTTTTCTTTAACCTCGGCTATGGCATTGTTCAGAGGGTCCAGATTAGGTATCTGGAGTGATTGAATCTGTTCTTTTAGAGTGGAAATCACTAGATCAAAATCTTCTTGTGATTTTATGCTTTTGACAATTGTTTGGAGCTGTGTCTGGACATTATTTATCTGCTCTTCCAATTGCTGTTTCAATTGCTCAGAGTTGGTGGCCTGGGTCTTAAATTTGGCTTGAAGAGCTGCTACAGCCTCTTCTAAACTTTGAAAATTATCCAATGTGGCCAAATCAGTATATTTCTGAAGCAGCAATTTGAGTTCTGAGTCAATTTTAAGAAGAGGGTCCATGCATTGTGTTTGTAAATTTGTAATTTCTAGTTGAAGACTGGCATTCAGTGTGGTTTGTAAAGCTTGCAAATCACTTCTTAATTTCTTGACTCTGACATCAAGCATAAGAATCTCATCACTGTGATCTTCATGCCTCGTATGGCCAAATATATCATTGGGCATTTTTGTTTTAGTGGTTATTTATTATTGAATATCTGATTCTTAATTCTATAAAAAAAGGTATAAGCTTGTCATAGGATCCAGGGACCTCAATATATAAGCAGTCACCAGCAGAAACAGTATATACAGTGCCAGAAATCATGTTTGAGTGCTTAATTCTATAAATATTTCTCCCTACTGAAATCTTGACATTACCCTCAGGGGTTGTAATAAATTGCAATTGACCACCTACAGGTAATTGGTAATGATTTAAATTATTGTTAAATATGTACAATGTTTTACCTGTTTCATCATCAACATCTGTAAGTATGCTGTTCAGATGAATAATTAACAAAGCACTTAGTTTAGATATTATATCAGAAGAGGGTTGTGGTGTTGGCAGGTCCATAATAGCCTGTTTTTTGAACCCAAATAAGTTCATAGGCATGTTTATTTATTTCAAATCATGCTCTGTAATTGGGCATTGATTACCACCTTTCAAATCACAATGACCCCATGGTAGAGTATGTATGCCACATGATAAAATGCATCTCTTATCATCATGTGGGTCCAGAGCCACTTTTCTTACAATATTTGTAGTCAACAAGTGATCCACACTCTGAATTCTATTTTCTGATGTTCTGATTGTGCTACATGATTTGAGGCAATTTTTGTAATCTTCAAATTCAAGCTCTTTGTCTACAATCACTCTGCCAATGCCCTTGGCTTTTTTTGCAACAGCGCCACTACATGTTTCAAAACTGTACATCTTGGCCCTTAACCCAGCAAATGCCACAATAACATCACCAAGTGTCTCATCTTTTAACTTGCCAGGCACCTTTTTGTTGTGGTGTTTAATTTTTGAATGTTCAGTGGTATCAAAATATTTAAACAATTCAGGCTGTGCTATATCTTGATAAACATCTTCTGTTTGAATATCAAGAACAAAACTATCTGTGTCCATGTACATCAGTTTTACACGATCCTTATAAAAAGGCTTCAACACATCATAATACAATTTTAACATGTGTAATTTGGCCAATTCCAATATCACAGCCCCTACATAAATAGGCTGATCAAACTTAATCTTTGTTTTTTTCATGTTGAAAAGTGCCATATTTTCATCATAAATTCTTCTGTAATTGAAGTTGGGCTTTGCTATCAATTTTTTGCTCCGGCTGGGGTCAGTAATTATTTTAACATCAATATGTTTTCTGACATTTTCAATTGTTTTGCCATACACTGAATTGACCATCAATTTAAACAAGGTCTTATCAAATTGGCTCATTGCAGATGTTCGAAGCTCTGTGTTTGTATCAATATATGGTTTAAACCATCTTGAGTGCCTGAACCTCAAAACTTTTCCAACTTTGGTCACTTGAACACCATGATTCATCAGGAACTGGAGGTTTTTGTAATATATGACATAATCCTGTTTTGGCTCTAGAGTCATCATCAATTTCTTCTGTTTAGAGCCAGGTGAGCACTCAACCTCAGGAATTGGGGGCAGATCAGAAAATGTGTTGTGTAAATTATCTGGAATTGTCAGATCAACCTCTAAGAACAGGCCATAGTTACTGTCATCAAAATCCTGAAGATCTTCAATATTGAAATCTTCAACCCAATCAAGCCCTGCATATGGCAATTTATCCATCATAGCATAACCATACAGGCTGTTTGCATCCACATACAGTATATAATTTGATGGCAGTGCTGGATCATAATCAGGAATATATTTGTTATTTGCTCTGGCATATCTCTGAGAACATTGCACCATGCCTCCTCTTATACATTGTTCCATAAACAGATACATATCTTGATCCTGGATCAGATCCAATTGCATTTTAGTGTTTAAAAACATTGCAGACCATGCTAGGTCCGGAGCACTGTAAAAATACATTGGATCCAGCTTATAATTTTCCATGGAAGATTTTCTAAATGCCTGAAGTATATCAGCTAAGAGGGTCACATCAAGTTTTAAATAAGCCTTGTGATAATCACCAAATGTCTGGCATTTTAAATTGTTCCACATCAACTGGGCATGGTGATAATCATCATCAGTGATTCCAGATCCTCTTATTTTGCTGTAAAACTCTTGTTGTGGTGGCAGAGAACACTCATCAAATTTAGAAAAATCTGTAACATAATCATATGGATATACACCCTTCCGCCTAATTAATTTCAGGTCCTGATTTGGAAACAAAGCATATGTGATTTTGAATTGATCATCAGATAATTGACTGGCCAGTGTAGCCAGGCTAGCAGACAGAATTCTGTATGAATCAAGAAATCTTAAGTGAATAGGAACAACATTAACTTTAATTATTTTGCTAATGGCAATATATTTCTCATTATTTTCAGCTAAAATATTTAAATTCTGCTTGTCAAACCCCTCGTACCTGATCAAATAATGAAAATCATAATTGGATGCACCATGGCAAAATATGGGGACAAATTTTGGTCTCTGGATCTTAATATTACAGCTATTACACAGGGCCATTAAGAATTTACCATCTGTATGAGAATGGTGATGAACCTTGATATTTGTATCTGAAAATTTAGAATCACATACCGGGCATTTTTCTGCATTGTTGAAATCTTCAATCTGTTTCTCTGTTAAAGGCAACATAGGTTTTGATTTTAATAAGACATTAGATGCTATGTTATGGCACTCATTTTCTATTCTTTGTGCAAATTCTTTGATGGCATCTGCTCCCATGTATAAGTGTGGTTCACTAGCAACACCATTCTGTATAATTATATAACAAAAACTAGAAGGTTCATGTAACTGGTATGATGTAATTGAAGATTCATCAGGATCTGGGCTACAGAATGCAAGAGGTTTGAGATTTGATTCAAAATCACAGACTATATATGCTGGGTGTTCCAACAGGGCTTCAACTTTTTTTTGAATTTGGCATTTTCACTTGGATTAGGCATCACCATATGAACAGGTTTATGGTTGCCACAGTATTTCAGATGCTCAATTAACTTGTTTTTAGCAATTTCTGCATTCACTTCCCGAACCCCATTTATTATTTTTTTACCATCAAATACAGACAATCATCTTCTGCACAACTTGAATATTCTATGAGTTTTGTCTAGTTGTGTTCTGACTAAAGCTTCAAGATTATGTATCAGAGTATAATGGCGTGTATCATCCCCTTCAATTAAGAGCAGATCAATCGGAACAGCAGAATCATCATCAAATGTACTGATTCTGAGAGGTGCTATCAAGCAATTGCCACGGCCAGTAGAACAAGTAAATACGTTAATAGATAATTGTTTACCATTGATATCCCTGGCCTTTTTTTCAAATTTATCAATATTCTGAACAGACATTGGATATTCTAAGCCCTTCATTGCATCATCAAAATCATTTTCATGTTGTTTATAATAAGTTATTCTCTGAGGATTCCTTAAAACTGGATACAAAGCAGCTAAAATACACCACAGAAAGCATTTCTCATCATTATTTTCTATGTTAACCACGGCTCTTTTGTTTTTAATATTGGCAGGTAAAGGCACATATGTGGAACCTTGTAATGGGCTGAATTCAGAAATATTAACATAGAGCTTGTGTGGAGATCCGCATAGGCTCCATCCAGACTCTTTTCCAGCAAATTCAGAGTGTTTAATATTCAATTGATCTATCAAACTGCTTATTATTTTGTCTGAATTTGCATTTGAATATACCGGTACAGTTTCTGTTATGTGGGGCTGTGTAAATTTTGTGCCATTTGGCTTCTTATATTGTGTAAACAATTTGAGGGACAGCTTATAAGAGCCATTTTGTGCATTTAGAATTGCCTGCACATCAGAATTTATACTGTTCAAAAAATTCTTAATATCACATTTTGGCTCTGATACAAACCGGTAATCCCTAAGTTGGCCATTAAAACTGCTATGGATAGGTGGTGCATAGCGTGGCTGCTTTGCCGGTCCAGCATTAACAGGTGTTTCATGCTTCCTTTTCAGACCAGATGTAGATGGTTGTGGGGGCAATGTTGATGACTGTGCAGAACAAGAGCCTACATGTCTATTGAAATATGCCTTTCTAAATATTTTATGGCATTTGGGGCATATTTTTGTGGGAGTTCTATATTTGCCTGGGTCACAATTTTTTTGGTGCCTAGCAAAATTGGGGCTGGATATATTTTTATTACACTGATTGCAATATTTTTGATTTGGCATTTTTTGTTGTTGGTTTATTATATAAGATTTCCTGGGGTTCAATTCAAAATTTTGTACTTAATATATATATATATTTTGTTCAGCTGTGTGCTTTGTATATTTCTTGTGTATATTTAATATGTTAATATTATTAATTTTTATTCTCGGTTTATTATACATATTTTTTTGGGTTTTAAATCAAAACTCTATGCTTATTATGACAGGTTGTAAAGCTAATAGCCTACAAGTGGAAAAAGAGAATAAATATTGATCTACACTGACCTTCCGCAAATGCCTGCACAGACATGCATGTCCTAGAAAGGCAATGACCTAGCACTGTGTTATGTATTGATTTTTGTATAACAGGCTGGGACAGATATAAGCCTGACTCTAAATAAGAGTGGATTACAACAAACAAGCTGGATGCAACAAATATCAGATTTTTTATACAAAATATAAGCACTTTTTGTTCAATATACCAGAAATATATTTAATATGAATAATAAGAAATATTATATATTAAACCAAACAGGCCTGTAAGTATGAGAAGCACTGTAACAACACATCTGTACTCCTCAGCCACTCTCACAATACTGGCTGATATGTAATGCAAAATCTCTTTATATACCCTAAGCATGGATTAAAACATCTGAAACAACAAAGCAATCAGAATATAACACATCATCACATTATGTCATAATTAACCAATCAGAAAACAACACATGCATAATATTGGATAATAATTTGTTGCACAGCATGATGCAATAGAAATAAACCAGAAGTAAGCATGTGTGTGTGTGGGTGGGTGTGTGTGTGTATGTATGTGTGTGTGGGTGTGTGTTTTATGAGGATTTTGGCTTAATTTCAAGTGTATCCAAAACAATATCAAGAAGGGGCATATTTTTAACAAGCTTATGGACAACAATCTGGCTGATGCAACTTTTGTAAGTATGGGCAAATCAATCTGAGGGGGCTCATCATTTGTACACTGTAGTTTCGGGAAATTCCCGAGGGCATTTTTACAAAAATCTTGGATTAGACAGGGTGCTACACTTGAGCAAAAAGCTCATATGCTCATCTTGAGCAAGGTTTAAGTGTAGCCAAATCTGCCTGAGGGGGGTTCATCATTTGTTGAGTTTATAGTATCATCAATTACACTACTAATACTTGCACGACCTGGCAATTTAACATATAATACTCACAAATAATCGACTGAACACTCAAACTTCGATAAGTTATACTAACAACTGGGCGATTGGTTACACTACAATGGAGCACACTTCGCCAAATTACAATGAAGTTTTAACTGAATCAGGAGCTTTATCATTAAATGCAGACAATTAAAAGATTATGATTAAAACATGAAACGACCTATTTTATAACATTTACATAAATACGAGACACGGAGACTAGGTTCAGAATCCTGAGTCACGTAGAGAATCGCGAATCAAAATGATCCTGGCTTTGGTTGTAGGGCGTTGACAAAAACAATACATTCGCACGTAGATGTATCGACAGAAAAATACTGTACCAGACTCTGTTACGTCGTCGGGGTTGTGCATCTTTCCTCGGTACGATTAATCACACTTGGTTTCCTTGTGGCGAAAAATGTTCGTTCGGTTAGCAACCGCGGCGATAGGCGTTCGTCGATCATACTTGGCACTTTCGCTCATGGGGTAACGCTCCTGGCCGGGCAATTTCACATGTCGGGCGTCGTGTGTCTCTCCCTCGCTCGGACGCCGGCTTCCGACGGTTAGCGTTCCCGGGCTCGTCGCTATCATCTGGCGGCTCCCTCTTTCTCCAGCGTTGCCTTGCGCTCGTTGCTCTCAAGCGACCGACATCTTTTCTTCATTGTTACTGCTGGGCATTGGTTCATCTCCGGCGTCAGCTTGGGCTCCTTACTCTCAAGCGACGGACAGCTCTACGTCGATACTGCTGGGCGTTGGTCGGTTGGCGATCGCGACGGTTGGTGTTGGCGACGTCGGCTGGTTTGACGGTTGGGAACCCGACGTTCCCCTCTCCTCTTATCCTCCTAGCCGGCCATGGCTTTTGATGTTCGTTGTGTCACAAAACTAATAACAGCGTAAGGTTATAACACAACCACGGTCTCCCTTTACGTTCTTCAGTGATTGATGTAGGCACTGTCACCTCACTTGCAGTCACACACTGACGTTCACAAAATCAAAGTCCACGGTATGCGGAGGTGTATCGCGGAGATGCTTCCACTACAAGAATCGCGGTAAACTATGTCGAGGTTTTGGTTTCCGATGGTTATATACCTAGTATGAAAATGTCACTTGGGAAAACGTTAAAGACGCGTCGCTTCCTTTCTGCCGCAAAGGAGGTTCAACTCGAGTCCATTGTATTCTGGCCCAGCCCAGCGTGTGTCCATAGCCAGGTACAGCAGGATTATCTTCCCGTCAGAGTAGTAAATTCGAAGGTTGTCCGTGAATTGTCCTATTATAACAAATTCGGTCTTGCGTCCATGAAATTAATTCGATCATCTTGAAATTGAATCCAGGTGCTTTCTATAACATGCCGCTTCAGTGGTAAAAGTTTCAAGTATATCCGCCGACTGGAAACGAAGATATACGATAAGGCCTATATTTGCACAGGTGGGCCGTAAAGAATGAACCTAATTGACGATCGTTGGCGTGACTCAAGACCTTTTTCTCCTAACCCCCGTTGTCTCGCAGAATTTCACTATTCCGACTTGAACTTTTAAATCTAAGAACTGAAATCTCAAACCTCACGCCTTACAACAGTAATATTGATTGATACACATAATTAAAAATATTGAACAGTGATTTACATGCCACTGGATACTGTGACAAGTGCAGGATCTAGGTGTCCCATTATTGTCGCCGTTGACTGTTCCTAGAGGTGCTAGTTTATGAGTGACTTTCTATATCGACAAATGGAAGACATGTTCTTGAAGCTTGTCCACGTAGATGATATCAGCACTTTGTGTGTTGTTGTTTTGTCAGTTATGACCTAGATATCGCAATAAGATTTTGTGTGTATTATTATTGGAAGCTTTGGGACAAGACCGCCTGAAGGATTTTTCTCAGGGGGGGCAGCAGTACTCAAAGTGGTGGGGGATGGTGTGGTGATCCAGTTGAGAAAATTCTCATAAAGGATCCACTCACTAGGATAATTTTGCTCTTTCCCAAACTGGGCAAAGCAATGTCGCATTCTTAGAATTTCCACTTCGAGCACTGGGGGGTAGAGTAAGATTTGATATTTTGCCATTCAGTCATAAAAACTCATATCTTACCTTTTTTTATTATTATTGTTTCACGAAATCTATAATTAAAATTGAATTGAAAATACCGTGCACTGTTGTGAAGTTAAGAATTGAGTCTATTGTTTTAATAGAAACTGGATTCGCTTTGATTCCTTTCAATAAACTTTTCACGATATTTATGGCGTCTCTCGTCAATGTTTTCACGCAACAATTACATCATACGAATTACTTGAAGTTTTTACAGATATTATCTCAGTGGCGGCAAGTGCTCCCTGGGCCCATTCTGCGGGCACCCTTGATTGGGGAGATATTTCAACTCGACACACCAAGAGAATGCAACTATTTTTCTTCCTTACTGAGATTATAAAGAGAATGTGAAAAAAATATTTACTAATCATTCTAGTAGTTGAAAAATTATTTATCAAATGAAACCGGTAAATTAGCTGTAGTGTTGGTATCATTTTCATATTATCTTTAATGAAGTTCTTACTTGTACACCAACATATCATATAGCCTACCTTATTGAATAGAATATGAAAATCATCTTATATTGATGTCTGGTCGTTATGAAACCAGTCTTGAAAGTTTCAAGTATTTTTGCTCCTGCAAACCTTTTTGACGAATATGTAGACAAGATGTTCGCAAATCAATGCACAAATTGCTAGTACTTTGGCTACGAGCAAAAGGACAAATGCTCCGCTGAATGTGTTCCAGGCATATTGGTCTAGGCTCTCTGTCGCCATTGAACGGAAGGGAAAACTTCCTGTCGATGTTCTTGCGAAAAGTTTCCCTGTCCCACTGAGCAATGATTCCACAATCTTGCAACCACTTGATAACATTATTAGTAGATAAAAATAGTAAAATAGCAGATTATAAGATAGAACATTTAGTACGCAGTTTGAAGAATTGCAATATGAAATCTGATATAAAACATGATTTCCACACGTGTACGTATGATCATGACGAATTACAATTATTAGTAAATAAGTCTATCACTGATATTGATTACGATTAATTAGATAAGGTTGACATTTCAACGAATGGTATCAGAATTATGAAAAAGCAGGTTATTAGTGAAGCCTAGGATAACGAATAGTTAGTTCTAATTCAATTACTAGTTTTAATCTCTCAACTAACCACATCCATACAAAGTCGAAGATTAGGATATACATATAACGCTGTAACTGGAAGAAGGGAAATTGTTTCTAGCCCAGGTTAAATATGGATAGGCTATCGGAATTTGACTTATGAACATAGAATATATTATGTGTGTGAGAGAGAATGTGCGCTTTCTGTCAATGACGAATTTTGGGGAGTCCAAGGGATCCCCCGAAAGAGTTACCAATCATCAAGATTAATAAACAAAAAATTCATTGTGTAGTTTGTTTTTATAATGTTATTTCCACAGTATTTACACGAAGATATAGTTAACCAATAACGAATTGTGATTGGTTACTTGAATATTTTTATTATGATTATTGATTGATTTGCTGTTTCAAGTCCACTTTATGCACTGTAAGGCTAATCGGGACTGGACCTACAGTTTTAAGTGAAATCCGAACGACTATGTGCCTTCACCGCTTATCGAACCCGGGGCCCCTTGATTATGATCAGTGTTTGGAAGTAACTAGTTACTTGTAACGCAATTCTAAAGTAAGTAACCACTGCGTTTGTGTGTTCGTTTTTATTTTATATCATTGTAAAATCCCGTGGTTCATCGAGCACACCCCTATGTATTTCCTCACCACATTCCACACACAAAAAGATTGCTCGTAATTCAAGAAAGACGAAATCAAAATTAAAAATAATTAATTTCAAGTAACGTTCAACTAGAATATTTCTTACTTTTCACTCCACAAGTAAAGACACATAATGTTTAGTCATGGTTCACACAGCTCGAAAGCAATAGGAAGAATATATGAGGCTCGTTTCTCATTCTGTCAAATTATAATTCTAGAGTTCAGAAGCATTCACAAATCTTTCATAAAACAAAATATACAGCAATACTATGCATTAAAGTAACGATGGACGCGATTGAATAAAACCAGATTATTTTTATGATTGTTTGGACATTATGAGAAATAGTAGTGATAAGTAAAAGGTTCTATATTACAAAAGTTAGTTTTACACCATTACCTACATTCGATTTGACATTGTGAATAGATTACATTCTGAATTGAGAAAGCTTAAGTTATAGATAGAACCTTTCTAGTTCAATAACAACTATGTTTCGATTTGTCTGATGGAATTCTGAAAGATTGCGTATTACTTGATGTTGTGCAAAAACTTTTTTTTTAGTTATGTAGACTAAAAGGAGCTCTCCTTAACATGTTGCAATGTGCCAGAAATGATGTGTGAGGTACTGGACTCTATTCTGAAGTTGATAGAAAGGTCATCCTTTGGCTGTTGAAATTGGGGGCACGAAATTCAACTCAGAGTGAAGGAAGCTCAGAAGTTACGTGGCAGGATAATTCCTGTATAGTGAAACTGTTGCGAAAATTAACGAAAAAGTAGGTAGTTTGTTAGATTGTATAAAGAAACGTAGCGCGTATTTAAAAAGAAGTAAATATAATAACAGGAAATTTTACTTGTCATTGTGTCACACGTACGCAAAAACTGTTTATGACTGAAGATAAGCAATCACATACACATGTTCACACACATACACACACACACACACACACCCCCACACACACACACACACACCAAGGACCACGGAAACGTACAGAGGACGTCAAAACAAACAACTTTTCTCAGTAACATTTTTCTCGTAGGTGCGTAGTTTTGGCGCTACAGTCGTTCAGAAAAGACCATTTTGCCGCCTGAATGCTGGCAACCATACACATCATTTGATCGCATCTGTGACGTCATTTTGTGCTGCGAAACAGTGCACTGCATTGTTGCAAGGAACACACAAAGTTTGGGGAAAATGACAGACTACCAACCATATTATGATCTGTAAAACGAAGATACGATCGCTTCCAGTAGACCGAACATCTATGGAAACAGCCTACCAGCCAGAAGATCAGCAGTTATTCCAGAGAAAGGGGGAAGTGAACCAACGGTACGATAAATGGTAGAAAACGACGTATTCAAAATGAAGTGGTAATAACGGATTCTGTCTCTTAGCCATCATGTCAAATATAATCATCATCAACAATAAATTTTATTGGAATTACAGTTTACATCTGGGTGTTTACGCCCAGCTATCTACATATCAAATATTTGCAAATCTCCTTGCAACGTTGATATCTACATGTTTGTGTACTGATACATACGTTGTGGTATTGTAGTGGTGATAACGGAAGTATCCGAGGTTCACGTTGTTACATTATGGCTAAAATACGTACAGTCACAGCCCCTGCCGGCTTGTAACGATTCCTTTGAAAGTCAATGTATTCATTACAAGCCGGCAGTGTCCGTGATTGTACAACCACAGTAACAACCTTATAACGAATCAGCAGCGAATATACTGTCATATTCACAGTTGCAAACTACTGTACTACATGTGTATCAGGTCCTTAGATAAACACAGTCGTCGGAGAACTTGTTTTACTACTACTTACATCCCTTTATTTTCAACTATTTTTGCTCCTTGTCGCATAAAGCCGTGAATATACATTACATTGCATGTTACTTACCTTTGGAATTTTGAGTTCTTTAATTTTTGTCAACTGTTCAGTGTGTCACAGACATCGAGTATCAGAAGGACGAAGTAGATAGACTAAATTGTAAATGCCAACTTGGCAACGAGATTTGCAAATATTTGGCATGCAAGCTGAGACAAAATTCGTTGTTACTACATCCATTTGAATTCCTTTTTTTTCTACAATTTTTCATATCGTTTGTTCACTTCCTGTTGGGTTACAGAACTTGTTGACTCGCTTTGTTTTACTGTACATAATATGGGTGATTGTAGCGACATCATTTTTCACAGAAAATGTGTAATCCTGGAACACATCGCTTCACCACAGGAAATGAGGTATTTAATGCAATCAAATGTTTTGTGTGGTTGTCAGCAATCAGGCGGCAAAACGGCCTTGTTTGAACGACTGTAGCGCCGAAATGATGCACCAACGAGAAAAATGTTAGAGAAAAGTTGTTTGTTTTGATGTTCCCTATACGTTTCTGTCGTCCGTGGGTGCCATTAAAATGACACCCTGTGTCCGTGTGTGTGTGCGTGTATATATAAGTATATATAAGTATATGTAAGTATATATATATATTTTGAAGTGTGACTCGGATAAACCTTGGGGATATATATATATATTTGTGTGTGTGAGCAAATATTGTAATCATATTATTTTACATGTTACTTACTTTTTTCGTTTATTTTGTTGGTGTCCGAAATAACTGGAAATTTGTTTCTAATTTATTCGCCTCTGATAAACACTTTTTTTGTCCTTCTGTAGCCTTTTAAACTGAATGACAAAACTATTGTGGGCTCAACATCAGAACAAGCCGCATTGAAATATATACAGTTTATAATGTTTAAAATGAATGTTTGTACCACTAACTCAATTTAACTTGCAATCCATTTCCTGAATACAAATCAGTAGTAAATGTAAAACGCAATACAAAAAGTTGATTGATTATTCTCTTTCCCGTCCATTATTGCCTTAATATCTTATGTATTAACAGGTTTGCTGAATTGTTTAGGTTAATCGCGATTGCTGGTGTTACACTCTCTTAACTAAACCGCTAATAATTGCAGAAGAAGTGTAATGATGTATTAGAAGAAAGTGACATTTTGGTGACATGTCAGGTCACCTGTCAGAATGTCTGCAAGCAGAACTATATGTAGTGGCTGCTAGTTAAGCCGTTAATATTCGTGATGAAGTTGTTCATTCTGTTTGAATTGTAGCACATACAGAAATTCTAAAATTAATCTTTCGTTTAATTCATTCTAGATGTTATTTCAATATGCAGATTGCTATATTGTGTCAATATTCTTGTGATTTTTCAGATGAAACTGATTGAAACTATGTTTAAACAGCACACCCGGATATTGTTATATCTCACCATTTCAATTTTTGTCATGGGAAGGAGCATTACTATAAATCAAAGCCCACTGGATAATACATATATTGGATGTATCAATGACATCATGAACAAGGAGTTTGGATCTCTCAGGACAGTAATTGTGATACATGACGATGATACAAGGCTTCTGGCCAATAGAATTTCTAGCGATAAATATGTGATGATTTGTATTCACATTGATTATCTGGCTACAGTGGAAAACACTTGGACAAATTGGATGCTAGAAAGGAAAGAAAGTTGCTACATCATACTAGCTAGTAACATTGATGTGATCAAAGACACAATACAGAAATATTACCAGTTTTCATATTTTAATTCTGACTCTAAATATTTAATTGCCATTACTACTGACTACGCTCAACACGATCTTACTTCACTCTTTGCATCTTTAGGTAGAAACAGCATAATTAATGTAGTAGTCATGGCACTGCCATTTCAAATCCCTACCTATGTTAAGGAATCACCCAGTGCAGCAGTCTTTCTATTTACCTATTTTCCATTCTCAGAATTCCATTGCAGATCAGTTGGTAGAGTAACCCTGTTAGATGTTTGGGATGGAAAACAATTCATGTTTAATTCTAATCTTTACATCAACAAGTTGACTAATTTGTATGACTGCGCAGTTCCTCTGAAGACCCACGTGATGGAAATGTTTGCAGTTTTTGTACCAGCTGGCGAAGATGGTTTTACCCTAACTGGTTACTTCGGTGGTTTCATTGCAGTTCTGGCAGAAAGTATGAATTTTACCTTAGAAACCGACGATACATATTACAACAATCTTGATATAGGAGATGTATTACCGAATGGATCTTTCACAGGTGATTTAGAAGAACTAACACTGGGAAGAATTGATGGCATTTTCAAGTTAGCAAAACCAAGTACACGTGGGAACTACTTCTTCGACATGCTGATGTCTAACTACTTCACGAGTTGCGTTTGGGTTGTTCCAAAACCCAAAATCTATCCCCAATGGATGAATATATACTTTCCTTTTCGTCCGAATTTATGGTTGATCAATGTGATATCATTCTTTGCTATAATCGCATTTACCAAAGCAGCAAGTCATATTCTACACGATTATCAGAGTTACGTTTTTCGTTATCCTCTCTTCTCCAATTTATCTCTTTTATTGGGAATCTCCATCCCTTCTCCTACACCAGTATTTTTCTTCAGGGTGGTGTTTGTCATTTGGGTCTTCGGTTGCCTCATAATCAATTCCCTGTACCAGTCTTCTCTTTTCGGATTCGTAACCAGACCCAAGAAGTATCCCTTCATTGATTCTCTGCAAGACATACTAGATCAAGGATTGCATTTTGGAGGCGACATTACGAGTCGAAAACAGGTACAAACTTTCAATGATCCTGTTTTTAAGGAAGTTTACGACAAATGGATATTGGAAGAAAACCCTGAAATTAATTACAGAAGAGTAGTTGAACAAGGTGATTATGCTTTCTTGTCAGGAGATATGTTCCCAGAAATAATAGCTTATAGACACATGCTATTTGATTCTTATGGTAACACACTATTCCACATGACTTCAGACAAGTTCTTCACCTATCCCTTTGTCTTCCTTTTGCGAAGAAGTTCTCCATACACATTCTCCTTTTCCCGTCTGATTGCACTCAGTGTGGAAGCTGGCCTTCCCTTGAAGTGGAAGAGTGAAGCGAAGACAGTGCTGGTGCACAGTGCGTTAAGATACAAAACTTTCCAAGAGCCGCCAGTTACCATTGTTATTCAGCTGGAGAGTACAATGGGTGCTTTTGCATTACTGATAACAGGCATTCTACTGAGCATAATATTATTTACTTTTGAAATGTTACGCAACAAATTGAAATAGAGTACCACTAATTCAATGTTTCACAATTCTACCAAAGTGTATTTTATTCATAACTTTCTCTATTTGAAAATAAATTTGATTCATATCAATGCCCGTTATGTTTTAGTAAGAATGTACGTATTATAAAGTACACCTTCCATAAAAATACACTGATTATTGTTTTAATCGAAGAATAGTCAATGTATTATACGGTACCGAATATACGTAGTTAACGAAGATGATGAATTTAAAATCGTCTGTTAAAATGCATATGTACTGAATTGATAGTATTGTTGTAGATGCTGTGGAAAATATTTCCAAATCCATGCAATTTACTTTATTTCTATAGTTTGTAATATCTTGTGTAATGAAGTAATTGTACGGCTATGATATCATAACACGATCATGATTTTGTTGGAGGATAACGAAGAATATTAGAAATATTTGGAGATCTCTCCAGTGGAAGGAAATGTAGAATTTCACGAATGACATAGATTTTTTTTAAAGAAAGAAGAATAATTGTACTTAAGGAAATAAACCAAGTAGTGAAGTATTTTTTTCAGATATTATATTTTTGTTGTGTTTTTTGAAAACTGGAATGAATATACGTATAATCATGCAAGTGATTTCATCTCAGATCATGCAGGTCATGTCCGCTCACCATCGTGGATTTTGCTGAAAAAATATATGTTAGTAGGCCACATGGCACATGTCCAAAAATAGATTATTTTATTTTCTGTTGATTTGTTACAGTGTTACAAGTTCTCAAAGATTGGACGCGAGAAAAATTTGATCTAGATTTTGTAATTCTAAGGTGACAGATTTATTATTTACCTGTATGATTTGAGATGAAATGACTCGTATAGAAAAATCATTTATTCCCAAACTGAACAAACATCAGTTACGCGAAGATTGTTTTACTTGCATGTACAACATTCCTTTACTATCACAGTGATAGTAAATTGATTTGAATTAGACGTAATTGCTTGGCATTTTGATACGACTTCGTTGCGTCACAAGATTTGCTGTACGTTACGAATGTACAGTACCTTATCTTTTCCGTTGAAGTTGAATCCGACGAAATGGAAACATAGTATTTAAGAAATGTAGCTAATAAAAGACAGTCGGTTGAGCATCCCACCTCATCTTCATTCAAGCAGTGTGCGGTGGTATTGTTCACATCTGCAAATTCGATTGCAAATTGAAGATCTGATGCACTAATATCATGAACAATATTTTACGTAACTAGGTGAAGGAGCAAAAAATAAGAGGTGTTAAGAGGACATTAGTTTCCTATTAAATAAACGTGTAAGTGTCATGTTTTATTTATATATTTATATACTTTGCGGAAGTCGACGAAAGGAGGTGAGAAACGAACCAGAAATAACAGGTCGGTCTAATTTCTGTGTTCCAGGAATACTTGGGTTCAGTTTCCTTATATACTATGTTACTCATAATGTTGTTCGTACAGATGAAGTGTGAGAACTAAACGAATGCAAGAATTACAATAAGCCTTAGTACATTAAGTATTCTCCCTACATGTAGTTTTAACACACATAGTGATTTATTTACAATCGTTTGTTCCCCCATAAACTTTATTAATATCGAAAAAACATATATTTTTGCATATACATGCTACTTTGATGTCACATTTATGTTCGCACAGTCGCAATGAAAACAGAAAAACAGAACACAGAAAAATAAACATAAAAATGTTACAAAATGAGACAATTTAATAGCCAGAATCATAACCCTTGGCCCTAATAACTGCTTTTCATCTACTGTGCATAGAAGCGACCAAGGTATTTCAGATGTCTGGGCTGATTTCCTCCCACTCTAAAGCGACGGTCCTCTTCTGATCTTCTTTTGACTTGCACTCATGTTTATGAGCCCCTAAATGCTCAATCGGATTCAGATCTGAACTTTGAACTAGTGTTTTCAGCTGCTTTGGTACATTCAAACTCAACCAGTCTCTGTTGAGTTGAGCAGTATGTATGCTGTCGTTATCCTGCTAGAATGTGAACACACGGGGCAACCCCATTTGCTGAGCATTTTTTTAACGTTATTCTTCAGAATATTATTACAGACATGTTTGTCCATGATTTCACCAATGACTTGCGTTTTCCCAATTCCTTTAGTCAACATACAGACCCAGATCATAATGGATCCCCAACCGCATTACTTACCGTAGGCGTTGTATTGGCAACATTTTCCTGCGTACTTGCCTTCCTCCACACTCTGGTCACACCATCTGATCCGTGCAGATTTATTTTGGTTTCATCGGACAATATCACTTAACACAAAACTCCTGATCCTTATACAAAGGCTCTTTGGGAAATCCGACTCTGTTGATACGTTTACCCTGTACGAACTACATTGAGAGCAACTGTATATTGGCGTCTTTGTCTGAACGCTTGGGGTGACAATCCCCTTCGCATCTAGGGCTCTGTTCCTTACTAGTCCAATTTGATATAATTTTAAAATCTTACCTATGACTATAGTAGTACGTTTCAACAACATGCTGTTACCAACTCTAAAGAAAGAGGGAGAATGAACAAGATCAATATATATATATATATATATATACACAGGAATAGGGTTAGAAATGGTGCCAGAAGGGCGGTAAAATACAAATAATGAAGGAGACAGTAAACACTTACCACACGAATAGAAATAATTCAATATTTCGCGATCTGAGTCGCATTTTCAAGAAGGTAGATAAAAGATCGACGACACTTTGAGTAGAGGCACAGAATACTGACCGTAGCGTCTCTACGGTCAGTGTTGCCAGAAACAGTTGAAAGGAAACACGAAATACTTTAGCCAGTGTTTACTGTCAGGTGGGTGGGTAGTTTCGGGGAGGAGAGGAAAGAGTTACTGGTTGGCTAGGTTGAGTCCGGGGGGTATAGTGGCGTGCATGCCTGCTATATAGGCCCTTTCCCATCGCCTGCGGAAAGATGTGTCAGAGCGGGGGGGTAAAAGGTGGATGATGGCAACACGGAAGCAGTTATTGAAGGTGGTGTTATGGCTGTTGGTGTGGATGGCAACTGTGAAATCGGAGTTTTGGGTGGAGGAACGGTGATTATTTATCCTTAGATTCAAGGGGGTGGAGGTTTCGCCTAGGTAGAAGTTGCCGCAGATTTGACAGATGAGGGTGTAAATTAGGTTGGATGAGTGGCAGGTACCCTTAGGGTGAAGGGTGAACTCACCTGCCGCTGTAGGGATCAGGAGGGTGGGGGAGGTGATGAGTATGGGGCAGGTCTTGCATCTGGGTTTATTTCACCTGTGGGCTGGGGAAGGGGTGCGGAAGGGGTGGGGGTGTTTCGGACCAAGATGTTTTGGAGGTTGGGGGGCGACGGAAGACGACCCTGGGTTTTTCCCGAAAGATGTCTCTGGTCTCGGGATCACTGTGCAGGATGGGGAGGAGGGAGTGGAGGGTATGTCTGATTTTCGTAATGTGAGGGTGGTATTGGGTGATCAGAGTTGGAGGGTTGGTTTTGGGTTGTTTGGTGCGGTTGTGGGAGTTAGCTCTAGTGATTTGTTTGTTGATGAGGGTGGAGGGGTAGCCACGGTTGGTTAGGGCTTGGTGCAGGCGTAGGTTGTAGTTTTGGCGGGATGATGGGGGTGCGTTGAGGCGCTGGCCTCTGAGGGCTAGGGAAAATGGGATGGCCCCATGATCCCCCCTCCCTTCCCAACAACCACCCCCTCGAAAGATACATCACCTCTGTTGTCAACAATGTTTCCGACAGTACATACCTCCAAAACCCCTCTTCCCACCACAATCTAACCCCAGACCAGCACCAAGCCCTCCGGTCCCTCCGCAACAACCCAGACATCAAAATCCTCCCCGCTGATAAAGGGTCCACCACAGTAGTCATGAACTCCTCTGACTACGTGGCGGAAGCCACCCGTCAACTCTCTGATTCATCGACCTACAAGCCCACCACGGTTGATTCATCTACCACACACCTAGACAAAATTCGGGATTTTGTCCTCTCCCGAGGACCCCCTGAAGGCCTATCCAATTCCACCATCTCCTCACTCATACCTGACAACCCCCGCACCCCCACTTTCTACCTCCTCCCGAAAATTCACAAACCTAACAACCCCGGGAGACCATTGTGTCCAGCTACAATTCACCCACTGAACGCATTTCAGCCTTTCTAGACTCTCACCTCCAACCCCTCGTCCAAGCCCTGCCCTCCTACCTCCGTGACACCAACCACTTCCTCAACATCATCCAAAACTTACCATCCCTACCACCCAACACCATCCTCACAACAGTTGATGTCACATCCCTTTACACCAATATTCCCCATGCCCATGGCCTCCGTGCCACGGAATCATTCCTTAACAGCCGACCCAAACCCCACAATCCCAGCACTCACTTCCTGATACAACTAGCCAACCTTGTACTTACCTGCAACAACTTCTGCTTCGGTGACCAACATTACCTGCAGATACGTGGCACAGCTATGGGTACCCGCATGGCCCCCTCTTATGCCAACCTGTTCATGGGCAGGCTGGAACAGGAATTCCTTGACTCCCAGCAACTGAAACCACTCCTCTGGCTAAGATTCATTGATGACATTTTTCTCCTCTGGACACATGGCGAACCCCCTCACAACATTCCTAAACCGACTAAATGAGTTCACCACCCTCAAATTCACCTGGTTCCACTCCAAAGACCAAGTGACCTTCCTCGATGTGGACATCCACATTGTGGGAGACCACTTGGAAACATCCATACATATCAAACCAACCAACCACCTCCAGTATCTCCACTACTGCAGCTCACACCCCTACCACACCAAAAAAGCCTTCCCATTTTCCCTAGCCCTCAGAGGCCAGCGCCTCAACTCATCCCCCTCATCCCGCCAAAACTACAACCTACGCCTGCACCAAGCCCTAACCAACCGTGGCTACCCCTCCACCCTCATCAACAAACAAATCACTAGAGCTAACTCCCACAACCGCACCAAACAACCCAAAACCAACCCTCCAACTCTGATCACCCAATACCACCCTCACATTACGAAAATCAGACATACCCTCCACTCCCTCCTCCCCATCCTGCACAGTGATCCCGAGACCAGAGACATCTTTCGGGAAAAACCCAGGGTCGTCTTCCGTCGCCCCCCAACCTCCAAAACATCTTGGTCCGAAACACCCCCACCCCTTCCGCACCCCTTCCCCAGCCCACAGGTGCAATAAACCCAGATGCAAGACCTGCCCCATACTCATCACCTCCCCCACCCTCCTGATCCCTACAGCGGCAGGTGAGTTCACCCTTCACCCTAAGGGTACCTGCCACTCATCCAACCTAATTTACACCCTCATCTGTCAAATCTGCGGCAACTTCTACCTAGGCGAAACCTCCACCCCCTTGAATCTAAGGATAAATAATCACCGTTCCTCCACCCAAAACTCCGATTTCACAGTTGCCATCCACACCAACAGCCATAACACCACCTTCAATAACTGCTTCCGTGTTGCCATCATCCACCTTTTACCCCCCCGCTCTGACACATCTTTCCGCAGGCGATGGGAAAGGGCCTATATAGCAGGCATGCACGCCACTATACCCCCCGGACTCAACCTAGCCAACCAGTAACTCTTTCCTCTCCTCCCCGAAACTACCCACCCACCTGACAGTAAACACTGGCTAAAGTATTTCGTGTTTCCTTTCAACTGTTTCTGGCAACACTGACCGTAGAGACGCTACGGTCAGTATTCTGTGCCTCTACTCAAAGTGTCGTCGATCTTTTATCTACCTTCTTGAAAATGCGACTCAGATCGCGAAATATTGAATTATTTCTATTCGTGTGGTAAGTGTTTACTGTCTCCTTCATTATTTGTATATATATATATATATGCAACATTTACACAGACAGACATCATTCTTTGTTCATTCTTCTTTGCATGTATTTCTGATATTATTCTTAGTAAAGTATGTTTGAAGTCAAAACCAATTGCACATCGCGCTACGATGCCAGGGGTACCGGATTCGAATCACGACCTGGGCATGGATGTTTGTGAGTGTCCATTCATCAGTTTCATCATATCACTCATCCCCATCTTCGCAATAACCAAACGTGGCACAGAAGCGAAGTAAAATAAAGCATATCAATCAATCAATCAAAACCAATTGCTTATCTTTGTTGTTATAACACAAACTCTTCACCTCGGATAATTTTGGTGAGGGGAAATTTTAGAACAAGGTCGTTGGTGCGAGATCCCCTTCGTACCCTGGTTGTGATCACCAACCCTATGGTTGTATTGTATTTATAACATTAAAGTGCTGATTTTGCCTTACACCAGGCGCGGTTGGCCCTGTAGCGCACAGGATCAGTGAACCCCCAGTAATATACGGCATTTACCTCGAGAATGCACAATAAACAATGTCCTTTCCTTTTGACAATTTCTCACTAAAATTTCTACACAAGAAGTAATGTATTTGTGTCCGTAACACGGCAAATTCTTTTGCTGAGAAAGAGAAACCGCGAGTCGACCGCCCTCGTGCACAACCTCAGCTGAACCCCCCACAGGAGAGCTCTTGCCATAGCGAAGGTTCGGGAGGCAGGCAGAAGCTCGGGGTAGCTATATGGACAAAATACATGGAAGAGGATACTGAGGAACCTCGATCTCCAACCAATGGTCATGCGCAGTTCGTGCTCTCTCAGAAGCCGCAGCAGAAGCCAGAAGGCACCGTCCTCACCTCGCTGCGAGTGAGACCCATCTGGTTCCTCCCTTCCAGTGTTGCCTTGTGAGGTTCAAGTTTGAAGCGCATTCGTTACATATTCAATCTCCTGTTGAATAATTTTTGTGCCAAACCTCTTGAAATAAATGCAAAATTATGGCAGAGATGGATGAGTAGAAATGAATGAAAGCTGGAATTAGGCACGATGAATTAAAATAAATGAAATACATTACTAAAATAACTCGTGCATGCATTCAGACTTTTTCATTAAAGATGGAAACACTTCGGATATGTGAAAGTAAAAGAATGGTGCGATCTTAGACAAGAAAGGAAGACGTGACAAACACTGGCAAACCTGTGTCAATGTTTCAAGTTTGTAAGTTTTCGAAGTGCTTGGATAGTTGTTGCAAAGTATTGATGCTCTAAAGGATGGACTATGTTACGTCATTTGATGCAGTGTAGGTGTTGCTGTCTGCGCAGGTAAGAAATTACTGCTAAAATGCATACAATTAAAGGAAACAAACTCTCTCGTATGATGAAATAAAATTAGAGA
The DNA here is from genome assembly GCF_977018435.1 of Lepisma saccharinum. Lineage (NCBI taxonomy): Eukaryota > Metazoa > Arthropoda > Insecta > Zygentoma > Lepismatidae > Lepisma > Lepisma saccharinum. The sequence goes on from NC_139248.1 coordinate 28,272,055, forward strand.
TAATGCGTGTGCTGGTCGACCAACTCCAAATTTGAAGATAGAAAAAAAAAAGCTATAGCGTTTCAATGAAAGGGTCTCAGGTTTCTAGTACGCACATGCCATTGGTTGCCATTTCCCTTTAATAATTGTAGGACCATTGTGATTAGTAGTTTTATAATTGCAGGCATGGACGTCCGAAGGGGAAAAGGGGCCACACCTGCCTGGAAAATTAATGTCAACCTAAAACTATTTATTATCCACATATAATTTCATTTCAGGGACTGAAGGAGTGTTTTTGAGAGATCAACACTATTAAATGGGAAAATGTGCTTCGTTTGTCCCCTCTTGAAAAAAAAAATGATCTTGCTTCCCATCCCTGGAACAAATCCTGAGGACGTCCATGATTTTCTAATAAAACCCGAAATTTCTTTCATAGAGGCAAAATTATTGTACTTAGTTTTAGCCTTAAATTTATTCGCACACCTCTGCTATGAAACTTTATTCTATGAAAAAATTATGTACCAATCTTTTAAGCCCCCTCGATACCTTTGTTTCGCGAAGAAAATCTATTTGCGGAAACTGAATATGTGTCATATGACTTAGGTGAACCCCCAGGAAAATAATGCACGAGCCGCGCCTGCCTTACACACACACACACACACACACACATTAATAATATAATGTTACTCTAAATATTTATCTAATATATTATAGTAAGGATCCATTGCGGCCATTGCTTTAAATTGGCAAATTAAATACTATTCCAATGAGAATTTGCATGCTGTACATGCAAAATATTATTATTAAGAACAATAAGGTAGGCCATCAGTAAAAAACAGTCGTGTTAGACTGAAATGATGCAGTTTATGGAGTATAGTAATTCAAGAAATTGCCATTTTATGCACAGAGAGTAATCGCGACTATTTTGAGAGTGATGTAAAGTGGTGCAATATGGCTGAATCAGGTCTTGAACGAGCGTCCAGACCGTTTTGTCATTTCTGAAGTAGTAGGATGTTGATTCTATTGACACCAATCTCATAGATTCCTTTCTTTTGTTACGTTGCTGAGCTGTTACAACATTAATGCATTTACATTCCTGGTTTGTTCAAGTGAGAGCGAGCAATTGCAACAGCCAATGGTACGAGGCTCTCCCTCAATGCTGCTACATAATTGGCTGCTAGTCATCACTGAGTAGGTAATGGACACTGTTGATTCTCTTTTTATTATGATTCGAATAGAATTTCTGCCTAACATTTCTCTGAACTTACTTCCTTTCAACATTTGCCTATTAAAAGTAAAGAAAAATCTTATGATAAGTTCCATGGAATTATATTCTTGAGAACCAGGCAGCTTCTTGTACAGAATCTATGAAAGCAAACAATTCAATATGGTTTTCCATTTGATAATAGTGGTGATATTAAAATAATGACAAGGAAAACGGCACATTGTGGTTCACATCACACTTTAAACTGTAGATCCAGTCCCGATTAGCCTTTCTGTGCATAAAGCAGACTTAAAAAACAACTCAATCAATAATTAGGAAAACGACGTTTATAAAGTAGCTACTATACTTCATTTGAGAGGAGGACAAGACAAAGATGGTAAATAAGAGAAAATACAAACTGAAGGATTTGAAGTGATATCAATTTTGGGATTAATATTAATTTTCCAGTTTAAAGCAAGGGTCGCAATGGACCCTTACTCCTCCAAAGAGTTTTTCCAAGGAGTTTGTGATAACTCCAAGTTCATTCAGAATGCAAAACAGCAAAGAGCCAACCAACCCACTTAAAAATTTTCGCAAAACTTTATGCAGGCCATTCCATTAATCGCTAAATTATTATTTAGGAAATAAATTTTTGATAGCGCATACATTTTTTAAAAAAAACATAGTTTCCTATATTATTGTACATAATTAATCAAACATAACTTTTTTAATAAATATATAATGTTCATAGAATTAGTGTCATCTATTGGAGGCCTTGTAATTTTCTTCGCCGGAACCTTGGCTGAATATATTAAGGTTGGTTGGTTTATTAGTTTCAGTAATGAATGGTTATGAGAACAAATGACGTCATAATCATATTAGAATGCGAGAAACACAATTTCAACCTAGACTTACATAAAAGTCATTCAATTCAACGAAAGGAAATAGAGTTAAAGTTATTTTCTTCGGAAACGAAGACATATTTCTTCTTTTTCCTCTTCGTATTGAGCAACAAGTTCTAAATTTTGATGTGATGCTAGTAGAAGCTCCACACAATGTATGAATAAGGTGAAGACGGTATTCGATGTTCAGCCATGTTTGCATAAACACTTCTTTAGGAATATTTATGGTGGCACTTGTAATCCCTTGCTTCAGTTCATTCAAATGCCTAACCTTTGTGCAGTACATAATATCCTTAACGCTTAACTGCTTAGCTTGTCCATGTGGACGCGCTTGCGGCAGTACCATTGTTAATGAGGCGGAAAATATTAGCGGGAATTTAATTTCAATTTAATTTCATCGCGATACCATGAGTGCTATTTGGTGCGGACGCTATTGTTTGCGTAGTAGCGAGGATATTGAAAGTGATGTATTGCGGCTGCAGCTAATTAAAAATAAAAAGTACTATTAAAATGAAAAAACAATTCCGCTAGTTAAGGGTAATAAATGTCTATGGCTTAAGCTCCGGTGAAGGCGGAGGCCAAGGAAATTAACCATCCAATCCAATCCATCAGAAAAGGTTTAAGAAATTTGCGAACTCAAAGTTCCAAAGTGACGAAATGCACCGTCCTTTCGAGTACAAATAAAACTCCATAATTTGCTCTTACATGTACAAAAGCAGAATTGGCATCCTGATTTCAGTTAGATGCTACAAAGGGTCAAAGTTGTGTAGTTAAATTTGGAACATACTGTATTTTTTTTATTTCTCATTTTATTTCTTTTACCATGAATATCAGCCTGTGACGACAACAAGGATGGGTGGTGAAAAGATTATCGACAGAAGAAACACAAATATTTCTTCCGGGATTCAAACCCAAGCTTTTCAACTGAGCACAGGGTTGGTTCTTCGTCGCAAGGCCGTACGGTGCTAACAACCTTGTGTCCCTCTCCAACTGTAAATAAAAGGGGCCCCCACAGATGGTAGAGACGTTGACGGCGTTGTGGGGCTTTCCACCAACATCTACCTGCACCACCTTTGGTAGTTCTCCTATTTGCAGATGATAGCGCTCCTAAGTGAAGATGAAGAAATGGAAGAAGTCCTCCGAAGTGGTTATAAAAGGGAAATAACTCTGCTTTTCGGGGACCAAAGGGGAGACTCTCTGAAATGTCAACCTCTCTTCCACGCCTGGAGCATTCTTGGAGGCTAACGAGGCTTGGGAGCCTGGGTCGACATCCAGCATAATTCTTTCTGAAGTATGTGTTCTGTGTTTGTGACTGTCCTTTCAACAATTTCATCTTATCACCGTTCATACTCAGCGAAGAGCCACAAGTAGCAAAGAATCAAACAACAAACAACAACATTTCTTTATTTCCAACCTCTTTACGTACATTTTGCTTCTCTTCATGCAACAAACACACACACAGTCAATTCTGGATGTAGTGATCTCGGCTGTTGTGAACATTCGGCTGGAGGTAACCAAAATGCACAATTCCCGAACCAAATACATCAAAGTTAAGTGAACCCTTTACTTCGGTTTAAGTAAATCAAAATAATTAAATCGGCGTGAAAAATTATCATTGTCAGTATCATAAGAACAGCACCATACTTGGAAACAAACCTTCTAATACGTATATACTTGAAGTAATGGATTCCCTGCTTGTTTTTGTTTTGGTAGCATGCAGAAAGTCGGGGGAGGCTAGGAGCCAGGCCGAGGGGGTGGGGTTATTTCCATTTTGATGGATCACCTATTTTATGTTTGATTTATACTGTACTGTTTTGGACAATATGCTTCATTAATAGACTCTCTGTCAATGACAACTTCTGGCTCAAGTATTTTATTTTCTCTATCACTCCTAACCTTAATTCGGGTAAGGCAAGGGTTCCAAAACATTTTCGTTTCACGACGCCATAAGTGCTTCAAGATCACTTCTGGGGACATTTGATCCAATGGTTCGTATCTCACCTTAAACTGTACTTTCGGTTATTAACCTGTTTGAGCACAAGTGAACTTGAAGCAAACTTTTTTTTACATTTGTATATGATCTATTGGTTTTCTATATATTGAAAAGTGGGATTTGATTGATTGATTTGCTTTATTTTACTTCGCCTTTTGTGCCACTTTTGGCTAATTTGCGAAGATGGGGATGAGTGACGATATGCGCGATGTGCTAACCACTCCGATACGCAGGTCGGCATATTGAAAATTGGAAGCCTTGCACCTTGTAATGATCCCAAGTTGGCCATTACTTCGTTGTGTTATATTTATTTAACGAATATTAGTATATAATAACTAGTATATGCTCTTACGTTTATTATATATATAATTTTATTATTGTAGTTTACTTACTTATTTTACAGTTAATAATTCATGTATATGTTCAAAAATATTATATTATTGTCTTCAGCGAAATTTCCCAATTGGCCGCCTTTATCATCGTTAACTTTATATACCGATATTTCTAGAAGTATAAATAGCGGCAATTTTAAGCAATTTTTATATATACAACAGCAATAGTTTGATTCGCCTTTAAGTGGTGTGAAGATTGGCGTAAGTTTCATTTCAATCAGTTTAGTAAAGCTGAAGTTATTAATTTCTAATTTAAATTTCTTATATTTATTCTTAGTTTCATGTTTTTGGCAGACGGCATTCTTTCCTATCGTTATTTCGAAGCCATTGTTTATTTGTTTAAACGTTTGTGCAGTGAGAAGACTACGCATTGCCGTTTCCATTGTTATCATCGCTTATCAAAATTCACTGTACCACATGAGTATACTTTTCATTATGTTACTGTTCGGATATATGCTGTACATTATTTGTATCAACTTTCTGGTATTTAAAAATTATAGTAGCTGGTACCACTGAGTGAGTGATTAGAAGTAACTGTTTTCCTGAGAGCATCAACTTTCTGGTATTTAAAAATTATAGTAGCTGGTACCACTGAGTGAGTGATTAGAAGTAACTGTTTTCCTGAGAGCTGTTGAGAGTTCTTTCGGTAAGACGTTCGGGAGAAAGATGTGTTTCGCGTAGCAGAAAGTTAGGCTTACGCATCTCTCGGTGTAACCGATCTAAACTTTGTTTTATTTCTATTTTGTCTTAAGCTATATATGCGTGTGCTTTATTCTAATAAATTATAATCAGAATATATCCCGGTTTTTCATTTAAAACTGAAAAACGAGTTGGACTACCAGAACCGCAGGTGAACAAACACGAGGACCTCAAAGGACTTCACAGATGGACAAAAGGGGAAGGAACCAAGTATCTCTGCCCGAACCTTGAGACATTACCATCATATTCTACTGAGCTACTAAGTTAAGTTGCACCAGTTCCCACGTCGTTGGTGACAAATGCAGCGCTACGAGGACCGTAACAATCTGTGTTTTGGAAAGCACCTGAAGGAAAATGATAAATACAACGCACTCTTTGAATTTCCATCATGCAAGCGTTGATGCAAGTCTACCACACGTCGCAGTTTGGTCAGAACAGTTCACAATATATAATCCCTGTCCTGATTCTTTTTCGAACTGCAGTCTTCATGAGAAAATGTCCTTATTTGGTAAATTCACATTCAAACATCCTATTCATTATAAGAATCAGGCATAATACTTATCATATAACTTATAAATATATTATTTTCTAAATTTTGAACATCATTATTACAAATCAAATCAAATCAAATTAAATCATGACTGTTCAGTGGTGCTGGAATAAGACAAAGAAAAATTGAAAACATTGTTAATTTGGGAATACTGGAATATTGGAGTATTTTTGAGAACTGAATGCAAGCAATAGGCACAAAGCTGTACGACGTGTGACACATCCTTTTCCCGTAAGAGACTATACTGTAGATTGTCTTGTCAGGGAGAGAGAGGTGGACTGTCGCTGAGTTGAATTTTTCCCCTGCTGCTTTGGACCATAATATTGCAACTCTATAATTATATATATATATATATATATATATATATATATATATATATATATATCTTATATAATAACATGTTTTTTATTTGGCATCGGATCGAATACTGGGGTAAATCAGCCGAAATAGACAATCTTGATAAGACATATTTTATCAATCTCGCGTTTTTGCAACATATTTTTTCAATTTTCTCGTAACAAGACATATTTCTTCATAATTTTGCAATTGTCTTGCATATAATCGGTTATTCTATAATTTATTCTTCCTAGCTTTAGCGCAACGGATAGTTTATATTATCGATAGCAGGATAAGGAAATTACGGAGAAAGAAATCACAGTCCTTTCTTACCAACTAGTACAGAACAATAATACCTTCCTTTATTATGCCGCCGACAATTGATAGTTGTGTGGACATTATTGACGAAAAACGTTCTCTCAGTCATTGTCGTGCGAGCACAAGAGCTACCAGACAGGAAGTAAACAATTTTGAATTGTTCTAATTGATTTCTTTGCCTTTTTTGCATCTCACAACAATCAGTCAAAAGTAAAAATAACATTCGGTACGTTACAACCCCATCTCTATCGGTAATCGAGTATAGTACAGGAACTTCTGCGGCAAGATTGTTAAGTGCTTTGTGGAACGGAAACGTATTCAGTGTAACTTGTTCTGTCAAAAAAAATGTAGGCTGTTTTTTAGATTCGATATACGGTTTCCACACGTCCCGTTACAGTTGGGCTGAAAAGTTCGTAGGCTAACATAGTAAAAAATATTTTTTTGACAAAATTCGATTTTATTATTCAATATAGTTGCCTTTGAGGGCGATACAACGATTATAGCGGTCATACAATTTTTCGATGCCATTTTTATAGTACGATTTCTCTTTAGCCTCAAAATAGGCCTCAGTTTCGGCGATTACCTCTTCATCAGTGCTAAATTTCTTTCCAGCGAGCATTCTTTTAAGGTCTGCAAACAGGAAAAAGTCACTGGGGGCCAGATCTGGAGAATATGGTGGATGGGGAAGCAATTCGTAGTCTAATTCATATAATTTTGCCATCGTTTTCATTGATTTGTGACACGGTGCATTGTCTTGATGAAACAGCACTTTTTTCTTCTTCAAATGGGGCCGTTTTTTCGTGATTTCATCCTTTAAACGCTCCAACAACGCTATGTAATAATCTCAGCTATCTCGATCAACTTCACTTTACGATCATTTAAAATTATTTTGTGGACTTTTTTGATGTTTTCGTCGGTAACAGCCTCTTTGGGGCATCCACTGCGTGCATCGTCTTCGATGCTCATTTCGCCTCGTTTAAATTTAGCAAACCACTTCTCAACGGTTGATTTTCCTGGTGCAGAGTCCGAATAATGTTTATCAAGCCAAGCCTTGGCTTCAACAGTATTTTTTTCGCCAAAAAGCAATGCTTTATTAACACACGAAATTCTTTTATATCCATTTTTTCACAATAACAAAAGCTGCTTCACTCACAATGCTATATCTCACGAACTAATTATCCGGCAGCTGTGAAATTTATACACGTATCTTTTGAAGGTTAGTACTAAGTAAAAATCACATGGATTTAATTCTAGTAACGCCATCTATGAGTCAGCCTACGAACTTTTCAGCCCAACTGTTATATACGGGAATGCTCTCGGGACGCCCATTTGTCCCGTATTTAGTTAAATAAAAAAACAAATTCAAATTTCAAAATCATTTTATACAACAAGAAATTAATAACAAATTATAACTAACCTAAATGGATACCAATTACCATTTACCACTCAATCCTCATATTAACATTGGCGTAGAACTGCTCATTGTCGATTGTCGATATGTCGAATAAGAAGCGACTCATGATTGGCAAAGGCAGTTCTCGTTCTAATACAGCTATCACTTGTTTATTTCCTTGGTCAATGGAATCAGAGTGTAGTGGATAATATTCAGGGCTTAGGTGATGTAAAAAGTTTTCTTTTATTTCGTCATGCCAAAAAGAAAGTGTTCTTATAATAGTGATTATTCTAAACAAGGGTCCTCTTAAAGGACGCCAAGTGTTCACTCAAATATTAATATATATATATATATATAAATTCTTCATTAACAATGCTTTAAACTGCAATTGATTTTGTAATGTTTAAAAATGTTATAAAAATAAATTGAACTATACCTATCCATGTCTATATGTCCCCTTTTTTATTTTAGAAATCTTGCAACCCTATATACGTAGTTAAGATTTTCCTTAAAAAGTTGTGTTTGTGTATTGATTGCCAAGATTTACCAAAGCTGTGCTATGCTTTAGTTCCTCAAAGATGTAAATCTGACATAAAAGTAAATGAAACCTACGATAGGTAATTGCAGTGAACCTCACAATATTTCCAATATTTTCCCACTATATTCTTCGGTTAAAGGAATTCTGACTTCATTTAATACCCCACCCCCAACTTATTGGAACTTCCCTCGAAGAAATTAACTTTCCATGTAATGAGAAATTCAAAAGTACTGTTCTGCATATTTTTTTTGTGTAGTGGGAATATCTCTGCATTTTTATGACAAATTCTTAATTTCCTGGCATATTTTTATGGTCATTTCCCAATTTTTATCACATACTTACATACATATTTCACAGTTTTATTTTATATGACAAAATCTCGGGCATTAAAAATATGAAAAATCAAAAATGAAAGCACAAGTGCAGCCTCGCTGCAAACACTAAACAGTAACAATGAGCTGAATCAATCTGTACAAGGCTAAATAAGTGTTTTATACATCGCACCCCTTATAGTAATATCTGCACACCTACGCGCCCCCTAGATTCTATACCCCGAATGTTGTCATCCTTGTTACTCAAATTTTGTTATTGCTTCAAGTAAGAGGTTTGCCTCTTACTTAACATGACTACGCACCTAAATTATTCAATGGACATCATAAGCAGATTAATTTTTAAAGAAAAATATGTATATACTTTACTAATACTCACCGCCCCATGCATTCAGTGATGGTATTTGATTGTAGTTGCACAGATACCGTTGTATTTATCAACAATGCCTAATTATTACTTCAGCATTGTTGTGCGCTTGCATGATGAACACCAACATCATCCTATCTGTCGCGTGCTTAATAAATTTAAAATGTATATAACCTATACGATAAAATTGAATTGCAATATAAATATTATTATATTGCATGTTTCTTCGAGATAGTTATGCTTGCGTGCCATATCGCTTTCTCTTTATCTAGGGTGACCAGATGTCCAGATTTTCACAGGGCAGTTTTATTCTTTTTTAGGGCCATGTCATCCGGTCCGCGATGCTACTCCAAAAATATGTCCAATTTTTCAACAGCATCCTGCGAAATGTCCTGCAAAACATCCAAAAGAATTGTTTACCTGTGTGAAATTGTTAGTGCCTTTTAAATTAATACTATTATTAGTTTACAAAAATATACAGTAGATCTTTAAAAATTTACGCTTGCTTCGCTCGCAACATTGGTGTTACTGTTAAGCTTATATTTATTGCTTAGAAGCAGATATTGCATGTTGTCTGTTCATGATATGATATGCAAGGTTACTAAAAGCATATGCAGCGGCGCTTTTAAAATTGAAAATAACCCGATTCTGGGGATGTTTGATGCATTCATGAGATGAATATATTCTCATTGTAGATTAGGCGCACATAACACAGGAGATGTACTAGGTAGAATTTTTCAGCGAAAAATGGAGGCTCGACCAGGACTCGAACCCGGGTCTCTGGCATGGCAATGGCACGGTATGCCAGAGACCCGGATTCGAGTCCTGGTCGAGCCTGCATTTTTCGCTGAATATTTCTACGAAATATACGTATTATATAATAGGCGTATTTTTAAAGTAAGTACCGTTTTGAAATTCCGCCGCTGCAGCGCTGCGTCGGTGTCCCATGCATGCGCACTGTGTACCTACATCTGTTGGCAAGCCACAGACGCCATTCTGGCAACAATCGATCGTGTATACATTTGCTTTTGCGTATTTAAATGCCTCCGCCGATTGAGAATCCCGCCGACTGTGAAATACGCGCTGTTATTCGTTTTCTTAGTGCTAAAGGCGCGAAAGCAGTTGAAATTCACTGTCAGATTTGTGAAGTGTACGGACAAAACATTGTGAGTGATTGAATGGTACGCAAATGGGTAAGGGCTTTCAAAGATGGCCGAAAGGATGTTCGTTCATGACGAGGAACGGAGTGGGCAACCCTCAGTGATCACTGTCGATTTGGTGCAGAAAGTCGACGAAAAAGTGAAAGAGAAAAGACGCTTCACGATTTCTTCGTTATCAGAGGAGTTCCCTGAAGTTTCAAGAAGTGTTATCTACGAAATTGTTACCGAACGCTTAAACTATCGAAAATTGTGCTCACGATGGGTACCAAACATGTTAACTGAGGCGCACAAAAGCAAACGTATAGGTAGCGCCTTGACTTTTCTTGAGCGTTATGAAGCTGAAGGTGACGCGTACTTGATGAAACATGGGTGGCCTACGTTACACCCGAAACAAAACAACAATCCATGGAATGGCGGCATTCAACATCGCCCACGAAAGTGAAGTTTAAGCAGACAATTTCAGTCCGAAAAATCATGTGTACAATGTTTTGGGACAGGAAAGGGGTGTTGCTTGTTGATTTTTTGCCTCGTGGTGACACAATAAATTCCGAAAAATATTGTGAGACTTTAAAAAAACTGCGCCTTGCCATTCAAAACAAAAGGTGCGGCATGCTGAGTAAAGGGATCGTTTTGCTGCATGACAATGCCCATCCACATGCGGCCAATCGAACTCAAGATCTCATCGCGTCATTTGGCTGGGAACAATTTGATCATCTTCCATACAGCCCCGATCTAGCGCCCAGTGACTACCACGTGTTTCTGCAACTGAAGAAGCATCTTGGAGGTCAGCGCCACGATGACGACGATAGCCTCAAAACGGCCGTGTTGCAGTGGCAAACTTCTATGATGACGGAATACAAAAGCTTATTTTTCGATATGATAAGTTCCTCAATATTGGTGGCAATTATGTGGAAAAGTAGATAAAAGTGTGGTCTTTCATGTAACAATACTTGTTTTTTGTACATATCAAAACGGTACTTACTTAAAAAATACGCCTCGTCTCAGTATTGATTAATATTTTAATATTATCTCACAATGTATGGATGTTTTATGATAAAGTAAGGAAACACAAAAAAGAACAGTAAGAACGAGGAAGGTTAATTTGTAAAATTAAAAAGATAAGCAAAAGGAGGAATGAAAAGAATAAAAATGAAAAGGAAATTATATAATAAGGGAAGACTTCCGTGGCGGAGTGGTTGAATGTTAGGATGCCAGAGGTCCTGGGGTGGAATCCTGGTCTGGGTATGGATGTTCTTTGTGAATGTCTATTCATGAATTTAATCATATCGTCACTTATATTCATTGTTGCAATTAGCCAAAAGTGACAGAAAAGTGACGTTAAATAACAAAAATCAAATAATGAAGAAGACAGATTGAAGAGAATTGTGTAATATTTCAGGAGACACGTAAGCAGCAAGCCTTTTCCTTTGCCAAAGAGAGAGGGAGGGGTGCACGTGATCCTGAGCTCTTTTAGTTATAGTTGCAATACAAAGCAAAGGGTAAATGTATGTAATTAAAAGTAAACGAAACAAGTTTTTTGACGTGGATCTGAGTAGAAAAGTATTTTTTTCAAAACGGGGCTAAAAATGAACAATTAAATTATTAATTCAATTAAAAATTTATATATATATATATATATATATATATATATATATATATATATATATATATATATATAAATAAATAAATATTGATTTTGGCATAGAAATACAAATCAATCTAAGCCCAATAGTCTTGAGATCAACCTAACTACGCCCCTGTACTTTTCCATCTCGTGAAGACATTCTATAGACAGACAGTGCCATCTATTGATCAAAACTGGATCAGATATTTTCATGCATCCTGGGCTGCCATCTGTTGGTAATGGAGCAAACTACTTATCGAACGTGAGGTTGGCATCGAAAAATTGACATCGGAAGCTTCGAGATTTGTCAAGGCAAGGCCAGACCAAGAACGAGACGACACCGAGACGAGACAGAGACCGAGACGTACTGTCAGAGGCCTCGCTCACGGTCGAGTCTTTGGTAAGATGTTTGAAAGCATCTTTAATTTACCAGGCAACATTTTCAAACATACATGCCGCTTCCAGTTGCAGCAACTTTTCAAAAAAAAAAAAAAAAAAAAAAAAAAAAAACATTTGGTGAGCTCAAACACTTGAATTATAAGTTTACAAAAAAAATCATAAATACTCTCTTCTATACATTATGATATAAATGCCCACCAACAAATTATCCTACCGTATTTGTTTAATATGTTATTTTCTGGCTTCAATAAGCACTCCACTACGAATCACTATAACCTTGTAATCAAGGGGTCCCGGGTTCAATACCCGGTGGAGGCACAAGTTGTTCGGATTCCACTTTAAACTGTAGGTCCAGTCCCGATTAGCCTTACTGTGCATAAAGTGGACTTAAAACACCAACTAAAAAACTCAAAACGAATCACTATAACATATAATAATACTTAGGGATGTGACGAAGCTGAAAATTTACCGACGACGATGTACTCACCGATAATTTTTGGAACCGATACCGATGCCGATATTTAACCGATTCCGATGCATAAGATTATTAAACAGAAATGGGATGTTATTTCCAGCATGACAAAAATAAATTTGCTATGTACATTTGTATTGCATATCATATGTATATACATATATATCCTCAAGAGATGCGAATGTACATTTGCATCTACAAAAGGTGGTTATGTGAACCTTTAAGAAGAACATGGATTCTCAAGAGATTTTGCGTTAGTACACAAGCAGTTCTTTGAAATGCGAAATGAATTCCTGTTCTTAATGTTGGAAATTTACTGCTGCCAGATTCAACTTCAGAAACACGAGTTTTGAAAGCACTTCAGGAAGTAACCTACTTCTTCTCTTATCGCAAATCTGTTCAGCAACACTGAACACTCAATCACTGAATACTGATGCAGCAGGTATGCCCAAGTATTTTCTCAGGACTTGCTTCAGGTTTGAATATTCATTTTTGAATTTCCAATACAACAGCAGATCCTGGTTCAGCAACGTACTGTTTTATTTCCGATTTATAGTTAGGATGATCCTCTGAATGAGAGTTTGCAATAACTCTAGTAGGCTATAATCTGTACCGGTTTAAATATCGGATTTTTGCCGATTCCGATACCGATGCCGATGTGTCAATTTCGGCCGATTTTCATACATCTGTAATCGGCTTCGACACATCCCTAATAATACTAATAACAACAACACCAAAAACGCGAGAAATTCTTGTTGGTGGCACTGCATGTACCTAATTATCCATAAATAAACCATGCATTCTCTATTTTTGGATAATTATTAAGGCATGCGTAAATACGAAGATTGGACCATAGCTCATGGCTACCTGCTTTTTCACGAGAATGTGGGGCCGGCACAAAAATCCGAAATATACAAATGTAAGGGGGCAGTGTCAGCGGCGTAAAGGGCAGCAGGGGCGGTGCCCCGTGTCCTCTAGGTAAAGGGGCCCTGGAAGGCCGGAAGACTGTAACGGATTCCCCTGATTTATGTTTTTGTTAGATCGGCCCGCTGCAGGCAGATATAGTGATGTGTGATGCCCAAGCCTGGTGGTTTTGTACAGGTGTACGTCTGCAGTAATTATGCCACGATTCGCACTATTCTAAATGAAGAAGCTAATGGGGTAAAATTATGCAAGGTTTAACACAAGCTAGGATTGTAACGTTGGCCGGGAAATCGGTGAACGTACAAAGAAGAAACCAACAATTTGCCCCCAGCTTACACAGGATTTATTTAGAGGGGGCTGGAATTTGTAATGGTGGATATTCAATAGCTGAGTTGTATAGAAAGCGTGATACGCAATAAAATATTTCATAATTACTACTTCAAATATTCGTATCAAAAGTTGGGGTTATTTTAAAGGTGGGTTGCATTTAGCACTTTGGGGTTTCACAAATTCTTTACCGCTTTCCTTTAAAAATTTTGATTTTCTCAATTTCTGGAGGGACTTAGCATTATCAGCTCCCCTGCGTACGCCAGTGCCCTAAGCTTATTATGTACATTGCGCTAGTCATACTTTAAATTTGGTTCTTACAGATGCTGTAGAAGGTAATCGAAAAATAGCCCTGGTTTTTTTATTATTTATTCTACGGTGGAAAGCGTTAAAGTATTGAACAAACCCGACTTTCAAAACCTTAACCAAGCACGATGTGCGCTTCTAAGAGAAGTTTTGATGTACAGGATGAGGCAGTCAAACGGGAAGATTTAAAAAATTCACAAAAAATAGAGAGAGCAAATATTAGTTATTTTTTTAACATGAATGTACTGTACATGAGTTTAAATTACTAGTGTACCTGAAAAATGTTAATTTCTTGAATATGGTGTCAGTAAGATGGCATCGGATTTGCACACACTGTGGGAGTCTCAGAGTAAATCCGTCCATGACATTGCGTAGCATCTCCAACGGAATGTTGTGGATCTCTTGCCGAATTCGCTCCTTCAAATCATCCCTGGTTCTTGGAGGGTTGTCCTTGAATGCTTGAATTTGAGGTAACCCCCAAGAAAAAAGTCAGGAGCTTCCAAGTTGGGTGAACGGGCAGGCCACGGAATATCGCCGAATCTGCTGATGAGACGACCAGAAAATGAGAGTCTAAGCACATCCATAGACACAGTGGCGACGATTGGGTTCCAAATCCGGGGGGGCAAGGTGTCAAAACTAATTGAGGGGGAGGCAAAGACAGTATATTTTCCTTTGCAGATAAGGTTTAGCATAGTGCTGAGTCAAAAGTGGCGAAAAGTGGAAGAGCAACTGCCCCTCTCGCCCCCCTTAATCGCCGCTATTGCATAGACACTGTGGCAGTATGGCTAGTTGCACCATCTTGCTGGAAGATCATCTGGGTCATAGTCATCGACGGCAGGCAGGAAAAATGTGTGCAAGACCAAGGACGCCATCTTACTGACACCATATTCAAAAAAATGAGCATTTTTCAGGTACACTAGTAATTTCAACTCATGTACATTACATACATGTTAAAAAATAACTAATATTTGCTCTCTCTATTTTTGTGAATTCTTTAAATCTTCCCGTTTGACTACCTCACCCTATATAAAATGAACATTACTGACTGTTCAAAGCAGACAATATCGCTTCCAAGTCATTGCAAGCAGAATCTGATACTATGGTAGCATATAATATCTTAGAGAACGCTCTCTTAAAAAGAACTGAGTTTTCGGGGATCATTTGAATCACTTGTTGAAGAAGCGACGACAATATGAGCCAAGGGGACGGTTTTAAATGAGTTCTCTGACAAGATAATTAAAGAAAGCCCTTGGATAAACTCTTTCAGGACCAAGGAATTACCAACCGAGATATCTGCTTCAAATTATCAATATTTTACCAGATGATAGACACAGTTTTCTCACAACTGGCCAATCGTTTAAAAGGCCTGAAAGCAGTTGCAAACACGTATAATATATTGAAACCTTCTTTTTGTCAAGCTCTATTGATACCTGGTGGCGGCACAGCGTGAATCGGATCCGACTTTAAACTATGGATAAATTATCTCGGTTGCTTAAAGTGGACTTCCTCTTAATAATTTCGTGGTGAAATTTTTGTGAAATTTAACTACTTCAAACTACTTTGAATCATAGTTCTAGTTTGAAATATATGCTCTGTTCAGTGTGGTAATTTGCTGTCTTTATGCAGACATTTATTATTATTATTGAAAATTATGACATTGGCCAACTGTTAGAGGGGAAGGTCTAAATATGGGCGACGATTTAAATATGGGCTCTCCCGGGTGCTGCAGCCTGGCAGAGGCTAAGGGAACTGGTTATATGTCAAGGACAAAGGTTGTTGCGCAATTCGCAAGAGAAATTGTTGGTTAGTTTCGGCCTTGGATGCTGTTATAGAATTGCGACCGCCGAAAACTTTTTGCAGGTCTGTTTTAACTCAGCGTTTTCTGAATTGTCATCTGCTTTGTATAGGTTATGATATTAGCGGTACATAAAACAAATGTGTGCTTTTATAATGCCATGATTTGTTTGTGAAATATGTACCACAGAGAGCGAAAATAAATTGAAGAAAATAATGGTCTAAATATGGGCTATGACATGAGATCTAATGTTGAGATCACATTTTCAACAAATATTTGAATGTTTTTCTTAATTTCGATTTTTCCCATTCTCCCTGATTTTCAAAACAACAGATTATTCATAAATATGAATTTTATAATGTTTTAGCGATAAATGACTATTCTTCAAAATTTTAATTGCTTTTTGTGATATTGCCACTAGTAGCCCATATTTAGAACAACAATTTTAAAATGCATCATTTTACCACTTTTTGGAAATTGCTTTTCTTTAAAAAAAAATGGAGACTTTATAATTTAGCATGCTATTATATTTAAGTATATATTTCATAGATATGCATTTTAAAGGCAGGTGCTTGATATATTTAATTCCCCCCCCCGAAAATGACAACATAAAAAGGGGGCCCATATTTAGACCTTTTCCTCTATTTTTAACCTCTTGGTTTGATTTGTTTTTCGTTATTTAGCATCTCTTTTTTGACACATTTGACTAGTCGCGACGATGAGGATGAGTAACGATGTGATGAAACTGATGAAGGGATACTCACAAAGAACTCCCATGTTCAAACCTGGGACCCATAGCGTAGTATTGCGCTGTGCTAACGACTCCTCCATCGATGTCGTCTGAATAACCTACTGACGAACACACGCACACGCACACACACGGCCATTCCGTTTATAATGGACACGTACGGATTCTGGTAATTGATTCACTATATCCAATCGTCACTAAAACCAAAATGTTTTTCCTTAACCTGATAGAGGTTAGCATGGACGTCCGCAGGATTTTTTGCAGACAAACAAAGCACATTTTCCTTCAGAATTGTGTTGTCCCTCAAAAACATTGCCTCAATTTGAATTTATGATGTTCATGCAATAATAATTAAAACATATTATTGTGGCTGAAATGAAATTATATGTGTAAAATATATACTTTTTTGTTGTTTTTCATTTTTTAGTAGGGCGGGGTGCGGGAGCGTCCCTCACCTTGTCTCCTTTCAGACGTCCATGGAGGTTAGTAGTAGTGTCAGAGGAAATAAATGAACAGAGGCAGAAGTAGTTACATTGACAAAAACTCCATTAATACACAGTGTGTAATTTTCCGGACTAGAACGAGAAATCGGGAATGCAATAACACTCGTGGGTGTATGGTATTCAAAACACATTCCTTGTGCTTCAATACACTGAATGCAACGCTCATACAGCTTCTCGAAACACTTATGGTAGTATTTGAATAGTGTTGAGATAATCATTCAAAGCTCTTTGAATGTCTGAAACAGCATCAAACTGGGTCTCTTTCAGTCGCAATTTCAGTTTTGGGAAAATGAAGTAGTCAGGAGAAGACATATCAGGAGAATAGGGGGGATGATCAAGCTGAACAATTCCCATGGAGGTCAAAAACTGATGGACAACCACACAACGGTGACTTGGTGCATTATCAATCAAAAGGGACCATGTGCCTTGTTGTCTGTATTGTTGAGGTACTCGTCGAATTCGTGCCAACAAACGCTCCAAAACCTCAAGGGAGAACCCCCATGTGGCCGTCTGTCCATTGGAAACAAATTTTCTATGAATGATACCCATTGAGCCGAAGATGAGCATTAGTAGAGAAAACGAACGGGAAAAAAGGGCCTAACCCGGAAATAATTGCAACACAAATGTTCTTTGCACCAGATTGTGCGAAATGATATAGCGAATAATATATTAAATATCCGCCATCAAAATTTTAGGGGGAAATCCGCCATCTTGGAAAATGGTGGCAAAAATTCAACTTAAACATTTTAAAAAATAAAATCTCGAAAACGGTGCATTGTACACAAAAAGTGAAGATAACCAAAATGAAAGAAGCGAAAATTTGCTAAATTATAGTTTTTGTTTGATAGAGCTACCATAAATCTTAATGGAATTAGAAAGATTCAAATATTTTCCATCATTTTTAGAATTAGCGTAAAAGTTGGTTTCTGACACAAAAAACAGCAAATATGTAAGAAACTATGTAATTTACGTCCTAAAGTCACTGACCCAAATTCATAGCTTATGATTTCCTCTAGAGATCGGTTTTCGTTTCGTGCCTCTAGACTCAGAGGTTGAGGAGATATGTAGTTTAGTGCAAAGTCATGTGTATCCCTATATTTACGTGTCCCATTTCCTATGATATTGGTTGGTTGATTGATTGATTTGATTTTCTTTTTACTTCACTTTTGTGCAACTTTTCGCTAATTTGCGAAGATAGGAATGAGTGATGATATGATGAAATTGATGAATGAACACTCACAAACATCCATGCCCAGACCGGGATCCGAATCAGAGACCCTTGGCATCGTAGCGCGATTATGATATTGGTGAGAACGTAATACATTGTTTTATGCAGTGTTTCGTTCACGTAGCGTTTATTACTTACATGTGGTTTTTGTTGTTTAAAAATGTATGAACACCAGCGGCGGTGATTAGGTGTCTTAACTGTGCAGGAAGGGAGGGGGGCAAGGATAGTATACTTTCTATTGACTGCAATTAGAGAAAAGCGTATTGAAATGGAATTCGGGCAGATGATTTTGGGTCATATCCACTGGTAGACAAGGTTTAGCATTAAGAGACCATAGTACGAGGACAAAAAGTGTCTATAGGTGGGCTGGGGGACTGCTCCACATCCCTAATCGCCGCCACTGTCAATACATTGAACTAATATGATATGGTAAAATACGGTTCTAAACTGGCCACTTTGCCTTAGAATAATGCAGAATTTTTCGTTGATACCTGGTGCTTACATGTTAAATTGCATCATTTCCTCTACCTAGGTACATACAGATATGCACTTGTAGCACAGGTGTTGACCCTGATGCAGCGAAAGGAAAACATATGCGTAGCTGATTTAAGATATAAACCCCACTTCCCAATACGCTCGGCTTTAATGAAATTCCGACGAATATCGAGCATCCTAATGTATTGCAGCCACAGAGCAGCAGTATCCTGTTATCTTTCAGAGTTGAACCAAATGCAGATAAACATTTTTTAGCACCTCAGAGCTTGAACTTGCATTAGCGTCTACTTCTAAATTGAGTTGGCCAACGATTTATTGAACGTATCTGGGAAATATGCTCATTTGCAATGCACTATGCTTCTTCAAGTAGCGTGAAGAGTGCTGCATAAACTATAAAATAACCCCTTGTGCCTCTGGCTATGGATTTTTCGGATTGATTTTATTTGTTTTAGATTGAGGTTGACATTCGATTTATAAGGAGGAGATGTGGCCATTCTTCTTTTCCATCCCCTTCTGCCATTAAGCGTCGGGTTCCATCAACCACTTCCTGTACACTTTTCGGTCCAAGCCTAGCTTTCGAACTTCCGGCATTGTTTTCCCTTTCTTCTTTCCTATCTTTTCCACATACTCTTCCCATTGAATGGGAAGAGATATTAGATAAGTATTAATATTATACTTTTAATGTGTGCAGGACAAAAACCTGAGCCTTATAGTTATAAAATATGCAAAATCAAAAATACAAGCACAAGTGTAACTTTTCTGCAGACACTAAACAATAACAGTAGGCTGAGTCAATATTTATAAAGCTAAGGAAATGTTCTTTTTCGACGAAATAAACATCGCATGCCTTAAAATAATGTATGCGCCCCCAGATTCTACATCCCCGAGCTGCATGAGAACATTGTCACCCTTGTCACTCAAATTTTGGTCCTTCTTTTCGTCTCGGAGTTATGATAAGTTACCATGATGACTGTTCATCTAAACTGTTCAGTGAACATCACAAACAACTTAAATTTAAAAATATAACTACAAACTCGTACAGGTACTCACAGCTCCATGCATTCAGTGATGGCATTTGATTGTTGTTGTTGCATAGACATCGCTGTAGTTATCAACAATATATAATTATTACTTCTGCATTGTTGTGCAACTGGAAGATGAGCATCAACTACACTGCTATAATCGAGACAAGGAGGATCAATGATGGTCAGATAGCTATGACAAGTGAGCAAAAAATTCTTAAAAAACAAATTCTAACCAAATACTATTTAAATGATTACACAATATTTTATCATTTTCATAGAAGATATTAGTTTATACGCAAATATTCCACTAACCTTTCGGGTTATTATTTGTGATGCGTTTGGCCAAAAACATTGGACACTTTTTAAAAAGAAAATTTACTCGATTCAGTATCGTATCTGTTACATGCTTTAATAAATTGAAAACGTATCAACCTGTCTTTGCGTTATATATCACTTTTATGTTGAAAACAATAAAATTTAATCCCAATAATAAAATATCGTTGTTGTAGAAAGCTATGATTGCGTGTAAAATCGCTTTTTTTTTTTAGCAGAACCTGGCCTGGTGTTCGAATTTAAGAGCCCGTATCACCGCTGGTGACGATACCTAAAAAATAGGTTCTTGCGTCGACCTTCTGTGCTCGAACAGTCAAGTGTGTGGCATTTAAATTTTACTGAGTTAAAGATCAAATATGAAATTAGTTATGTCGCGAAGCCTTTTTTTAAATACATTATTTATTACGTAGTTTTCCTTATCTCAATTTCGTAAAATTCACTTGCTCGCCAATTGTATGTAATAACTTAAATCAACATTTTAAAGCACAAGAAAGCTTCAACTGTTTTTCTACAGCAAAGAAATGAAACTGATCTTACATAATTTTCTTTAGAATGTCTGTAGTTTTTCGACGTACAGAGCAATGTATGTAAATTTTAACTTCGACTTTTCTAAGCTGGTCGCGCTAGCCGTTTCCCCCTCTGTACCGCTCGCGCTCAACCCCGCCCCCTCGCCCCCACTCTCCTCCGCCGTCCCTTTTTTCTTTCACAATCGGCCAGTCTTCCAAGAAAACCGCATGCTGAGAGCTAGGAAAAGAAAGAAGAAGGCAGGGAAAGGTTTTGGGGGAGAATCAATGGTTTGGGCGATGCTTGTAAACAGTTCTTCACTATGCTAAATCACGATGGGGTTGTAGTGCAATGACAACAGTGAAGGACGGAGGATTTCCCCAGTATATTGTTCACAAATGGGAAGGGCTGGTTGCACAGACTGAAGTACACCTTTTTATTTATTTATTTATTTATTTCAGAAATTGAACGCAACAGGTATATTACCCATTAATGGCGTTCATTATACAATAATTTTGTGATAACATTATTGAAATATTGCACAGATGAATGTAGTATATAGACAGAAAACATTTAACAAACATATAAATCTTAGGTTCTATCGTAATTTATGTAATTTGAGTATATTTCTTTTCAAAATTGCGGTCGGGCAAAATAAGTCCACACTGTTTTCACTTTTGATGGTACCATTAAATGTTTTGCACATATTCCAAATTGGGGATATTGTCAGAGCGTTGGTTCTATTACGACGGACGCTGAAGAGTTGCCTTCTTGGTCGTAATTTGCTTGAGGGGACGTAGAAGTCGAGCTGTGACAGGGCGAAAGGAGCTTCAATGAGATTATTTAAAATTTTGTGGAGGTAAATGAGCTGATGCATGATGCGTCTGTTGTTGAGAGTTGTTAGGTTAAAATATCTGAGAAGGTTCTCACGGTGCCTACAAAAGAAAAATTGTGCCAAATTATAACTTTTTTTGTGAGAACACGAAAGTCCATTACCAAGGGATTTTTTTTAGGGTGAAGGTGACTTTACCCAAAGTTTTTAGGTAAATATTGTGTAAATTCTATCTTGTGGTGGATTATCAATCAGTCACGCAAATGAATGACTTTTTAGCTGTCGATCATAAATAAGTTCAATGAACGTTCATTGTCAGTTTGAGATATTTCTGAGGGTCAATGGTAAAAAATACTTTATGATCTGTTATAGAAAAGTGCTATTTTTAAACATTTTGAACGTCCGTTCAATTTAATTTCGAATTTGACTCCTTTCATGATTTGTGAGTAGGGGGATAAAATATATTTACTTAATACTTTACTGCGTAATTTTTTACCAATTACATACAGTCAGACCCAAAGATAAATCACAACACTGTGTCATCATATACAAAAGTACTTTTAGGCATAGGTCTTATGTAAAATAAAATACATTAATTATATGTTTTTTTTCTTTTCCAAAGACATTATTTAATGGAATAATATGACAGACTTACTATTGATAATGACCCTACAAAACACACCATAAAAATTTCATTCACTTTCAACTTTCTGGGGCCGGCCACCGTGGGGGAGTGGTTAGCTCATCGCGCTACGACGCCAGGGCTCTGGATTTGAATTCCGGCTTGGGCGTGGATGTCTGTGAGTGTCAATTCATCACTCATCCCCATCTTCGCAAATTGGCCTAAAGTGGCACAAAAAGCTAAGTAAAATAAAGCAAATCAATGAATCAATCAACTTTCAGGATATACGACAAATAACACTATGTAATGTAACACTATTTCTGTAAATTTTAGGCGTGCTCAGATCCTCCGATTATGGGGAGCAAGGGCCTTGATAAAAGTTCAGTTGACGAAATAAAGCCCTCATTCCATCTCACTGTTTCATTACATTGATGGGCACAAAACAGGGTCGTGTGTGTCCCGACGCACCTAAAATCACTTTATTAGATGAATTTCAACTTCAGTGACACCATTGTTCTCTGCTGGCGCTTTATTTTCCATCTCTGTCGTTCAAAGACTAATGTACGTATAAAAGTGGTTTAGTATCGCAAATTCAAAAGAACTACACATAATTTATTCATGTGCAATATATGGACAATTTATTCTGCACACATATACAGATAATACAACTAAAGAATAAAATATGTGGAGGTGTTAATAAGAAATTTGCTAGTGGGAGAGTCCAATTACATAGGAAGTAATATACTACCCTTCCCCTACGTAGTTACTTGGAACTTTCGTCGGTTTGAAAATAGTATTTATTTTTATTTCTATAAATAATGATGTTTAAGAACGGTTATAAGATTCATCTGCACTACATTTCTAAGTGAGACTATTAAGCAACTTCTCCCTCCCCCTCCCCCTCATTTACGCAGCGTATGCAAAGAGTGTGAATACTTTTTTGCTGAAAATGGAAAATGAACCACAGCAAGAAACTAATGAAATACGTCTGTTTTTATGAACAGCTGCAGAATTATCTACAAACTTGTTGAAATTCACAATTTTGCTAGCTTGTACTCATTGGACAAAATACATAGAGCCAGGGACGGCGCTACAAAGAGGTTAGGGGGGGGGGTGAAACCCCCACAACAGATCTAAGCTCCCTGTGGCCCCCAGATTTTTATAGTACGGTAGACGCCTTTCGATCGAAAATAAAAGAACTAGAAACTATCTTACGTAATATTTTCCATTATAAAACTTCCCTTAGGGCAAGGCCATTGCAATGTTCAAGTACATTTCCTGCTTTTGTAAGATCGCAAGATTATTACAACGTGTTGTACGAAAAATCGTGGTTGGAGGTGGCAGCTGCAGATCTGCATGGATCAACAACGGACATTGATTATTTAATACGTACTAAGTGATTGTTAAATCACAAGTCTCCAAACTTTCCAAACAAAATTACAGATACTCTGCTGCCTATCTGGTAGGTGGATGTGTTCAGTGGCTGTGGGATTGATGTTTGGTTGCTGGAGGGTCAAACGATGATGATAATACGATGCCTACGAAGCTAAATGTTAACAATTATTATCCTATGTAAATCATGTCACTATTTTTGGAACGAGTGTGAAAAATTATTTTTTATAAGTTGGAGGATGTTACCAATTCAAGGTAACACTGAGAGAACAAACATATTTTCAGTGCAAATTCACCTACACTATGAGACAAAAGCATTGACTATCAATATCATTGACATAAATCAATGGATACAGTTGCAGCTCTCGCACTGGGCAGAAGTGATTAGTAGTGAAAATAACTACCAATAGTTTTATATGTGTTTCACATCTGATTCTTCTCCATGAAATAGTAATTGGCCGCTCGGCATAAATTATTTTCCAACGTCATAAACAAGAATTTATTAACATCTAGACTTAGGCTTACAAGGAATAAAACTGCCCAAACTTGCTGATTTTGCACTGAATTGCAATGTTTAGTTGCATAAAGGCTAATCGGGACAAAACCTACAGCCTATAGTGGAATTCGAGCCACTTAATCAAATGTGCCTAACCGTGGATCGATCTCGTGACCGCTAGATTACAAAGCATCATTATTACTGCTAACCGAGGCGGGGAGGTTCACTTATAATCTTTCCAATTCTTAACATTTAAGAGTTAGGTAGTTTCTGTAGTCTTTTAATTCCTTAATGTCGTATTTTTGCCTCTCGTATGTTTTCAATAACAAAAATAGGTGTAACGATGAAAGGATTGAGAAAACATCACTCACAATTATGTTCATTGCAAATACTCGCATGAGAAACTACAATCAGAAAAGCTGCCCCCGTGGCGGAGTGGTTAGCACATCGCGCTACGACGCCAGAGGTCCTGGGTTCGAATCCCAGCTTGGGTATGGGTATCCATTCATCAATTTCATCATATCATCACTCATCCCCCATCTTCGCAATTAGCCAAAAGTGACAGAAAAGCAGAAAAGCAATGTAAAGTAAACTAAATCAATCAATCACTACAAACCGGAAAATAAACTTGACGGTTCTTGAGATGTTGAACGTCCTCCAACTTTCAAAAATTCATTTTTCACACCCATTCCGGAAATTGGAAACACTATTTGTAGAGGATAATAATTGTACACATTTAACTCTATATACGTATAACTTATAGAACGAAATAACAATCTCACAGCCACTGAACAAATCCACCTACCAGGTAGACAGCAGAATATCATGTCAATTTCGTGACAAGTTTGGCGACTGATGATTTAACAATTTCTTAGTATCAAATGATCAGTGGCCATTGTTGATCCAGGCAGATAAGCAGTTGCCCTTCCCTTTCACGATTTTAGAACACATCGTAATAAGGTAACATCTTCCTGAAGTAGAAAATGTACTTGAGCATTGTAATGACCTTTTATGAAAGTTTTATAATGAAAAAAAAGTTTTTTATCTTGTTTCGGTCGAAATGCATCTACTGTACAATAAAACAATATTATACTCTAAAAGGAAATGGCGCAACCACGAGGGGACAGGGGGACATTGCCTTTTTGCCTTTTGCCTTTTTCCAACCTTGGACGAAAATCAATTATAGAGGGGGCATACATTGAAGTAAAAGAAAGCAAGACTAGCAGAATCTACTAATAGCAGGACAAAAGGATACTCAAGACGGAATTAGTTTTCACGTCCATCTTGCATTATTTCTTCCAGACGGCCAGGATCGCCTTGGGGGGGGGGGCACAGAGGGGCAATTGTCACCTCGACTTTAAATTTTATACAAATAAAGATACATTTCGTAAAATTTTCTTTCTCGCTTCGCTCGCGGTACCTGCTTTTCTTGCAGTTGTCAACTTCCGAGCCGTAGCTAGGAAGTAGCAGGAGTTGGCCCTGGGCGCCGAACAATCTGATGAGAAAAATTGTAAAAGAGAATGCCATGGCGTCCCATGAAATGTTTTGCGCCCTATTAAATCAATACTGTTTTCAACTTTAAAAAATTTGGATCGAAAAATTTTCTTGCTCGCTTCGCTCGCAGTTTCGCAGTTGCTGCTATAACAGTTTGGTTTGGAGGAAAACGAGCGCTCACATTTCAGAAACAATTTATATAATTTTTGCTGTTGGTTTGTTAAGGGGCGGATGAATAGATTACGTAATGTATTTAAATAATATGTTAATACCTAGGTATATATATACTGTATATATAATATACACGCGCGCGCGCGCGCGAACACACACACATATATATATATCACATCAATGCAAAAAACTAAAACAGTGAGATAAAATGAGTTTTTCTTTCCCGATCTGATTTAATTTTCAAGGCTTTTGCCCCCCCCCCTTATCAGAGGGTCTGCGCACGCCTATGATGTTGGTACCTTCTTCTAATAATAAGAACAAATTTTAAATAACTGTAATATTAAATTAATAATATTCATTAATATTGTTATTACATGAATGGGAAAAAGGCGGCATAAGAATAGGAATATAACAGTACGTATTCATTATCTAGCTAATGAATAGTTAAGATCGCTTTAATTTGTATAAAAACAACTGCCCTGGCAAGGTGATTGTGAAACAGATAAAGAATTGAATATTTATTGAATAACGAAAAAGGATGTTAGATCCATTTGATGAAAAGTAAAGCTCTTAATTTAATATTTAAGCATATTACTTAGGTAGTGGTGTGCATAAATCTTCTTTGATACAGTCATCCAAAGTTGTATGACCCCAATGTAATCCTTCCCTTACAATACCTTTGACGGAAATACACCTCTCTCGATTATACGACAGATGCTAAACAAAACAAGCATATTTACATTATTTAATTTTAGTACTTCGTAAGTCTCTCGTGGAAGATTCGGACTCCCTGGACACCCCACCCCGCCTCCCCTAAATAGTCCTTGGCTCTATTACATGTAAGTTGTATTGCGATGTTCGTCAATGTGTGTTTCTCTTCAGACACTCGGAAAAAGTTTTTTCTTGTCACAGAAACCCTCTCAAAGTTATAAACGTGGGGGCTGAAAAGAAAGGTCCGTTATGGTCAGACTCTGACCTGCATGAATGGGGGGAGAGTAGCGGACAGGGAACCTTGTCCTCTGCTTCTTTCGACACAGCAACCTTCCCTCCAGCAAAGTCTCAATAGGTCTCCCATGCAATGGATTTGCGTTCGAAGGGGGAAATGGAATCAATATTGGTAAGACTAGGAAGAATAAATGACATCCGTCCGGTGCCTTTTTCGAGTAACACTGATACGGGCTCTTAAGGTAAAAAGTCAGGGAATTTCGCCAACTGTAACCTACATTTTCTTCCCCAACCACTACATACAGTATTTAATTTAAGATCTCATCCAGTAAAATAACTTCCCCTTCAATATTTTATGACATTTTTCTTATTATTAGTGAAGAATTTGAAGTATTGCTAACATCGACGTTAGTACCGGGTTCGATACCCTTTATAGGCAATTAGCGGTTCGGATCCCACTTTAAAATGTATACATCCAGTCTCGATTAACCTATTTGCGCATAAGGTGGGCAAAACAAAAACTCCTTTTATGTTTCTCTTCCTCTTAATAATTTCGTGGTGAAACTCTTATGTTTGTTAGAAATAAAAATGACGACATTGAATGGGTTGGATTTGATTTTTATTATTTAGCGTCGCCTTTCTGACACTTTTGGCTAATCGCAACGATGGGGATGATATGATGAAATGGCACTTACAAAGAACGCCCATGCAGAGACCCCTAGCGCCGTAGCGCATTGTGCTAACCATTCCGTCAAGGATGTCGGCATTGCATAGTTGGAGAAGACGTTTAGACGGTTATTTAGTTTCAGTAATTTCTAAATTGTCTAAAAGACCCTAGTCACAGAAGAAATCTGAGTTAAGTGAATTAACAAAAATAACAATGTTTCCGTTCATATTCGAAAATCATACTATTAGGAATTACTACCCTAAAAACGTATTCCAAATTAACAAGACAGACGCCGCATGTTGGCATTTCATTGATTTACACAATAACATGTGAAAATATAAGTCCGTATGTATAAATAGTCTGCTTCACATGAGAAATATGATATAAGCGATTAGTGAATATTAATTTGCTGGCCTCCGTGGCAGAGAATTTTGCACACCCCGCTAAGACGCCAGAGGTCGCTGGTTCGAATCCCGGCATGGATATTCTTTGTATGTTCCTTTATCAATTTCATAGTTCATCACTCATTTTCATCTTCACAATTAGCAGAAATGCGAAGTAAAAATGAACCCAATCAATCGAATTAATATAATTTTTAAATTGCCACTGTGATAAATGTCGATAAACCCTGACCAAGATAATGGTGAGTGATTGAATGAAATACCTGAGGAAACAAATGCAATAAAATGCCCAGTGACGTAGGACCCATGGCTTCGTAACAGGACATGTTAATCCTTCCACAACACGACACAACAAATTCATTAATTTCATCAACTCCTCCTCATCTTCGCAATTAGCCAGAAGTGGCAGAAAAGCTGAGTAAAATAAAGCAAATAAATCAATCAATCAATATTTCTCTCCGTGCACTTTTGAGTGAAAAAAAAAAGTTATCACAGTCAGTCTCGATCACCTTCGGAAAGTATTCCAGATTTTTTTACACTTTGTCCCTGTCAACACAGTAGTTGAAATACGCAACGTATTATACAGTAGTAAGTGAAATGACTATTCAATCCCCTGTGGGGTTGGAGTTAAGCTTGCTGCATGTAATCAAGGGTCTTGGGTTCGATATCCGGTAGAGGCACATCATGCAGTCATGTTTCCCTATCTGTTACAACAATGGAGTTAAATGAAACCAAATTACATCATTGCTATCTACCGGGTTGCCAGAATTAAAGTTACCCAACTCAGAGCCTTCTGTAGCCTGTTTGAGGCATCGTAGAACTCTGAAATTTGGTGAATCCACTATGCAGACAATGGGATGGCGGTAAAATAAATAGTTCACTTTTTCGCCGCCAGGTTTAAATGTGGCGCTGTACTTCCATGAAGGGTTGTACAAATAATCACGTTAAGTGATTTAGCTGAGTTATTAATTAGAGAGACATTTGTCAGAGGTCTTCCTCTTCGTACAACAGTTTTGTTACCTTGTGTTCTGACGTCAGACGAGGAATCCCTACGAGGTTATATTAGGTTCCATTAGCATAAATACAATAAAAAATTATTATTTAGGCTAAGAGAACTAGCTTAACTTAACAACGTAGGCATTTAGCCTAAAATTAAAAAGCCTTCTCCCGTAACGTCAGAAAACAAGGTTGCTCAAGTGTTATGCAATAAGTGAGACCCATTTGTTAGTGGCTGGAAGTTGCAAGAAAATAATCTCTCGTTTATTGTAAGATTGCAAGGTAAAGGTAAATCCATAACCAATTGGAGCAGTTTACGTCATTATTACAACCCATCATGGAAGTACAGCGCCACATTTCTACCTGGTGGTGGAAAATTGAACTTTTTTATCGCCATCCTCTTCCCCAAGGTCTGCATAGTGGATTTACCAAATTTCAGAGTTCTACGATGCCAGAGGGTTCTGAGTTGGGTAACTTTAATTCTGGCCACCCGGTATTTTGAGTTCTCCCTGTAGCTGACTCCAGTGGCGGAGTGGTTAGTAGTTAGCACACTACAGTACGATGCTGGGTTTGAGTCCTGGCCTGGGCGTTCTTTGTGAGTGTCCATTCATCAATTTCATTATATCATCACTCGACCTTATCGTTGCGATTAGCCAAAACTTGCAGGAAAACGACGCTAAATAACAAAAGTAGAATCAAATCAAATAGTGTAGTAGTAAACGTTGTCGCCTTGTAGTAAAAAAAAGGTCGATCTTCTTGGCGCAGTGATAGAACAGCACACTACGACGCCAGGGGTCCTGGGTTCGAATCCCGGCCTTGGCGTGACTGTTCTTTGCGAGTGTCCTTTCATTAATAATATCACTCACCCTCATCGTCACGATTAGCGAATAGTGGCAGGAAAACGACGCAAGATAATCTAATTCAATCAGTCAATGTATTCAAAAAGCCTGAGTACATTTTCTTAGTGCAGGCACGTTGTCCAGTTGATAGGTTCCCAGTTGAACAATAGATCCAGTTCCGATAGCATAAGTGGTCTTTAAAAAGATGTTAAAATGACGGATTAAGTCAACTAATATGACGTGCAAAGTCTGATTTCGAGTTATATTTGCCCCCGTGCAGTTAAAAAATGTAGTCAAGATTTTACGAGCTAGATTGTTGCTCCAAAATGATAAAGTTTGCAATGTCTTCTTTATCGCCATTATCAAGTCTTCACGGTACTGCTCGCGCTATGGCTAGGAGAACGTATTGAAGCATGATATTTTGTGGGTCAGCAGTCACACGAGTCTACCAGAACAGCTGACACCTACCGTTATCGGCTGACGTTATTGCAGTGACCAAATAATACAAATGTGGCAACGTCGACTCGTTGTACCTGTATGCCTCTCTCTTTTTCCCTCCTTGCCATTACGTAGCCGAAGCACCAAGTGAATAAGCCACTCCACTCTCTCAGTTTTGTTTTCGTTTGGTGAAAGTGTGCACGTCGAACTGACGTTGTTCGCAGCGAAGTGACACGCAACTACGAGAAGAGCGAAAAGATATTCTGTGTTGGAATAATGGTGTGGAAGCACAACCAATACATCCCAGTGAAGCAAACAGAAGAAGGAATATGGGAACAAACGCGACAGGTAAGTTAGTTATCATTCATTTCGTGTTATTGTCAATTTCTTTAATACGAACTGGCAACTCTGTAACGATATTTTTTTTTTTTTTGTTCTTTGTAACTTTTCAGGCCAATAACGTTCACTTCGGGTACGTTTACTAATTTATTAATATTTATTTACTGAATTGAATGTTACAGCTGTATACTTACTTACCTTTGACGTTTTGACATTCAGCAGAAAGAAAAATGAAAGGATATTTATGTATATATTACGTATTAATCTTCACATACTTAAACAACCATTCACTTCAGACTGTCCACAAATGCCCTTGTACTGCATATGTACACACCGAACGGCCTTCGTGAATGTTTAAATCAACGCATAAAAAAAGTGACTACTTTGAATAGTTTCAGTTCAGTTATGCAACTTTTCACCCATTCGATTCAGTTCTAGTGTTTTATTCCTTTTGTTCTGTTAGTTCTGTCTTGATGATATGAAAAGTACGTATGTGTACTGCGCGTTGAATAGTTTAACGAGAGTAAAGTGTATCTATCACCTTTCATTTGCCGAAAGAATCTACGTATAAAAATTACTTAAGATTCAAAGAGTAATGGATGTTTTTCGTTTAAAGGCAATTATACTAGTTTTAATTCTGAACTTCAATTTTTATCTAATAATTTTAGAACAGGAGAGGGGATGTTGCGAAGAATATTAAGAGTAGATAAACCATTGCTTTGTATTCTGTAGCCAAGGGCGGGGGTTGGGAAGTGATTTATAAAATTTGCGCCCCTAGGCTATCATTTGTTTCGGCCCTGCCGACATTATTATTATTATTAAACATTTTGTTATTATGATACTTCCATTAATTGCATGCTCGGTATTAATAACACTTGGAAACTTTAAAATATATGCATATCTGATTAAAAATTTTACTTTATTTTAGACTTTTACTCTGGTTAAAATACACTACTGATAATAGTGTTATGATGTAAGAAGTTATTTAAATGCTATAAACTCGTTCCTTCTACCTTCTTCCGTGAAAAATCAAGTAAAAGGACTTGACATGTTGTTTTATTTTGCTATTATCACAAATTTAAGGAATTTTAATAGTCGATGGTCTCCTTTTTGTGCCGCCCCTAGCCTAGGATAGCCTAGTGGCAAATCCCCCCTGACTGTAGCATTTCGATATTTTCTGTCACCCATGGGCCATACTTCAGACAGTGTATTCACAGGGGGCGCAGTTAACGGCGGGACAGAGTGGGGGGGGGGCAATCATTGTCACTTGTATGTAAAATGTTGATGACTTACTCAGCGTACACCCTCCCCCGAGTAACTCAAGGTAAATGACGCAGATTATGTACTATGTATAAATTGTACGTAGGGCTCCCATGCGTGTGTGTTTATATATTTTGTCTCTGATCATTTCGTAATTTGAAGTGATTGGCATTAATTTGTTACTAATTAGAACTCGAAATCGAGTCTCGAATGAATGAGCAGATTTTTGTTTGTTTATAATGAAAGCGTTCTTGTTGATTGATGCCAAATTTACTTCAATCGAATTTGAAATGAAATTAATACCGACCAATACAAGCCAACTGCGGTTTGCTCCAACGCCGTTGATTTTCGCACTACAACCATCATTTGTTTATGCAGTGCGGTTGCCAAGGTTACGTATGCAGGAAGCGGAAAGCATGTTGATTGCCTTAACGCAGATTGAATTTCTATCGCACGAGTTTCATGTTGCGTCAGTTTGCATAAGTTCACCTCTGTTGATTGCGGAATTTGAAGCTCGGCCATTGGGCAGAACTAAAGCCGAATCTACGAACCACGACTTCAGCCACAGAGAACTCTTTTAAGTATATGTGTCGTCAAGTGTGTTGCAGAAACTCTGTGATGTCGTTAAGGAGGGCGCGGACCCCCAAACTTCCACGTGCCAATCCCGAAAATTTTCCATAGCTTCGAGGAAATTTTACTTTACCATTAAGAAATTCCAAATTATTTATTTAGAAAACTTCGCATCTTGAACTTGTAGAGTTAAGACTAAGGCCTAAAGCTTGTTCGGCGAAAGAACGAACTTGAAAAATTCTGTTTTTGTCTTTTCCGTCGAAAGCCAGGGAGGGTCACATGAATCGCTGGACAAATCGTCTTGGTCCAGTTGCCGTGGTGAGGGAAAATCCTCGTGGTATTCTGCGTTTCCAAATTTTTCGTTGCGAGTCGTTTTCGAAACTCAACCGATCCCCTGCCTCTCCCTGAAACCTGAAATGCAAGCGAAAGGTGCATGTTGACAGCAAAGGTGTCGTGTACGACTGGACAAAAGTCAGGCATGTACAGCAACACCGCTCCCCCCCCCAAAAAAAAATCTCCAAACTGGAGGCGGAAGTTTACTCTTTGGCCGGTCGGGCTTTAGTTGAATGTAAACGTGATAATGTGCATCTTGCAAATAATAATAAAGAAAATAAACGTATATATTTTTTCATTTCATAAAGACTAACATGTGACTTTACACCTCGCTTTCCATATTATATCCTGTTGAATTCATTCAAATACCTGTTTGTTATATAACGTCGAATTTGTGCCACTTTTAGCTAATCGCGACGATGAGGATGAGTGATTTTATGATAAAATTGATGAAGGGACACTCACAAATTACGCCCAGGACCTGGTTCGAACCCGGGACCCTTTGTGTTGCAGCGCGCTATGGCTGCAACTATCTCGCCCCAAGCTAGCTGCGACTCTGTAACTATATCAACTGAAGGTATTACAAGTTGGGTGGATAAGAGGCAAATCAATAAAGAGAAGTGAAATGGGATTGGCGGACGAGGCGTGACGTTATTGCCTGGGTTTCTGATAGACTATTTTCACGAAATTTTAATAGAGGTTCTTGATGGTGACAGGAACAAAACTAAGAAAGAAAATTATTAAGATATTAGTAGTTAGATGCCATATATCAATGACATTTTATTTACCACTGCATTTCACGTCATTTTCTCTCTGTGGCTTGACGTGACATCATTGGCGTCGCTGACAGAAAGTGAAACTTTTTTGTCGTGACATAAATGGCTTCCTATATCTCCACCTCCAAGGTGTTCATGACATTTAAAGACTGATGTTCATAATTTGTTTTGAAAGTCGTGTAAGGTACGTTGTTAACATGTCGCAACTAGGCACATCTACGCCAATCAAGGCCTCTTTATTAGCAATGACAACCCTTTTTTGTATCAGTCTGACAGAATAACAAGCCTGTTGATTTATTATGCAAAGTAAACCGCGCATTATCTTCGCCTGAAGCCGTAACTGCCATAACATTATACATTGTGAATGGCCTATGATTTTTTTCATGGTCGTGAATTCATGTGAATCACAATGTTTGTTTCTTTATACTATTCCTGACATGTGTATTCTCGTGTGCATTGTGAATGTTGCATGAACATGTAGTTTTATCGCATTCAAACACACACCATAAAAATGTTGAAGAGCTTAATTAGATTGTGTGTGTGTGTGTGTGTATTTCTGGAAAGGGTTGTGTAGCATTAAAAATGTACAATCTAATAACCCATAAGGGAATCTCGAAATGTTATTATGTATGGAATCTTTAGAACAATGGAACGTTTTGGAACATTAATGATAAATGTGACGTTTCTGAGTTCGTATTTGTACAAGTATGAATTTTCGCGATCATTGAATTACTAACTTTAATCATTAATATCACAAGTGGTAGAAATATCAATGCAAGTTTATTGGTGTAACTAATATCTGATATACCTTTATCTCGAAGTGCATAACCCATGTATATACAGCAGTTATAAATGCCCTGAGTAACTAAATGTGTGAGTCTCTTAATCAATTGCCATGGACGTCCGGAAGGCGGAGGGGTAAGGGGCGGCCACGCCCCCTTCCTCCCGCAAATGAATGTCCACCTAAAATGTCCGTACATTTCACACATAATTTCATTTGTCACAATAATTTATGTTAATTATTATAAGGGCGTTGAAGAAACATGATAATTTCGGAATGAAGCTGTGTTTTTTGAGGGGGCATCATTATTATTGGAGAAAAATATGTCCATGTCAATTGCATGTCGTCATCATTCATATTCATTGTCACGACTAGCCTGAAAAGTCATGAAAGTAAAACAAAATTATAAAATATTTTTAATTTAAACCCTTTTCTTCACATTTTCGAAATTTACATAGAACTCATTTTTGGAGCTTTGAGAACGAAATGCACTTGAGTTTTATCGCAGCACTTGGTCTACAATTTTGGAGCAAAATTTTTAAAATATAGTGCGTGGTTTTGGAGTGACGGTCACGTGGGTAAGCAGATGATGTTATTGTGATCACACTAATTACCCAAAAGCTAGAGAGCTGAAAGTCAACATTTGAGAGAAATAGTTGAACCTGTTTCAAGATTGCGGACGCAAAACTGATTTCTCCTATTGTGCATAGCAGAGGCGCCGACTTGTCAAAATTATTGGAAGGGGGGGGGGCTCTGATCACTGAAATAAAGTAATGAATGACTCGCTCTCTCCCTTTTTTAAGTTTTGCCCTCAGTGTTCGGAATCTCATAAAAGCTCATGAATTCCTCAAAAATATCAAAAGTTTTATTCACAGTTCGAATGCAGAATATTAATTGTCCATGGATGGATATATCACAAGTTTCGTCAACCATAATTGCAAAATATTCCCGACTTTTAATATCTGCTACCACGGAGCGCAAAACAGATTTCCCTAATATATCAATGATCTCGTTCTGAATGTCATGCGAGATCCATTTGTAGCCCGAACGTCCCATCCACTACCCTAGTTTATGCACATCGTCTTTTGAAACTCTTTTTATTAAAAAAATTAACATACTCATAACTACATACTTAGTATATAGTAATAAGTCATGTATTTTGCTGTCTCTGGTCATAGCCCCCCCCCCCAAGTTGACGGTTTAGCGGTCTCAGCCCCCCAAAGTTGATGGTCTATAACATATTAAATGTGTATTAAAAGTTAAGTTCATGTGGCGCAATTCAGAGTAAACTTTACAAGAGAAGCAAAATAATACATTAGATTCTCTTAAGCAACATTATTTTGGGGGCTCTGCCCCCACATCGTAAACATTGGGGGGGGCTCGAGCCCCCCCCCCCAAGCCCCATGGAGTCGGCGCCTATGGTGCATAGTCCAGATTCCATAAATCGACAAGTAAAGAGCCAAAATATTTCTGGCTGGTTGCTACTTTGGAATACTAATCCAGACTTGTATTTGGCATAAAATATGTGAAAATATTTCGATTTTGAATTTTGTAGACTTAAACTTACTGCAAGGAACTTTGTAAAATGTAATCGACGCGAATGGAAGATATCTCGTACGCTCGTATGTTCAGGGATCTCTTCTGAATAATTTACTCTGTAGACGGGCCGGAATTAAGTCGGGAGGGGGGGGGGGGCTGGGGCTGCACTCCCATCTACAAAGGGGAATTCAATGAAGAAAAGTCGCTTTGAAAACCTGCTACAAAACGGGAAAAAGTGAGTTACTTGAAATACGATAAAAATATAACAAACCATCTGGCATCCTGCAACTAGAAATTAATTGTAGAATGTAATATTCATATGGCCATAAAAGGGCGGGAGTAGGAAAGAAAGTAAATAATATTATTAATCCACACTGATAAGAAGTAATTATGATTGATCGATTGAATTTGTTGTTTTAAGTTCTCTTTATGCACAGATAGGCTAATCGGGACTCGACCTACAGAAAAAATGGGATCCGAACCACTGTACAATGTGCCTCCACCGGGTATCGAACCAACGACCCCCTCATTACAAGGCAAAAGTGATTATGTTTCTAAGGATATGAGGACATATTCTACCAAGTCGCAAATCTTTCTTTTTCTCATGAGACCCAGATGTTATCATGAGAAACATTTGATGAATTTCCTCGCGGAAGGCAAGAAGGTTTTAAGAGCATCGTGAATATTGCTGAGAGAGAACTTATAACATTCCATAGCAAGAAATATGTAAAGAAAACTCCCGTACGAAACTATAGCCATGAGATCAGAGTACTTCCTATATATAATTGCATGTTAAATTTCTTTTCGCACGTCAAGTGTGTTTTCCAGTGCTTGATTACACTAGGTTTATCATAGATTTCTGAGGTTATTACAGATTTCTTGAATTGATCACACCATTATATGCATCAAACAGTGTTTTTTTCTGCTTGCGAAGTGAACTTGCCGTGTCGCTTCTTTCTAGTCGTTTCGATCTGAAAGTTCTCAGTAAGGTGAAGTACAATTTTTCACTATAACTATATTGTCACACGTGGACCCACGAATAGCTAAATAGTTATCGCTCTCGCCTTTGATGATCCAGAGATAAATTATTTATGAAGAAAAATAACTAGAAATACAATATATAAAACAAAGCTACGCAATAGATTACTAATTTCTTCACACACAAAACTATGTGTTTCCAAAGCTTCAATGGCTTTACTGAAATTTCATATTTTCACGTATATGTTGTGATTTTTCTTTTTGTTATGCAACATATTTAGTTTTTGCACAAACAAAATATGAACATTAAATTATCATATTTGCATATAAAGTGACGAGAAGGGTAACGGGAGAGAGAGAACCCTGGGATTAAGAAAATTTATTTTTGTTGCCAGAAATAATTGCCTCCTCTGAGGTTATCCCTGATCTCCCTACCTCGTTACCTCTCACACACTGTTGTGTTACATCCTTCCCAACTTAAGTTTTGTTAACAATTTGTAAAAATATGTTATCATGGAACACTGCCATGACTGGAATTAAGTAATCAACACCTCTTTTGCCCTCTTGTTCTTGTATGAAGAACACAAGACTCGTCGTGTCGCTTCGTGTATTATCGTGTCGTGTCGGATTGTCACGGATCGAGTGTGAGGCTGGCCTAACGATACAATGTTAGAGTAAGATTATTTTCATAACATCTCTGACTGTTCTGCATTTGCAGCTTGGGAGCGAGTCACAACTTCCGAAGCAGCCAATCAACAAGCGAGCTACTGAAATCATTCCAACCGGGCACCAATCACGGACCCTCTTTCTCACGCTCCTCGCTGTCGGTAGGCTCACTAGCTAGACTCGCGCAGTCGGCCAGAGCTGTTCCGAAAATAATCTGACTATACCCTTGAAATTGGCTTAAGGAAACTTATCACACATCAGGGAGGGTCAAGATAAAATTGTCACCCACGCGAGGTGGATTTTTGGCGACCCCCTACTTTCCTGTCTTTCTACCCTGGTCCTCCTACTTTCCATCCTCCTCCAAACATGAACATGTTATATATTTACGAATTTAACGACGAAAAATATTAGCCTTATTTTAAAAATACTGTGTGTTACTTATTTACTCCGAGTTTCAGATACAGTCTTATTTGGCCATTTTACACTGAAACAACATAAAGTAGAAACAAAAAATAACAAAAGATAAAAACAATAACAAGATTGGGTAGATTTACATGTTCTTGGTCAATAATATACAAAAATTACATTCTGGAAGGAAAATATCTACATTCAGGGGAAGTTTGTTGTAGATGTCTTCAATAGAATAAGTAGACACCACTTTGTTCTTTTTTAGGGAATAAGTAAGGACAGAGCATTTCTGAGGGTTTAGTTCTAAATTCTACTGACGACACCACTTAACAAGTTCTGTGAGAGCATTTTGTAGAATCATCATGTCATGATGCGATGATATCTCCTTAAAGAGTTTACAGTCATCCGCAAACAAAAGTCTATTGATAGGGAGGGAGGACAGTTTTTCAGGGAGGTCATCCATGTACAGAAGGAATAGAAGCGGCCCTAAGACACTTCCCTGGGGAACTCCAGACAAGACGGGAAGAAAGTTAGAAGAGGTACCTGAAAGAACAACACGTTGTTCATGCTCATTGAGGTAGTCCTGCAGTAAAGAGATAAATTTGCCATGGATGTTAAATCTGGATGATAATTTATGAAGAAGAAATTTATGATTAATTTTGTCAAAGGCTTTCGAAATGCCCAAATATATAGTGTCAAGTTGGGAGTTATTATCAATAGCTCTGGCAGCATGCGAAAGTAAATATTTGTTAGGCAAGATCTGCCTGGAAGAAAACCATTACTGTTAATGAACATGTGTAGGTATGTGTTTATTTAATACAGATATGTGTTTATTTAATGCCTAACATAATTACGTACAAATAACAGTAATCTCTTGCTTACATTGCTCTTACAATCATGTTATGCAGCAGTAACTTTAATTAATTCCTGTCAAATATCCATCTATTTTTAAAACAAATAGCCACGCCATCCGGTGGAGGAATATATTATATCCTGGAGCAAGCGAACGAAAGCAAGTTTCTGAGCAAGTAGTGACGGTAGCAGGACAATTGCGATGGCGAACAATTGCGATGACGGACAATTGGGATGAACACAGTAGTGAAAGGTCGGCTGGACAATTG
The DNA here is from genome assembly GCF_977018435.1 of Lepisma saccharinum. Classification (NCBI taxonomy): domain Eukaryota; kingdom Metazoa; phylum Arthropoda; class Insecta; order Zygentoma; family Lepismatidae; genus Lepisma; species Lepisma saccharinum. The sequence goes on from NC_139248.1 coordinate 28,310,962, forward strand.
CGATGACATTTTAAATCTTCTATCAAATTGAAGGGTGACTTAACAAAGGAATGATGTAAATATTGATATTTTCAGCTGGGAATTTGGTTCAATCAAGTTTTTGAATATGGGCTAGAGCCAACAGCCCACCTTTTGAAGTGTCCCGTTTCCTCATATGTGCGAATACACTTCCCAACTCTCGTCGATTTTAATGTCACGCTTCATCCTTTTCTGACCTTCTAGATTAAGTTCCATCCGCATGTCCTTGGTGTTGTCGTCTTCTGCTTGGCCCTTGAGGCAGACCAGAACATCATGAATTTTTGGATGCGGTCTTCCAAGACACCTATCTATTTTGTTGTTCCAACCTTCTACAGCTTTATTAGTTCTGTGGCGCCTTTGGTTAGGTTAGTTTAGGTCCTGATGGTCGCAATTGTCCTACCATTAATTTGTAAAATGACCTTCACCGTCAAAATAATCGCAATTGTCCTAGATTCGTAGTGACACGAGACGGCTTGACCAATGAACACGTGAGAGGAACTGGATTGCGTGGAGGGGGTAAACAGACTGCAGTTACCAGCCTTTGCAGGTATACTGCTTCGCACTGCCCACTCGACTTTCCTCCCTTTCTGCCGCTACGCGCGGCCTTGCTCCAGAGATAACCGGAACAGGGTATAGTCGTTTGGATCCCACTTTAAAATGTATGTCCAGTCCCGATTAGCCTTTCTGTGAATAAAGCAGACTTTGAAATAAAATCAAACAAATGGGCACGACTATGTAATCAGTTCGACCCATTTAACGATCTGAAAAATTCCATATATCCATCGCATAACGTATCACACGAAGTTACAAACTCTCCTTGTGCATGTGTGTAAACAATCCTGACGGAATATTGCACTGGAAATTTCTCATTGTTTGACGCGCCATGTTCTATGAATGCGAAAATTAATTACCATGAATTAACATACTACCTGTTTGTTGTTCTGTATAGATGTTAATGAGGAAATACGTTCTCATCAAAATGTTAAAACAACACTTCAACATGAGTCAAATTCACAGCTCAATTGCTTTACGGCGTTTCGTTTTCACTCGCTAATTATTGTTTCTGCATAATTTCATGATTAGTGTTTGACGATGCATTATATTCTGTATCGCTTGATTGATGTATCATCGTAACAGGTGTAAACGATTCCCATATACATGATTTCACTCTATCATGCTTCACTACGTTTTTGCCCGAGTTTGTGTACGGTCATGTGTACATTCCAAGGTTCCGTGTACAGAGACGAGCCAAGTAGCATATCAAGCTACAGAGAGGTAAGAATAGGAAGGTTTCTGATCCTTGCTAGTTACCAGTCTACGTTCCAAGGTTATTAGAAATATAGGCGTGTTTCACCTACGTCTCAAACTGCTGAACTGTGGCTTCGAGCAGCCATGATGGAGGCCAGTTGTTGTAAACACACAGAATTCAAGCGGGTGGGCGGGAGATTTCAACCTTGTTTACGATGGTACATTGTGCAATATTCTGTGTTTCAAACAGAAACTCACGTTATTTCACTGCACACAGCAAACAAAATAGGCAGCAAACATGGCGGCTGTGCGAATCCTGACGTCACATGAACTCCACCTACATATCACGCAGAGAACTAAATGCATCATATCGATTGATGCACCAGAATGCATCGATTGATGCACTAAAGTGTGTTTTGTGGCTTCTTCAAAGGATCAGATTCACATTTGATGCATTTGGGTGCATTTTTGTATGTCGTGAAAGAAACACCAAAGTGCATCTTTTGATTCAAGTGAGGATTCCTTTCAGTCGAGATGCACTTCAATGCATCAGTTGATGTTACTCGATACACCTTCATGCATCTTTTTGGATGATGCACTTAAACGTTTGGTCTGAGCTGCAGAGTTTATGTAGCTCAGACGAAACGTTTAAGTGCATCATCCAAAAAGATGCATGTAGGTGCATCAAGGTGCATCAAAACGCATCAACTGATGCACTAAAGTTCATCTCGACTGAAAGGTATCCTCACTTGAATCAAATGATGCACTTTGGTGTTTCTTTCACGACATACAAAAATGCATCCAAATGCATTCAATGTGAATCTGATCCTTTGAAGAAGCAATAAAACACACTTTAGTGCATCAATCGATGCATTCTGGTGCATCAATCGATATGATGCATTTAGTTCTCTGAGTGAGAGGTTGGGCAGATTGTTTTCCTCATGATGACGTACCATTGGTAGAAGGTGAATTCTAGGATGTTCGGAAAAAGGCACACAGAGTGATTAATTCAGGGGGTGGCCCGGGGTAGCTAATTCCCTTCCGAAATACGTAGAAGTCACCCCCCTGGTATTCTGGTAAGAAATTTGGCAACCATGTTCACTTTGTTTTTGTTTTTTAATTTAATTTAACGTATACAACGTACTTTTTTCTGGCTTTTTCGTAGTAATAAGCACTGATTCAGTCCTTTCTATAATTAAAAGTCAGAATAATGAACAAATTTAAATTAACTCAGTTAGTGGAACAAAGAATGTTTCTATTGTAACGAAATTGAACTTCTTGCAGTTATTATAACAACGGTTGGTCAGTCAACAGTTTTCTGTAGAATGCTGGTCCAGTGCTTCTGCAATTATAACGATATTTACACTTTATTTAGTTTAATTTAATTACATTTCGAAGGTTAGGTGCAATTTAAAAATATTAGATTTGATTTCATTAGTATTATAACTTTGTGACTATGACATTCCCCGGAAGGTTTGATATCCCACCCAGAGATAAGTCGCTGGATTAAGACTGGGCACATAAGTCACAAACTACCATTTTCTGTTGATTTAATTTAAGTTGTACTGAATCAATAAAAGAAAATATTATAATATAATTTTATATCGGACATGTAAAGGGTTTTCCAATAAGAATGATATGATTTTGAAATGAACTGGCAACTATGATTCAAATGTTATAACTGTCACTAATTGTCATTTGCATTTAGTATACTGTGACAATTCATCATGGCTAAATACACTGTAGCTACACGCTTCAAGAACGTTTGGTTATTATCAAAAAAATCATGAAAATGGACGGTCTATTGAACTTGAAACGGATCATAATTTTGGGCAAAAAATTATCTTCTCAGATGAAGCTCATTTCTGGTTAAGTGGATATGTTAACAAAAAAAATGTCATTTTTGGTGTGCAAACAATCCACAACAGATTCACGAGAAGCCCTTGCATCCGCAAAAGGTTACTGTATGGTGTGGTTTATGGCATGGTGGCATGATCGGACCATTTTTTTTTCCAAAACAAGGTAGGAGATGCAATTACAGTGACTGGTAAGCGGTACCGATTGATGTTAACAGATTTTTGTGGCCAAATTGAGATGAAATTGATTTGGAGGACATGTGGTTCCAACAAGACGGTGCCACATGTCACACTGCTAATGCCACTATCGACGTATTGCAAGAACAATTTGGTGAAAGGATAATTTCAAGAAATGCAACTGTTAGTTGGCCTCCAAGAAGTTGTGATTTAACTCCCTTAGATTGCTTTTTGTGGGGTTATTTGAAATCTATAGTCTATGCAAACAGACCATGAATCCTTGATGCATTAAGATTGAACATCGAACGCTGCATTCGTGACATTAGGCCCGAGTTATTGCACAAAGTCATGGAATCCACTCGTGTGTAGGAAGTCGAGATGGACACTTAAATTATGTGTTATTAAAAACATAATGTAATAAACTATGCTTCAAAATAATATACTGCTGGACAAAAAAAAACCGGACACCTTAATATTTGACACCTGAATTGCAATTACATATTATTTTATTCTAATTTAACTTATCAACAATTATTAACAAATTATTGGAAATAAGAAAACCTGAATATATTCAACTGAAAACAAATTATTGTATAAATTACGCAACACTACTAAATTTACTAAAAATGCAAGTGTGCGGTTTATTTTGTCCAGGGCAGTGTATAAAAAAGTTTGGTTGTATCTGAAATAAGTTTTTATTTTATTTAATTGTAAAATCATATCGTTCTTATTGGAAAACCCTATAAAGATACTAAATAGTGACGATCCAGCATGTATATCATGTCTGTAATGTTTGCTATTAAAATAATAAGCATAACTGTCTGCTGTACAGTTGCATGTCTTGATTCAAGTACTTTTCCCTACCAGCCTAGAATTGATCCATGAAACGAATATGAAATCCATACGTTAATGTTGCATTTCAAATATAATAATAATAACCCGTGGCGCAACTGCCCTTGAGGGCCAAGGCCTACCTGCCGATCGCCGGCCTCAGTTCCACAAGCCTCAGCAGAGATGGGCGATCATCCAACCAATTGACTTGTGGTCAGCATGACGGACCCCTGGTTGTAAGTTTCCATGGCCGGGCTACGCTACTCATTCATAGCTCCTCAATTTCCTCACGATGGTGGGTGACCACCGGTCCCATACACAGGCCGAAATCTCAGGAGAAAAATTATTACACTTCCCCAGAAGACTCGAGCGAGCGTTCCTGAGCCCAGGCCCAAAGCCTGAAGTCTTCAGAAACGCCACGGTGCGGGACGGGGTTGCACTATGTAGATAGAGGGAAAATGTCTGACAACTGAACGCACGGAATCGAGTGCACAATTGCGCATTTCCTGATGACAGTTGCTTTTCTCTTCATAAGCAATACAGTTTCTCCTTTCAGTTAAATTGAAAATACTGACAGGTACTTATACATAACACGAAATGAAAACTATTGCCCGATGTTTACAGTGAGAAATATGAAATTTCATTTCTTTCAGTATTTAACAATATAAGCACAGATTGTGATACAAATAATACACTCTATAGCTCAAGTAGAAATTCCTTGGTGGGGTGATGCTTTGTCGAGTTTGGTGATTAGTGGGGGGATGTTTGCATGGAATGACATGGAATTAATGAATGAATTAAAAATTGTTGAATGCTTCGACGTATAAGGCCACATTGTACCTTCAATTTATGCGAGGAAATTGCCCATTAACTAAAATTCTTACCTAAGGGTTAAAAAGGGGTGTTAAAAGTCTCTTGGGAAAAGTTAAAAGTGCAAGGTTGTAAAAAGAGCTGCACAGGACAAACACAAAACATTACAAAATAAGAATTAACTAAAAGCTTCTTCACAGGCAGAGACAAGCTCTTCTCAAAAAGCTAAAAACATTGGATAAAACACTCTTGTCATCTCCCAACAGGGATGATAAACAGTTGGAAATATTAAAAGCAGGGTTTGTTAAAGGAATATTAAATAAATTCGATTCCGGTCCAAGAGAGAAAATCAGCAGACGTAAATGGGTTCTGGACCGTAAAGAACCTTTTTATCTGTAAAGTATTTCAAATTGGTCCAGGAACCTTTTTTCTAGATCAATTTAAATACGGTCTAGGAACCTTTTTCTCGGCTGAATTTAAATTTGGTCTAGGAACCTTTTTGCGGTTGAATTTAAATTCGGTCCAGGAACATCTTTTCCGGCTGAATTTAAATTCGGTCCAGAACCTTTTTTCCTGCTGGATTTAAATTCGGTCCAGGAATTTTCTTTTTTAAGGATCAATTTAAATAGCCCAGGAACCTTTTCTCCGGCTAATACGGTCCAGAAACCTTTTTTCTGGATGAATTTAAATACGGTCCAGAAACCTTTTTTCTGGATGAATTTAAATACGGTCCAGGAACCTTTTTTTCAATGAAGCAATACGCAACTTGGACCGAATATAAATTGTGCGAGGAAAAAGTTTCCGGTTCTGCAGCGGAACTCATTAGAATTTATTGGTTCCTGGACTTTTAACAATCCTGATTAAAAGTCTGGCTGAGGGATGCAAAATTGGCAGATTGGAGAAGAATATGCCGAACACTTAAAATGACGAATCCACGACTTTTGCGACACCGTCGTATGCGACACTAGCATTTCTGCCGTCATATGCGACACTGTATGGAAAATATATTCCATGAGAGTTGCGACACCGTCATCTGCGACACAAAGTGTAAATAGCTTCCCGTCACACTTTATCCAGGATTAGGACTGGCAGCATTATGGAAGCTTGTGTGTTTTTAAAACCTTTATTAGTTTTCCTTCACACTGGCATTATGGAAGCTGGGTGTTTAAAAGCTGGATGTATTTATCCTTTGTCAATGACGGATTGTTTAGATCCCTTGTCAGTATAGGAGCAGACTGCAATCCCTTGTCAATGTAGAAATATAGAATGCGTCGTTTCTCTTGTAGTTGAACCAACATCTTACTATTTTCATTCTAATTTCTGAACGTACGCCATTCTCCTCAAAAAGCGCTTAAGATCTCTATGTATTTCATAGTCTGCAAACGCTCTTTGTATTCTCTCATCTAATGTAATGTACTGACGTCGTCTACGTTTCCCTTTAAGATTCAAGGCACTCATCTCACATAAGTAGTCGTCGTACACAGCTTCTAATATTAAAGTCTTCACTAATTGGTACACGTTAGGACTTGACTTTTCCGTCAATACATTAACTGTATGGTTCCATCCCTCGACTGCATTGTTAGTCCTGTGCCGCTGTTGGGAGCAGTTCCACATGGAAATGTCGAAAACAGTGTTGTTCATCCACTGTTCAACGAAATAATCCAAAAGTTTTCTCAATATGTCGTGGTTTGGCGCATCTTCCATCACACACAGCCGTCCATCATCGACGTCAGCCACAGGGAGGTAAGCCAGAGATGAACACATTCTTATACACAGCCGCACGTCTGGATCTGTTTTGTAATCGTTTGTCAGTAACAATTCCTGCACCTTTCGCCACAAACATTGGTTAAAGTGATAATTACAACCACTGATCTGAGCCTCGGGAAATACTTTCTTCAGAGACGCTATTGCTTCTGCACGTACGCAATGTCGCTAATTCTGGTAAACAAATTAGAAGTCGTAGGGGAAAATCCAAGCAGTGTCGCTTATGACGAAAAAAAAACAGTTTTCGCCTTACTGTGGCAAATGACGGTGTCGGAAATGTCGGAACTCCTAAAATGACAAGGAGACAATGAAGGAGGGTGGGGATGCCTATCCAAATTATCCCAGGTTGATGCTTGATGAAAAATTTCTTATCTGGAGGATGGCATTATCTCCCCCCCCTCCCCCCAATGCAAGCAAACTTATGCTTTTACTTAACAAGAAGCAGACTGAGTTCCACAGATAAAACTGGATTTGTCGGGAATAAAGAAGTGTGAATTCTTTCTTGTAGTTTCGCACTTTTATGCACGCATGAAGCGTGAAATTGTGTTTGTTGTTGGTGAAGAAACTTGGGACAATTGTAAAGAATTAAAATAAGCTTTTGTTTTTGCCAACCAACTCTTTACGTGTCTCGTTTCGTCCTTCTAGTAAGCGTAAATGCTTTCTTACAATGGAGAAAGGTAGTCACAACATGCAAACAGTTATATTGTCTACAATTGGCTAAATTGTTTGGTATAAAACTACAAGATGTGAAATAATAAATATGTATGTTCTTTTTTAACCGAAAAGTAATGCAATGTTCGTCGACATGAACAGAGAATAGGTTCGCAGTGCAAAGAGCGCCTCCTCTAAGAGTGTACACTCACCGGCAATAAAGATGGGACACCTAAATCCTGAAGTACTCGCTTCCCTGCAAAGCGTTATGTGTGTCGAGCGCTGGTAGAAGTTGCCATTGAAGATTTACTATTAAAATCGACTTATCGCCCTAGTCAGGTAACACACATCGCCTTGCAGGGTAGCGGATATTTCAGGATCTATGTGTCCATTTTATTGTCTGTAGCTGTACAAGACACAGAACATTATGAATTAGGAAAAAATATCGTGCATTATTTTTACATCAAAACAGTTAAAATGTCGAACTAAATACAGCCGGCTTCTGTGGTGGAGTGGTTAGCACAGCGCGCTACGGCAGGAGTCCTGGTTCGAATCCCGGTCTGGCTTGGCATGGGTCTTCTTTGTGAGTGTCCCTTTATCTATTTCATCATGTCATCACTCATCGTCATGATCACCCAAAATCGGAAGAAAAGAGACGCTGAATAACAATAATCATGCTAAGACTAACGAAATGATAGGCAATAATATTAGAAATGATGATTTCAGAATAAATTTAGTACGTTAAGTAAACATTGGATACATTTTGGTTATCTCAGTGGTCTAGGGTGTTGAGTGGTCGACTCACTATCTCACCATCGAAGTATTCTGCTTCAAATCCTGGCCTGGGCATGGTGTTCTTTGTGATTGGTCCTTTATCTAATCATCATTCATCTTTGTCGTAGCGATTAACCTAAATAATCAACAAAGTGATGTAAAATAAGTGATATACAAAGACAAACCGTTTTTGACAGCTAGAGCCTTACATATAGTACAGCATCTAGCTTCATCAGCGGCAAACAATAAAAACAAAAACAAGCAAAATGTACAATTCGCAGTTTGGATTTCGTGCGAAATCGAACTGAAATCAAATTGAGTCATGCACAGCAAATGTCTTGGTCCATTCCTAGGATGTGTACCCCCTCCAACATGTCGGTCTCAAATTCGTATGGAGAACTATTTCTTGGTCTTGGATACAGGCAACATAATACTGTGTCCCAACTTATCCGCGTCCATAAAACACAAGATAATCAGTTTGTTTCACGCATCATCTATGTAATCTATTTATCTTCATCGTCACGTTTAACTCGTGGGGTAAAAATGCGACGCCAAATAACGAAAATGCAGTATATGAAGGGGATGGTCCAAACTAAACCCAACGAAAAGTTGATAACATGTATTAATTATATCTGGTGCCTTATTTGTTGTTCCGTTTGCGTTCTATGTAAAGACTGTCTTTCTGAAATTGTGCGGACTAAAACAACTGTAAACACTTCACAACAATAGAGAAAGGGGAAGAATATCCCAACCAAAGTCGTTTTCGAAAATTTCTATCCTTTCGAGAAACCGTTATGATATTTCATGTTCTGCAAAATGATATCTGTCTAGAATTTCCCTCTAGAGCATAACTAACTAACTAACTCCCTAGCCTTCTTAAACCCGAAGGTTCATGGCTGCAGCAACACAGGCCTTCCATCTGTCCCTATCTTGAGCAAGTTCTATATACTCTTTTCCATCTCTACCGATTTCCCTTAGGTCCATCTCAACGTTGTCTCTCCATCTTCGTCTTGGTCTTCCTACAGGTCTCTTACCATCAGGTTTCCCAACAAGAATCCTGTAAACTCCTCTTTCCTCTCCCATTCGTGCCACATGGCCTGCCCACCTAAGTCTTCTTGATTTAATTATTCTAATAATATCTGGACATGAATACAAATTATGTAGTTCTAAATTATGTAACCTTCTCCACTCGCCTGTCTCCTCATCCCTTTTAGGTCCAAAGATTTTCCTAAGGATCTTATTTTCAAATACTCTCAATTTATGTTCCTCTTTCAATGTAAGGGACCAACTTTCACATCCATATAGTACTACAGGCAAAATTACTGTTTTGTATATTTTAACTTTTAGTTTCTTAGATATTAAACGAGAACACAAAAGTTTATGAAGAGAGAAGTAACATGCATTTCCTGAATTAAGCCTACTTTTTATTTCCTCTTTAATATCATTTTCATTTGTTAATATTACTCCTAAGTATTTGAATTTGGAAACTGGTTCAAACGAGTTGTTATCAATAATTAGATTTTGATTATTACCTAACACTTGGTTTCGGCCTGTAAGCATATATTTAGTTTTCTCTTTGTTAACTTCCAAACCTATCTCTTTAGCAGTTTTGAAAAATATTTTAGCATTATTCTTAATTGTATTCACATCATCTCCCAGTAAGTCTACATCATCTGCATATGCTAACAACTGAGTCACACCATTTAATTTTAGTCCTTCTTTAGTTTCTTTTACCTTCCTAACAGCATATTCTAAGGCAAAATTAAGGAGCAATGGAGATAATGCATCTCCTTGTTTTAACCCATCATGAATTGTAAATTTGTCAGACATATTAATACCCACACGAATTTTACTTTCTGTTTCACTGGTGCATATTTTTATCATACTAACAAGCTTCTTACGTATTCCAAACTCTACTAATATATTATATAATTTATCTCTTTTGACCGAATCATATGCTTTTTTGAAATCAATGAATAGCTGATGGACATTTTGATTATATTCCCACTTTTTTTCAAGTGTCTGTCTGATGTGAAAAATTTGATCTGTAGTTGATCTGTTACATTTAAATCCACATTGATAATCACCTATAATTTCATTAGCATATGGGGTTAGTCTTGTTAAAAGAATGTTAGATAATATTTTATATGTTGTTGAGAGTAGAGAAATTCCACGGTAATTATTGCAGTTCATTTTATCACCTTTTTTAAACACAGGAACAATTATGGATTCTTTCCACTGTTGAGGGATTTCTTCTTTATTCCATATTAAACAAATTAATTTATGAATTTGACATATTAATGAATTTCCACCATATTTAATTAACTCAGCTGGTATTAAATCAATGCCAGGTGCTTTGTTATTCTTTAGCCTTTTAATAGCATCTTTAACTTCAGTCAAGTTAGGTTCTGGAACTAAAGGTTCTGCTGTGTGGACTTCATTTACTTCTGATTTATCTCCTACATGGACATTTAAAAGGTCATTAACGTAGTTCTTCCATCTATTTAGAATATCGCTTGGGTCAGCTAGAAAATCACATTCTTTATCTTTTATCAAGTTTACTTTAGGTTGCCACCCCTTTCTAAACTCATTTACACCTTTATACAGGGTGTTTCTAAAGGTCGTTTACAACGCTTGGGAGGTGATTCCTCACACGAAAACAAGCAAAAAGTCTAAGTTCCATTTTTACGACCGAGGCTTCGTTTCCGAGATAGGAGCCTCGCAAAAGGTGACAAAGTGAACGTCACATCTGACTGGGACGAATGCTATAACAGATAGAGAGGCGGTTCCAAGGGAATCATAAAGGAATCGTATGTGCTCAGTACGGAAGTCACTATGAAAAGTTCACTGCACGCATGCGCAATGGAGTCCTCAAAGGAATTGGGGATTTCCAGCAAGAACAATACATGTAAAGGGTATGTAACGCAGCAAGAAGGACCGTGACAATGAGAAATGCGTTAAAGACAACACATCCCGACCTCAAACATCAAAACATGAGCACCGAACACAAAATCCGAAAAGTTGAGCACGGTTGCATACCCCAGTTACACGCGAGGAATGAACAAATCATGTCATGTGGCATACGAGAGACACATTACTCCACCAGGAGGAGGGAAAGAAAAACACAATATCAGATGATTGCGAGAACGTGTATTTTTACACGCGACAACTACGTAATATCCCCCCCTCACACACACACAACAAACAACAAATGCTACAATATCTTACGCACAGACAGTCCGTGTCACTGTACACCAACTGAAGATGTCACTTTCACCACACAAAGGGGGTGGGGAGCAATACCAAGAGTGTTCTCACTGAGATTTGCCGAGGGCAATAATCACAGACGGTTTTCAAAATGTCTGCCGTTTACTTCTACACAGAGATGACAGCGACGAATCAATGATTGCCGAGTACGAGCAAACAAGCCAGGTGTATCTGCTACCGTCGCGGCGGCGACGTTTATGCGAGCAACGAGGTCCTCAGCTGATGTGACAGGTGTGTCGTATACGAGGGTTTTCATTTCTCCGCAGAAGAAAAAATCGAGAGGGTTGAGATCTGGCGACCTCGGTGGCCAAGGCACAGGCTCATCCCTACCAATGAACCTATTGCGAAACACGTCATGCAGGAAATGTCGTACATTACAATCGAAATGAGCTGGTGCACCATGGTGTTGGTACCACATTTCTTGCCGCAGTGCCAAAGGTACGGTCTCCAACAGTTCAAGCAGAAACTCACTAGGAAATGCATGATACGTGCGACCATTCAGGCGAACAGGGAGAATGTATGCTCCAATTAAATGATCATGTACTATGCTGGTGATGGGCCACAAAACGTGCATGTGGGTTGTGAAAGTCCCATACATGACTGTTTCTACTATTGAAGACATCCATCCTGGTGAAAATGGCTTCATCTGTCCACAATACGTTTGCCCCGAAGTGAGGGTTTGTGTCCAGCTGATGCAACAACCATTGGCAAAACTCCATACGAGGGCGAAAGTCACGAGGTAACAGTTATTGTACTTTCTGCAGTTTAAAAGGGTGCATTCCTTCCTCTGACAACACTCGCCAAACATTCACATGAGACGTGTTTCGTGCCCGAGCGAGCACTCGCGTACTCGTGCCAGGATATTCTGCGACCGCTGTTAACACATCTTCTGCAAACTGATGTGTGCGTACACTTCGGGGTCTTCCAACTTCTTGCCGCGGTGGTAACACTGACCCTGTTTCACGCAGTCGACTGTCCACTACCTGAAAGAAGGTGTGAGACGGTAAACGTCTATGTGGGAAGCGTTCTCCATAAAGACGCCTTGCCTCACGGCTATTACCACGTGCCTCCCCATACATGAGATGCATGTCTGCTAGCTGCTGGGACGTATACGCAGCCATCTGTGTAATAGGGAGCTGGAACTGCAAAGTATTGTTTTTGTTTAACACTGGTACACTGCACAAATTGGCCGTATCACCGTACGAACACCACAGACCAATTGTTGCGATACTTGACTTGCCCACTCCACCACGTCAACTTCTTTCAATACAACATACTAGTACTCTTCAATGCGTATGACAACCTAGAGCGAACTGCTGATCATATCCCAGCACCTGCAACACGACTGGAACGACTGATGGAGAGAACCAACCCTTCGAGCTCCTCTCGCGGGAACAGCAGTCATGAAGGTCAAACGTAGACTACGAGAGCCAGACTTGCCTGTGCAGCGCTTTCAAAACTGGTCTCTTTTACGTCATAATGATCGCGTGCGAACACTCTTGGTGTTGCTCCCCACCCCCTTTGTGTGTTGAAAGTGACATCTTCAGTTGGTGTACAGTGACACGCACTGTCTGTGCGTAAGACATTGTAGCATTTGTTGTTTGTTGTGTGTGTGGGGGGGATATTACGTAGTTGCCGCTTGTAAAAATACACGTTGTCGCAATCATTTGATATTGTGTTTTTCTTTCCCTCCTCCTGGTGGAGTAATGTGTCTCTCGTATGCCACATGACATGATTCGTTCATTCCTCGCGTGTAACTGGGGTATGCAACCGTGCTCAACTTTCCGGATTTTGTGTTCGGTGCTCATGTTTTGATGTTTGAGGTCGGGATGTGTTGTCTTTAACGCATTTCTCATTGTCACGGTCCTTCTTGCTGCGTTACATACCCTTTACATGTATTGTTCTTGCTGGAAATCCCCAATTCCTTTGAGGACTCCATTGCGCATGCGTGCAGTGAACTTTTCATAGTGACTTCCTTACTGAGCACATATGATTCCTTTATGATTCCCTTGGAACCGCCTCTCTATCTGTTATAGTATTCGTCCCAGTCAGATGTGACGTTCACTTTGTCACCTTTTGCGAGGCTCCTATCTCGGAAACGAAGCCTCGGTCGTAAAAATGGAACTTAGACTTTTTGCTTGTTTTCGTGTGAGGAATCACCTCCCAAGCGTTGTAAACGACCTTTAGAAACACCCTGTATAAATCTCTGATATTTTTATTTTTGCTGTTTGTTTCAATTTCGTTAATTTTGCTTTTCAAGTAATCTCTTTTTTTACTTCTAAACGTGCGGTTAACTTCTAGCTTTATTCTATTATAGTTGTTTAGATATGTATCATCAGAGTTATTTAACCACCTAAGTCTAGCCTTATTTCTTATTTCTATTAAATTATGACATTCATTATCAAACCATGGCTTACTTTTTCTTGGTTTAAGGTATCCTATACTTTCTTTATCTGCTGATTCTATTGCATTACGTATGTGTTCCCAATTCTTATTTACGTCTGTTTCATTTATATTTTCATCATCATTTAAATCCTGCAAAACATCAAATCTATTTGACAGTTTAATTTGGTAATCTTTCTTAATTCTTTCATCAGTAAACTTTCCTGTATCAAATTTTAGAACTTTTAGATTTTGTTGCTTATGATTTATCACTGAGAGTCTTTCTCTTAATTTAGCAATTACTAAATAATGGTCACTGGCACAGTCAGCACCTCTATGTGTACGAACGTCAATTATACTAGTATGCCTTCTCTTATCAATGAGAATATGATCTATCTGATTATGAGTTTTACCATCTGGAGAAGACAGGTATATTTATGGATATCTTTATGTTTAAAAGTGGTACTTTTCACAATTAAATTCTTTGAGGTTGCAAAAGTAATCAATCTTATACCATTATCATTACTTAATTCATGAAGACTTTCTTTACCATTCGTGGGTTTAAATGTCTCTTCTTTGCCAATCTGTGCATTAGAGTCACCTAACAGAATTTTCATATCATACTGAGAAAATTTATCAAAGACCTGTTCTAACTCTGTATAAAAATCATCTTTAGTATTATCATCTTTAGCTTCCGTTGGTGCATGTATGTTTATTAAAATAATTTTACACCACCTACCCTGTAAAACTGCATATGATATCCTATCATTAATAAATTCTACTGTTTTAAGAGCCGAGATAATTCTATTATTTATGAAAAAACCTGTTCCAAAATTATGATTTTCAGTACCACCATAGAAAAAAGTATAATTTTTAGTTTTACAATTCCCTTCTCCTGTCCACCTAACTTCCTGGACAGCTACTACATCTAATTTATATTTACCTATCTCATTAACTGTACACTGAAATGCCCCAGGCCGGTAAAGGCTTAGAACATTCCAGGTGCCTAATTTAATATCCTTATTCCTAATGTAGATCTTATCCTTAGTCCAGGGACCTCCCAAAGTAGTCCCCACCCGGAGATCCGAACGGGGGACTATTTTACCTCCGGAATATTTTACCTTGGGAACATCCATGGCCTTATATTGCTGTTTCTTGACATTATTTTTTACAGTGCAGAGTTGTCAGCTCTACGCCTAACCCCCACTATGAATGGAGGAACTACTACTCAAGACAAACACAAACACATTAGACAGCACAATTACTACACAAGACAAACACAAACACATTAGACAGATTACTACACAAGACACACACAAACACATCACAACTAAAACACAATATAAACATAAACAAACTACACACCACAATTACTACATAAACATACTATATATACATATATATCCAGAATTCAGTCCATTTTTGTTTGGAAATGAATTTCCATTCGCAACAAATCTCTCTCTCTCTACATACTAGAATTGAAAAGATGCTTACCTGTATCCTTTCAATAATACCAAATGTCTTAGATCCTTGGCATAATTTTTTGTCTGTGATGTTTGAAGATCTCCCCCTGCTTTCTCATATAGTTTGAAAAGAACTGGTATTTTTCTAGGGGAGAGTATGGACAAGTGGATACCTCTCTCAGACACATAGTCGCGATTGTGTGACAAAAATAGGAAAGGGGGGGAGGGGCGAGAACAGTTTTTCTTTATAGACACAAGACAAGGGAAAAGGCCATAATGTAGGAGCAAAAAGTCACCGTTGGAAATGAATAAATTATGTATAGTTGTTTTGAATCTGCTGTAAGAAACCACGTTTACATGTAAAATAATCTCTGAACCACAGAGAATGGAACTAAAAGAGGGAAAAAGTATTGAATTCTTCTAATACAGTGATTTTCGCCGAATCTCTACACACACTATATACGTCCCAGTTCCATACCCATCAATACAATAGAACAGCGAGACGAAATGAGGTTTTGCTCCCCCCCCCCCCTCTAATCACAGGGCCTGCACACGTCTATGATTTAGGAATACTGGGCCAAAAGGTTATGACCCCCAATAATAGCCCTTGGGCACGCCACTGCCAGAAATATTTCTAGAGAACAGTGAATTCAATGCAATGTAGTGTCATTTGCCAACATTTCGAGAGTGGGGAGGGGGCGGGGAGAGGGTATGCTACGCCACAACCGCCTAGGACCCTCAATAAATATTTTAAACCAGTCTGAACCTTGTAATTTTTGTTCGTTTATCAGCCATCTTATCATGAATCATCAGCGCCTTTAGAAGCATATGGAGCTGAGAAGATGAACGGGGGAGGGAGAACATGGGGAGGGAAAGAGGGGGGGGGTTCGCTACTATGACAGGAAGCAGAAGGGAGGACCAAGATGAATGAAGCTTCTGTTATCGCCGATACATGACATAACGCTCGTTCCGTACTTAGCGAGTCCTCACAACGTCCTGCAACGTTGCTAGCGCGCGAGCAACACACACACAAGTTCAAGAATCAGCCTCAATGCCGGTCAATCTCTAGAGCATTCGTGAGATTATCTTTCACCGTTCTTCGATATTTGAAGGGCTCAGGTGTAAAACATGGTGACATTTTGGTAATTGTTGAGTTATAAAGTAAAATATGCCATCCTTCAATTTTCGAGTGAAATTGCCATGTCATGCAATTTGCATTGGACTCACACTCCGAATATCCATGAAACTTGGCAGGTGTATAGAGGGGCCCAAAGGAAGAAATACGTGTTTTTTTGTTTCAGATAAAAAACTGTTTTAGGGGGCAAAACTCGCCTCCAATGTCAAGATGAGGACAAATTGAAGTGGGGATCTGACCTCTTTGTCCCCCTCCGATTTCCATGAAACTTGGCAGGTGTATAGAGGGGCCCAAAGGAAGAAATACGTGGTTTTTGTTCCAGCTAAAAAAAAAAAAACTGTTTTAGGGGGCAAAACTCGCCTCAAATGTCAAGATGAGGACAAATTGAAGTGGGGATCTGACCTCTGTGTCCCCCTCCGATTTCCATGAAATTTGGCAAATTTGGAGCCGAGTCCTTTATTTGTGATGGTATGGTATCGTGGTATATGCCTTATTTTCTATCACAGATATTTAGGCAAAAGCGATAGAAAAACAACTTAAAGATTCGCTTGGATGCTTCGGAAGAAATTCTAAGCAGATATAATTTTCCAGAATTTGAAATATCACAATGGTTCTTCGAAATGAGGGGAATTTTCGCAAACACCTTTGTCCTCCTCCTCTCCCCCCAAAAATTAAGAAGTCCCTCCCGAAAATTTCGGCACCCTGGCAGAGCATTCGGACAATAACTAAGAAATTTGCAAACATGTTCCCTTTGGCTTCCTTTCATTCACTTTAATTTAACGTAGAACCAGTGGCGTACGGTGACATTTTCTGTTGGGGAAGCAGATCCCGAAAAATTAAGAAAACCAAGAATTCATTGCTTCTACATGGTACGTTATACTGAAACAAAGAGCACTCTACCTGATACTGTTTCTATAATGTCTCTAAGGGAAAGGTGAATGTCTTGGCGCAGTTGTTCATTTTTTCGAATTTCAGTTGGTCTGTTGTCAAACGTATTTAATGCAACGGATGATTGAAACAATTTTCAAGATTTTCACACATTGCAATATTCACAAATCAACTTTGGCACCACGTAGTTCTTTCCGTAATAAATAGTAAACAATGCCAACACTAAAGTTTTTGAAGCAAACGAATAGAAATTCACCCACCTAAAAAGCCATAAGTTTTCACCTCGCAAAGCGCTTGAAAAAGTGGGACCGCGGCCAGCGAGTTTTACCAACTCTATTTGGCGGATGTGTCCATGGACATGTTAGCTGTCTTAATAGACCGAACGCTCGGAAACGTTTATCTTCACATCCGTATGTCAGCAATCACATTTTTGTGTTTCTCCTGTGTTTTGAAACTTTATAGTTTATTTATGAATATAAATTTTAATTGCTTGGTGGATATGCTACATCGCTGACAGTATACAGTACAGTTGGACACTTAATCGTGCAGTTCGCAACACTGAGGACATCAGCAGGCTGACCGATGGCAGTCTCTGCTTTCTTCCAGCCCTTACGGGTTGGAAAACAAGCTTTGTCTCCACACAACGTCCCCTCCCATTGGATCCCTGAAGGTCGCCGGGGTATTTTACGGGTTTCTGATGGCATTGCCAGGGTGGTGATACTACGCAGATGTTTTGTCAACACGCCGCGAGAGGGTGTTGATGGCCCCATATCGGAAAAGGACGAACCTTGGACGCTTGCAGGTTGATATTCTGTTGAGGCAACCCGGAAGAAATAATGAGAAACCAAAAGTTTAAGAATTAATTTGTAGCAGTTATGCTGTATGCGACCACTGCTGGCCTTGCTGTACCGGAGTGCACGCCTTAGGCGGAGATCTGGAGGGGCCAGGGGGCCTGGCCCCCCAATTTAAAGAAGACTAAAAAAATAACACATGATTAAGTTCAGTTACTACAATTTTGTTATGAAGCCATACCGCAAATCTTGACGTTTGGCATGATGGCAAGTGCGGTAATTGCGCCGCAATAGCAGGTCTTAGACGATTTGATTGATGTGTAGGCTACAGTTTGAAGAAAGAAAAACGTAAAATAACTTTGTGTTGAGTCAACAGTTACTGCTGGGGCATCAAAAGAACTTTTCAATTTAATTTTTCTAAAATTTCTGAAGCTTACCGTAACTTTTTTAAAGCAATACAAGTATTGTATCAATAAAAAAATAATGAAATGCAAAATGCAATAATCGTACTGTTTTGCTTCTTTTAAAACTGACAACCAATATAAAATATTTGTTTACTTAAGCGAGGATATTTAACATTTTCAAATCTAAAAGGCCTAAAACTCAGTGTTTTAATTGTTTTTGTTTTTTTATTTCCGGGGGAAGGCCTCCAGATCCCTTATAAACTAGGGGATATTCAGTAACCCTCAGGTACATCATATGCTTCTCCCAGAGTTTCCCCTCCCTCCCAAAGCAAAAGATCAATCTCCGCCCATGGTGCACGCGCATGCGTAGAATTTATATTTTCTGTTGTCTTCTTTCGTTGTAATAAGAACTTATTCAGTCCTGTCTATAATTAAGTCAAAATAATAAACGCATTTAAATTATCGGTCGTTTTGATAACTGCTAAATTAAGAAATATGATGGATCAGGATACGATTAAGCTTGTGTGAAGATGTCAGCTACTGAGAAAGATATATATGCTGTAGAAAGGCTAGGCTCCTTAGTTTGCTGTAAATGTAAATTACTGCATGCTATATTATTATTTTATTGATTCTCATAATCTCATTCTTAAGATGATAGTTAAATATGGAATGGAAGAATAAATGTCAACAATGTAAACATAAACGCAATTTTTGTAAATATATATTTCTTTCGTAGTTTATACTCAATTACATATACGAACGTACTTTCTAGTGTATCAATTATTTACAGGTCATTTATTACACACATAATTAATATATTTCTTTAATGTAAATAACTTCTATCCTTGATTTATACTGTGTTTATTTTATTTCCATATTTTATGTAATTTATAATATATTATATCAGTATCTTATATATATTGTACATGGTGGTAAAGATCTGAAATACTGAGTGTAAAGATAAATACGTTGTGCATTGTACTTAATAATTGAAATCTTGTATTCATGTAGGCTATTTTTGTAGATAATAGTTAGATATTTTATTCCACTCTCTTCAATTAACATGTATTATTATAACTCGGTTTGTTAACTGTTGTATACACATATAATTTAGCGTTGACATGTTTTATGTTTATTTACATTTCTGCACAATAATATTTCTTATCAAACTGTAAATTTACAAACTCAAAGCAAGAAATGTAGAACACTGTAATTGGGTATTCGCCTGTTGTGTTTAATAATAAATAAATAAATAGTGTTATTTTATATGTATTATAATTTGAAGCCTATGACCCAACCCCCCGCCCACAGTTAAGTTCGAAGGAAAATGACTGGATACAACAACACTGGCCATTGCATTTCCCTACTACCATAATAGAGTTGAGAGTTGTATTTCTCAACAATTTACTTCAGAGTAAGTGTAAATTTACTTACTTTTTGATTGGACGCTTCTTTCACCTTGTTTATTCCGTTCTTCCTCGAATTTTGGCTGCAGCATCCTTCGTTTCTGTGAGGGAATTCCATGCTGGGAACGTGGCAGTCTTTGGTATGCTTTAGAATCTTCCGAATAATTTAGATTTGAAGTTATGCGAAGCAAATAAGCTTTGGCGGACACACACAGCCGTAGGCCACATGGAACGGAATATTGATAAGGACGTTGCACACGATGGAATCAATTCTTCACCTTCTTTCCTCCAAGACCCGTTATCTAACGGTCACTTATTGTTCGAAATGTTGCTTTATTTCCATCCCCCCGTGGTTATAATTTTCGATTTTCAGTTCTATCCATCCGTTTGCATATACTTTTTTGTTTGTTCCATCCATCCACCTGCAAATATATATTATTTACGTTCTACACGTAGAGGAAAACATTGAAATAGTTCATCACAGAAATATCGTTCCCTATCATTCAATGTTTCACGCTACTAGATTTTCACATTTCATTATTTTTAATTACATTTTGCATCAAATTTATTGATTTTTCTAATGTACAGAAAATTTATCGATTTTTTAGAACCAGTTTTAAAGTAGCATTTATATGTGTGTGAATATATGGATACGCATTGTACATACATGCCAATACTATGGATATGCATGGTGAGATTTGAAAGGAAATTTGCGAATTGCTCTCTCTGGTTTCTGCACATCTCCATCTGCTTACCAGTATTGTTGATTCTTGAGGCTATGTGTTTAAAATGTATCTCTGTGCTTAGGGATCAGTTACCGGACTTTCCCGCCACTGGATTTTTTTCAATTGCATATATTGGATTTGATTTTTGTTAGCGTCGCTGTTCTGCCACTTTTTGCTAATCACGACCATGAGGATTAGTCATGATGTGTTGAAATTGATGAAGGGACACTCGCAAAGAACAGCCATGCCCGGGCCAGGATTCGAACCCGGGATCACTGGTGTCGTAGCGCGGCATATATATATTTCAGCACAAGGGCAAGTCAGGTTGAGTCATGTAGCTGTTCTATCTATCGAGATAAGCATTCTTCTGAAAATGAAAGTGGTCCGAAGAAACATTGTATGAATGCATGATCACAAAATTTACCAAAAAAGCGATAAGAATGGAGTTCAAATGAATTATTCAAAGTAAGAAGTTTATAAAACATTATATTTTATACTACCACGAAAGCCCACATAAAAAATTGACAATATAAGCACGAAATACTTGAAATTCTTTCCTTACTGTTGTTCTTTTAATTATATATTTTCATTATTATTTTTGACTAACTCACCCACTCTCTAGCCTTCTTAAACACGAAGGTTTATGGCTGCTGCACTAACACAAGCTTTCCATCTGTCCCTATCCTGGGCAAGATCAATCTAATCTTTTCAATCCTTACCGATTTCCTTTAGGTCCATCTCAACATTATCCCTCCATCTTCGTCTCTTACCATCAGGTTTCCAAACAACAATCCTGAAAACTCTTCTTTTCTCTCCCATTCGTGCCACATGCCCTCCCCATGTCTTATAATTATTTTTGAAGTTTGTATTTTCAATTAGGGTCCCATCACTTCAAAATCCCAAAAGGTGAACGAGAAATAGCCCCCCGTCAGCAAATGTTTGTCCATTCGAACAACATGGTATGGTCAGATAGACCTTTTTCGAACCCAGAATACGCCGCTGGTGAAAGGAGAAGGTTCGTTAGCTCCTGCGTGTGGAGAAAGCGTGTTTTTACCGCACTGAAGCAGAGACGGAAGCGCAGACCGAACGTCCTTGAGCGAGCATGCAGCCATGACCACTGCGTTGCCAAATAATCATAGTGCTATAAACAGATTCACTTGCAGTAAATTGTTAACTTTTGTTTCATTACGATTACGTAAGTTTCTTCAGAAAGTGCAGCAACAGGTAGATGCAGTAAGTCTACCAGTAAACAATACTCCTCACAATTCTCTATCTGCATAAGTCAGTGTAAACCAGGAGTTTATAATTTTTTTCGATCTGGAGATGTAACCACTGGAGGGAGGGGGGGTTGACTACTAGTGGCGTATTTGCGATTTCATTTTGGGAGTTTTGGGAGTTTGGTTGTTTTGTTCGGGTAGGCAAATTTGTACATTTTACAAGTATGTAAACTATGCTATAGCCTTGTCATTAAATCTTATGATAAAAATTTGATATTAAGTCCACTTCATGCATAGTAAGGGTAATCTGGTCTGGACCTACAGTTTAAAGTGGGATCCGAACCACTATGTGCCTCCGCCGGATATCGAACCCAGAACCCTTTGATTACAAGGCGACGACGCTAACACTGCGCCATCGGGAAGGCCCTATATCTTATGAATAACATTTAAACGTAATTTAGAAACAGTATATTTACATTCTAAGTATGCCCAAACTAATACACAAAGATAACAATCTAAGTAACAACACCGAAAAACTACCAAATTTGTATTGCCAAGTTCAAACTTAATGTCTACAAGTTTCTTGTGATACAATACAAGAATACAAATAAAATATCAGCACTATGCCATGAAAACGTAAGTGGAAAACAACGTACTGTTCTTTAATTCACGAATGCACAAGGGTGCATACTTTTCGGTATGGAAATGTCTGAGGACTGGACCATTGGACAGCAATGATTTTTCAGTGTGGTTGTTGATTGATTAATTGATTTGCTTTGCTTTATTTTACTTCGCTTTTTGTGCCACTTTTGGCTAATTCGCGAAGATGGGCATAAGTGATGTAACGATGAAATTCTTGATTGACCACTCACAAACATTCATGCCCAGGCCGGGGACACCTGGCGTCGTAGCGCGATGTGCTAACCACTGCCTCTAGGGCCAGCAGTGTGGTTGTTCCATAATTCAAAAATGGTATGTTATATACTTTCAATTCCATTTAAGGGATGTTATTTTGCCGGGAATAATATTTTTGTAAGGAGAATCCTCGGCAATTCGCACACTTCATATAAGTATGTAAGTTGTGTATGGGTAATATTTGAGCCTTTGTATAGAAAAATATCGGGCATTGAGAAAATATATACTCTTAACTGGGGATCACCAATAGCTACGACTTGTGAGCAAGTTCATTTTTGGGGTGTAAGGGGTGCTCCTTCCACAGAGTGCACCCAATAGTCAACCTCACTTTCAGGTAGTACACCATGGACTGCAGACTAACCAGGGAGAGGTCGCGCGGGTCATCATGACCCGTACCTAAGTTTTATTTCTTTACAATTCCGTTAGGGTCCGCAATAAGCGATTGGTGCTTGTAGTAGCTTCCTACCTTCTGTTGTCCTTTACCCCCCTGCAGACGATCTTTAGTTTGCGTTCAGGTGTCGGCAGGAAAGGGTGTGTGCGGGTCACAGTGACCGTTAACGTTTGCGTAAATAGTCAACGCTCAGTTTGTTGCAGTAGCGTGGCATTGTTGCATCGTGCATTGTTTGAATTTCGGTGTGATGGATCCAAAAGCTATAGATCGAATTCGTTGTATGCTGAACGAAGTGGTGTCAGAAGACGAAGAAGGCCAAGAGTTAGTGACGAGAGCGATATTGGAAGTGACGTTGACAGGGAAGAAGAAAACAGAGATAATGTCTCGTCTGGAAATTCCAAATCTCAGCAGAAAAATGAGAATTGACATCCTCGAACTTTTGAAAGACCATATTCAACTATCTCCTAGTGATGACCAGGAACAAGGAACTTCAAGTAAAAGAAAAAGATGTGGAAAATGTCCGAGAACTGGCATTAAGACTTCCCAATGCTGCCGCTTTGCCAGGTGCCTATCTGCGGGAAACATGGAAGAATCACCTGTGATGACTGTTTGGAAAGAAACAAAGTATAAGGTGTTTCACATGGAAATGTTCTGTACATCTTTACTTATTGTATTACTATTCAAAAAATTGTAATTCCTTGTTTTTTCTAAAGCTCTCTAGTGATTACTTGAGACAATCACAGAAATGTTGCATTTATTCAATACGTAATTCCAAATAACATTATAAATAAAAAAAAATCAGGAAACACACACACACACACACACACACACATATATATATATATATATATATATATATATATATATATATATATATATTTGTCAAATAGGTTAAAAAAATAATATCCGAAGAACAAAGCAAAGAAAAAATATTTACATGTTAAAAATAGCAAAGTTTATAATTGCGGGTCACAGTGACCCACCGCGACCGCATTAAGTTGCGAAATGGGCGCGACCTCTCCCGGGCTAAGAGGCTCTGGCGACTGGTCAGTATAATTCTGTCGTGTTCTGTGTTTTGTCCTTATTTGTGCTGAGCGCCCTTTTTAGTCTCAGCTCTTAACCAAGTAGTGGAAAGAGCATTGTTTGGTGTTACAATGCAGAACATGTCCGAACCTGCAGAGGCGCATTAAATGAAAACTTCATAAAACATACCGTGATGCAGTGCTATATTTCGATACAATGGTATTTGTGTGTGAGGTCGTACACGAAAGAGATGTTTCTTTATGAGCGAGTACCAATTGAATAACAGGCAGATTATTGTTCGAAACAACCGGGTTGATTCACTCGCAATAATAGCCCATTCTTTCCAGCATTTGTTACTGAACAAAGAACAAAAGAACATTACTGTTTTCACTGCTTTTTCTTAGTTCTTGGTCGGCAAGAAAGCATAAATTTGATTTCTTTTTGTCGGTAAACGGTTGTAGTCTCATTCCATTTTGCGCAGCAATTCTTGGTATGTAGAAGCCGTAAGTACACGATTCAGAGAGCATTCGTGACCAAACAAAATCGACAATTGAAAGGCGTTGAATAACGTTCATATTGTAAATCTCTAAAGGTCTGAAACTACTAGGCCAATCGCACACCGGATCCGACACGAGTCACATCGCGACAAGTCGTGGCAAGACGAGTCAATTTGTTGCCTAAAATCTGATAGATTTCGTCCATGTACGAGGTCCCGGGTTCGAATCCCGGGCTGGGCATGGCTGTTTGTGAGTGTCCATTCATCAATTTCATTATATCATCACTCATCCCCATCTTCGCAAATCAGCCAAAAGTGGCAGAGAAAGCGAAGTAAAATTAAGCAAATGAACAACAAAATCCTCCATTTAGGCAGTAGGTCTAGGCCAGTCTTTTATAAATAGGGAAGCGGGTAACGATACATTATATGTATAACTGTTTACAGCAGAATTAATGTATCAATGTGCATGTAGAATTGAAGTGTCAGTTCATATAGTGGCGACGATTAGCGGGAGGCAGCTGCCCCCCCACTTTTTGCAACTTTTGCTCCGGCACTATGCTAAACCTTATCTACCAAGGGAAAGTAAACTGTTCTTGCCCCCCCCCCCCGTTTTGGAACCCAATCGCCGCCACTGACTTTATACGTGGGTTAAGTCATAAGTCATGGCAACTATTTTTTTTTTTCTCGCGAACAGGGGACAATACGAAAAATCTAAGATATACGTTTGAAAGTGTATGGAATGTACTTTTGTATGTGAACAACGGTGGGGTAGTAAGCACGCACCCAAATTCAGTCGGTGAGTGACAGCGTTCGAGAATGGAGGTCATGAAGCAGGAGCAACGTTCGTACGTTAAAATAGCAGTTCTCCGCGGCAGAAATGCACGGGAATGCCATACAGAGCTACGGGAAGCTCTGGGTGTGCATGCCATGCCCTATCGAACAGTGGAGAGGTGGGTGGAGGCCTTCAAACGGGCCAGTGTGTCAACTGCCGATCTGCCTAGGGTGACCAGATATTTGTTGACCAAAAAGAGTATAGTCTATACTGTAGGTTGAAGGTGCGCATGCACAAAACATGAAATGAAAACGAAAATACGGGTGGTTATTTGTTATTGCTTCTATTATAGCCCCTATAAAATAGGCCTACACTCTACAGATTCAAATTACTTATGGGTCTAATGTAATTAGCTAATTACAAATACTTACTCACCAATGGGCACCATCATTCGTACTTCTGGGATGATTTTGTTTTCTCGAGTATGTTTAATTTGTCCTTTATTGGCAGTCTAAACTCTTCACAGGTCATGCGCACATTGAATTTCACTTTCATTACTTGTTCGAGTGTTGACACCAGGAGTGTACTTTTTCCTCTCGCCAATAAGTTTTAATAACACTGAAGAGTCTTTCACACTCAACATTTGTACCAGGCAGAGTAAAGAAGAATTTTATAAGAGACACAATCACTTTTAAATTTGAACCAGGCTGTACTGACCTCCACTTACCCATCATTGTTTCTTTTCTTTCCCCCCAATCTTCAAGATGTTTTTCAATGGCTTGTGAAATTGCACAGTAAGTGTCAAAAATATCATTATCATTACATTCCAATGAATTTGAAATATGTTTTGCTTGTTGATGGAATATGAAAATGACTCTTGAAATTGTTCATAGGAAATTCTTGAGTCAAGGAGTAAGTACCTCAGTTTGTTGACATCTTGACGTTTTCCGTTCTGTGGATTTTAACGCATATTTACGCGTAAAATAATGAATGAAGCTAAATAGCAAGTAAAAGAGTATATTTGGGGATTTTTGCAAATTGAAAAGAGTATAGAGTATATGAACCTCTAAGAGAGTATGTCTGGTTTGATTTTTTTTTAATTTGATTTAGTTTATTTTACTTCGCGTTTTGTGCCTCTTGGCTAATTTGCGAAGATGGGGATGAGTGATGAAATGATGAAATTGATGAATGGACATTCACAAACAACCAAGCCCGACCGGGATTCGAACCCGGGACCCTTGGCGTCGCAGCGAGAGTATGTCTGGTCACCCTAGATCTGCCTCATAATAAAACACCGTTGTCCAATATCCTGTGTTCTGTCTCTTCCCTACGACAGTCTCCTGGATCCAGACTTCATCTGGTGGCTTCATTCGAAGGTACATTTCATACACTTTCAAACGTACATCTTAGATTTTTCGTGTTGACCGCCGTTTGCGAGAAAAAAAATAGTTCCCATGACTTATGACTTAACCCTCATATGTTGTGAATTGAATAGATTTATACGAAATAATTGGTTACAAAATACGATATTAACCATTTAATGTTGCTCCGCTGTGCCTGAAGTAAATGGATTGGCGCATGCGCAGATCGTTTTGTCGCAAGCTGCTCTACGCGCAGCCTTCCTTGTTTCGTCTCAAAACGCCGCAAATTGTCGCAAGGTGAGAGTTAAAATGTTTCGTCCGGTGTGCGGCCTCCCATAAGGGACTATGGTAAAACGTTCCCTGAAACTGTTTGCCACAAGAATGGCTCGTCGTGTCGTGTCAAATCCAGTGTGCGGCTGGCCGTACACGATCACATAAACATTTGACAACGAATTCAAAGGCTCCAAACCTTGATACTTATGGCACTCTGTTTTAATTGGTAGTTTCACTATTTTTTATTCTTCTCATATTATTGTGTAAGATTTCATATCATTTGCCAATTTTGCTCTTTTCTATTGTTGTGCTTTCGCATTATTTATATTTGGCATTCTATCCATTCTTCGTTCCAATCATAACCTATGTAAGATTTAATATTATTTGTCAATGTTGCCATTTCCTATTTTTTGTACTTTTGCATTATTTGTGCGTATTTTTATTATTATGCTCTCTATTTGTAGTTCATATTTGAATTTGTTGGGTTTAAGTCCTCTTTATGCACCGAAAAGTTAATCAGGACTGTGCTTATAGTTTAAAGTGGGATCCGAACCACTGTGTCACCATCCGTGTTCGAACACGCAAGCCCTTGATTACAAAACCACTGCGTTCCAGTACGTCATCGGGGAGGCCCTCACATATATTGATTGATTTGGTTTATTTTACTTTGCTTTTCTGCCGATTTTGGCTAATCGCGAAGTTGAATATGAATGATGATATTGATGAAGGGACACTCGCAAAGAACACACATGCCCAGGCCGAGATTCGAACCCGGGACCCCTGGCGTCTCATATATTGCATATTTAAATTTAATGTAATTTGTAGGGCTCTATAACTGGACATTTGCCACAGGTAATATCTTTAAACTAAATATGGAACGGTTAACGATAAAATTGAAATGAAACGGAAGCGAAAATAAATTAAGTTGCACGATAAGGCAATTTTTCCTCCACAAATTCGTGCTGCAAATGTATGTGGTAAAGAAAACCACCCACCTTATTTTTTGGCATTGGAGAAGAGACGAACCATGCCCTTAGTTATAAACAAACGTCAGGTTCCTTTTGTTGCTAGGAAACAGGTAAATAATGGAACAACAGTGGTCCGCAGTTGAATAATGGAAACGTACGCAATTAGCGTGTTGTGGCTTTCTCCTTCACATTGTGTTGTGCTTGATCCCACGTGACGTTGTCACTGACGTCACAATCCACAGGTGCACGCTCGCCTCTTCGTAATCTTGCTGAACCTGGAAACTGTGTGTGCATTGTTCGAACCGTAAAATTAACAAAGAGTGCCATAAAATGTGAAGGTTGGCAGTTTTATATTTATTTTGTCGAGCATTTTCACAGCTCAGATAACCGCAACGACGATAATGGTTGAATAATGGATAAACGGACAAACACATTTACAGCTTAAGCAAGATAAGAATGCCCTCGGAAAACTCGCGAACTAAAGTGCACAGTCATTTGTTTTGTCATCTCGCTTCTCTGCTTCTCTCGTGCCTTTTGAGTTTGTCAATACAGGAACACGGCAACAATGGAAGCAGCTGATTGCATCGCACACGCTCCCTCCGCTTGCTTACGGTTTAAAATTCGACTACAGCGCCACAGCATTCTTACATTGGTCAAGCTGTACTCCATAACAACTATCTGTACCCTGAGGCATAATTAATAGTTGTTGATTGATTTGCTTTATTTTACTTCGCTTTTCTGCCACTTTGGGCTAATAGCAAAGATGATGTAACGATCAGCTGGGGTTTCAGTCCCTGCAGTAACGTAACTAAGAGAACGCAAACAATTACATTTCCAACATTCCCTGTGACAAGGTACGTGCATATTTTGAATGTAATTGTAACTGTAATTCTGAGAACTTGAAGTCATTTCGAAGCCAACGTTTTCCATAGCGGAGATATCACACGCGATTTGATGGGAGTTGCCGTCTGGCCGGGAGCCAAGCGGGCCGCCGACAGGCGTACAAGGGACGGAAAAACGCACTGTACTTTTGTCCTAGGGTGACATATCTCAGAGTACTGGAATCGAACCTCTGCTGAAAAAAACAAAAAACAAAAAAATCCCGACAGTCTCCACTATTTTATGGTAACGTAGCTCAGATGGTTCAAACCTGGTTAGTTATGTTTTTCTAAATGTGGCAGAAACGTGAAGTAAATAACCTAATTCATTCAGTTGTTTTTTTTTATTATTATTATTTTACAACAAAGCTTCACATGTCTGTAAATAGCCTGTTTTCTACACATTCACTGTCAATCAGTCATATTTTTATTTCCAAATCTTGGAATTGTTCACACAACCTCCTCCCCTCTTCGTTAAGCATGTTAACCTTCGGTTATGTGTGAGCTTTTAGCATAACGATCAGGTTTAGGAACTCATTAAAGTAAATTTGGCGTTGAACGTACTCAGTGCATTAAAATCTCGTTAAATCCACAATTAAAATGTAAATCTTGATTGTTGCGTGTGGACCTAAAGCTTCAAGCATTTAAAATGTATGAGGCACAATATATTTAGGCTGTAATATTTACAAGAGCTTGAAAAGTGGGATTAGGATGAAATTGTTATGCACAAGGCACTGATAATGGAAGGACAGGTAATTTCCAATTTTAAAAATGACGTAGGTAGTATGGCTGACGTTGCTATTAGCGTATGGAGTCTCGAATGCGAATCTTCATGTAAAAAATCTTTCCCCAAAACTTTTCAGTCTTCTTATGTGGCTTTCCATGATATTGTTACTAGTTAAGGATATTAATATTTCAATCTGTTTTGTTTTTTACTTTACTTGCCATAAAAGTGACGTCTCTTCACGCCTTTTTACTCGCTTATTTTCTCAACGTCTAATATGCAAAAATAAAAAATTCTGTGGTCGTAGTTGACTTTATTGCTATACACATTAGTGCATATGACTTAATATTCTGATTTCTGATTCAGTCATAATTATTATATTGTAATTATTGTATAAACTTATTACATACGGCTGTTTGTAAGTCTATCTCTCAAAGTTAGTATAAAAATGCCATAATAATTAATAAATTTTAGAGACGTTATGTAATAATAATAATAATGTTGGGTTTATTACTAACGATGAAGTTATTTTCAGAATTTAACATGTAGCAACCTTACATGTACACAACTTTTGTTTCCTGAGGACGACGTCACATTCAGAATTATCTGTAATCTTGTACTCAGTTTGAAAATATTTGCATATTACCTTCCCTACATGTTGCCTTTTAAGAATTTTTATCCTTTCATGTTCTGTATTTTGTGAAGCTTTTGCACAATTCTTAACAGAAATTTTGATAAGTTTTGTGTCGATTGGTTTAGAATTAATTCATTCTGTAAACAATTTTTAGCTGGAGATTGTTTCTGTACTTGAACTTCACTTTTTGATATTTCGTGCAAACTCCGATACTTATGAAAGGTGAGCTTGATTATGACTCACTTGAATATTTGAAATAGCACATGAAATCAAGGTGGACAACCGAATTATCTTATAAGTGTATGATTGAATGTTTACGAGATATAGGGTCTGTGTTCAAACTTATAGCGCGGGAACTATTCTCAAATATATTCAAAGTTGAGACTTTTTTTCGAATAGTTGACCAGACGATTAAGTCAAAAATAACAGTGTCGGCCTCCGTGATGAATCGGTTAGCGGTCCCGGGTTGGAATCCTGGCCTGGGCATGAGCAATCTTTGTGACTGTCCGTTCATCGTATTATCACTCATCCTCATCTTCGCGATTAGACAAGAGTGGCAGAAATCGAAGTAAAATAAACCAAATCAATCAAGAAGAACTAAATGCTATCGCTTTTGGCTAAAATTGATCCCAGATTCGAACAATTCCATTCATTGTTGAGCGAAAATCATTGTTGGTACGGTAATGATATGTTTAAATGTGCTTTAATCATTAGATTTTTAAATGTGCCTACTTTGTACTTCACGCATAACTATGTGGTTTCCTTCCCACTTACTAAATCAAACGGAAATTGTATGCTGTGCATGCATCCTGCTCTTAATGGAACACTGAATAGATTTGCGATAAAAATAGCCACCTAGAATTACTTTGCGATCGTGTCCTGTTTCGAAACGACAGTTTTATGGATTCATACATTTTTATT
This sequence comes from Lepisma saccharinum, assembly GCF_977018435.1. NCBI lineage: Eukaryota > Metazoa > Arthropoda > Insecta > Zygentoma > Lepismatidae > Lepisma > Lepisma saccharinum. Next base: position 28,342,125 of record NC_139248.1, read on the forward strand.
TCGCTGTTTTTTATCGTCAGTCATACCCTTTCTTCTACATCCTGTTATCCGAAGTAGTCATCGATGAAAACCACTTAACTCATATGTTTTTACAACGTTTGAAGGTCTCCGGTCGATGTGGAATATTGCTTATTTTTCGTCAACCATGTTTGTTCTGCGATATGAGCTTACTATATCTTTCAGATGGGACACGAAAACAGATTTGATTTTTTTTTTTCAGACGCGTTCAAGTACATCAACTGGAGATAAAGCTGTTCTGTGTGGGAGGAACATTATTGCCACTTGTGCTATCTATGGACAGAGTAGTGGTTTTCACTATTCCAGTTCATTTTTGGTAATTTTATTTATTTATGATTCTTCCTCCAGGATATCAACAACCATTTTAAACCATAAGGAAACACTGATGAAGTTTTAGACCAACTTAACATAAAGAGATCAAGAGGGGCATACTCTCTGCCTTTTTCCAGAGTATAATACTTATAATACTCTAAATCTGAAGGCACACTATTGTTCACATAAAGTGGCACACTTTATAGGGATGAACAGATGGGAATGTGCAAATTTATCTGAACAGGAGCATAGGCGTGCGCAGACCATGCAACGTCCAACCACACACACAACTACAACACACAGGGACTACGCAGAGCCCTACACAATTAGCTACACAAAGCTCTTCAAGCAAGGGAAGCGAGGTAAAAGTCTTACCCATAAGTGCTAGCTACGTTAAATCAATCGGGGAACACAGACTCTAGATATCTCAGTGCTTGCTGGGTGTAACGTGAACAACAGTGAAGTTCGAAATAAAAAGCATGAATATCCTTTTTAAAGTGAGAACTAAAAATCATTTATATATTTATTACCCAAACAGTGAATACAAGGTATCTATAGAAATATAGTGCAAATGGTAAACAGTTCGACTTCCGGGCAAAGCATTGACTCGGTAACAAACTTATTACATAACAAATTGATCTGCATTACATTTATCTTAGTGGTTCCATATAATTTTATCCCGGTTAGGCGTGCCGAAAAGTATATCTTTATCTCAGTTATCTATCATACCAGTCTGATCCAAATAGCCAAAGTTATATCTCAGATGGGGACATTTGTTCCCATGCCACGTGACTACAACTTAGAAACCAATTCCAATAATATAGAACAGCGCGCTACTCAACTTTATCCCACTTGATTCAACTGCAAAAACACGTGTGCAATAATATACTTGTAATTAACCTGGTGACGTGACTAATTAACAGTGAAAAGAGCCCCAAGTGATTAAATATAAGAAACCCACGTGACCAACTAGACGGCGCCCTCTATCAAAATTACAAAAAGGGGGGAATGGAAGATAGAGATAAACAGAGTGCACAGAGTACCTACCCTCTTTTGGCGTGAGCAGGGAACTGACTAGCGTCAATCGATACCTCCCAACGAATCGGGACGGACAGTGCGCGGGAACCTGGTCGGGGGACTTGTCCGAGATTTGCACCTGGATCCAGGTTCGACGGGGAGAACCGGTCGGGGGCTGTCCCGGGTTTGCACCTAGGAACCGGTTCGTACGGGACTCATCCATTTCAGTGGTCGGAGACTTTCCCGGGGCTTGAGCCTGGGAACCAAGGATCTGTTGAAGAAGGGACCCGGTCGGGAGCTATTCCGAGGTTTGAACCTGGAACCGGGCCAGCTAGGGGGTACATCACTTGGGGAAGATCTGGTCGGGGACTTATTCCTAGACCGTGGTATTGGGGACCAGATCTTCCGATCCTTCCGCAGTTGGCATCTGGCAGTCAACTGATTTTGACGTCAGGATTTGTGTATCCCAGCATATTGTTCATTTAACATTAACTGGAATCGACAATAATTTACAATACTGTTATAGTCCGATTACTTTCAAAACATCTCCAGCTTCCTGTGTGAGTCCAGCAAGCGAGCCTACCAACAGTGTAGAGCGTGAGCGGGAGAGTTAGCGAAAGGTGCTGGGTTGAGATGACGTCAGCGGCTCGCTTCTTGATTGGAGGCTTCGAACCTTTTGACTCGCTCCCAAGCTGCAAATGCAGAACACCCAGAGATGTTACGAAAGTAATCTCACTCTACAATAATTATTTTTCTTTACATCAGTATTTTACAAAAACTAACGCAACTGTCGCATTAGTACAATATACAATGTTCCCAGAAAATCCCCAAAATCTACTCACTACTACATATATATGAACATTCACAATCACAATCATTACATTAACTTGATTGTCATTTCATTTCTTTGGTTTATATAAACAGTCATGGACGGGGAAGTGAAACCCTCTCTACTCTGGGTTTTATTTGACCTATAGCTTGCACTAATGGGTTTGGATACATCGTAATCCGTCTCTACAGGTTATCCCGGGCAATTTGTAGTAAATCTTCAATCCTGGGCTGGTCCATGTCTTCGTGGAGTTGTATACGTGTCGCTAACGGGTAATGGCCAACGTATATGAGTGCTCTGTTTTGTACATATTGCAATTTCTGTTTTAGCGGCCTGTAACCATTTGAGAGTGGCGCTGATCGTGGTAGGAAAGAGAAACAAAAACTTGTGACGTCATACATTTCACAGTAGCAAACCCACTTCTATGCAGAGGTACAAACCGCATGTACGAAATTCTCTCATTCTTAACTGGTAAAAATTCCCAAACGTAAAAATCACTAGAAGCACATTACACTGTTTCTATACAAAATAAATATTCAAGTCTTTATCAGTTCAAATCTAACAACAATGGGAAGAATGCATTCTTTGACAGATCTTAAACAATAGCTTGACACAGAAAAAGATAACGTAACAACAATAGCGTCTTCTTACAGAACTGGAAAGGTTACCAACATGTCAGCCATCGACTGAGTGCGGGCAGAATGTTTTTAAAAATATATACATAGGCCTAATTATACCATACCAAACCACCATGTAACGGTGGGTACGTTACAACCATTTGATTAAGGAGAGCAAAAGGCTTGATGAAAGTTCAGTCGGAGCAAGAAAAACCTCATTCGGTACTAAACAGGGGCGTATATAGTGTGTGTCCGGACCCATCGAAAATCACTCTTAGAAGAATTCCAGCTTCCGTGGCACAAAAGCTATATGTTCCCCTCCACCTTTATTTTCCTTCTTTTTGGTTCAGACTAATTTGCATATAAACAAGATTTCGTACAGCAGATTCAAAACAACTGCTAACTAACTCTCTAGCCTTCTTAAACCCGAAGGTTCATGGCTGCAGCAACACAGGCCTTCCATCTGTCCCTATGTATATACTCCTTTCCATCCCTACCGATTTCCTTCAGGTCCATCTCAACGTTGTCCCTCCATCTTCGTCTTGGCCTTGCTACAGGTCTCTTACCATCAGGTTTCCCAACAAGAATCCTGTGAACTCCTCTTTCCTCTCCCATTCGTGCCACATGGCCTGCCCACCTAAGTCTACGTGATTTAATTATTCTAATAATATCTGGACATGAATACAAATTATGTAATTCTAAATTATGTAACCTTCTCCACTCACCTGTCTCCTCATCCCTCTTAGGTCCAAATATTTTCCTAAGGATCTTATTTTCAAATATCCTCAATTTATGTTCCTCTTTCAATGTAAGGGACCAACTTTCACATCCATATAATACTACAGGCAAAATTACTGTTTTGTATATTTTAACTTTTAGTTTCTTAGATATTAAACGAGAAGACAAAAGTTTATGAAGAGAGAAGTAACATGCATTTCCTGAATTAAGCCTACTTTTTATTTCCTCTTTAATATCATTTTCATTTGTTAATATTACTCCTAAGTATTTGAATTTGGAAACTGGTTCAAACGAGTTGTTATCACGTGAGTTCTCCCCCACTGACATGAGCACTAATCTCCGTACCAGCTAACTGTAGACCAGGCGAACGAGAACAAGTCTCTGCGCAAGTAGTGACGCGAGACGGCTCCACCAATGAACAGTGAGAGAAACGGGATTGTTTAATGGGCGACGGGAGTTACCCGATTTCTTCTTCAGCGTTGCAAACTTTTGAAAAGGATAATACCGAACGCACATGGCAAACGGACCGTATTTTTGTCTCCAGGTCCGTACAATCGGTTTAAGAATTTCTTAGGGATAAAACTGCAAGAGCCAATTTTTACAAACCGTGCATTTAGCGTACGGACTAAGGTCTGGACCGTACGGTTGGCAACACTGCGCTTTCACCACTCGATTTTCCTCCTCCTCCTCTGCCGATATGCGCGGCCCTGTTCTACAGTTAGCTGGAACAGGGTATAGAGACAGCACGGGCTTTGTTTTCTGCCAGCCAGGGCTAGACGTTACTTTTCTGAGGGGAATCGAACACTTGGTTGCCATATTAACAACGAAGAAGAGGGGAAGACAACCGATACACAGGAAGCAGGTATTTTTAGATGAAAAGAATTTGCCCTACAAGGGCTTAAACAACTCACTGATGTAATTTGCTTGCCTTTCAAAGGACTAGCAACAGCATGGTTAGTCGCCAAGTGTTCAACAGACATACATTATTGGCAACAACAGCCAACAGACCACTTAGTGATGAGAACTGTACCAGAATAAACCTTGTTCCCTACAAAGCGTTCCTGAAAGTGAGGTTTACTTCCTGTTTTGGTAAGAAAACGCACGGAAGCACCGGCATTATGTACAGTACCGCCACGTACCCACGGTTCCATGACTTTCATTAATGTCCTTGAACATGAAAGATCAGAGTTGGTTGGTGCCGACGGGTAGCCAGCCATTTTCTGCTACATGAACATGATAAAAATTAATTGGCGTGCCTCGTGTTATGCAACTTCTGTAAACACGATTCCAAGGAACGACAACCCAGTGAACAGTTCCATAAAAAAGAACTACCGGGTACTGATAAAGAGTCTGCATTGTCTGTGCATTCCATGGGAGGTGCTGAAAAATCTTTGACTTCGTAAAGAAAGTAGAATGCTGCGTTTGCACTGCAAACCAGCTCCAACAGAAGAGTTTGCCTCCTCGGTGATTTGAAAATTTTCTTTCCTACCTAGGTTTGCTGTGTCCGGAAGATCTGTGACCTGAAATGCAGGTATGACCACATAGCAATGAACCTCTGTGATTTCTAACCGTATGAGTTATTGTTCAATTAATAATATTATTATTATTTATTAGTTCAGCACGGGATATATATCTCCCAATTATGTTGAACATAATATACTATGCATAGAAAAAAAATGAAAATGAAAATTATATGCACAATATTTACACTAACTTATGCACTTCTTGATGTATTTTTTTTCTTCAGTGCACTAAATGAATCTGTGAATATATCAAATTCTACGGTTTTTAATAGTTCTTTTACTGTGTCCTGCATTCGCTCTGAAGGTGAAAACCTATGCACGTTGACTCTTGATCTGTGTGTGGAATAGTTTTTGTTGTCTTGCACTGTGGTGGCCTACATTAATGTTATAGGTTGTAGTAGCTCGGAACACTGACAGTTATGTTCAATAAATCTCTGTAGGAAAGTGACGTCACTGACAACTGTTCTGTTAAATAAAGGGTCAGAACCAAAATGTTTACATAACGTTTTGTAGCCCGTTCTGTGGTAAACAATATTCACTTTGAGAAACAGCCATTTTACAAACTGCATTTGAGCGTTCTCCACTTCGTCTTGCAATGTTTTGTACCGGGGATTCCATATGGGACTGCAGTATTCTAATAATGGGTGAACTAGTGTAATGTATGTTCATTTTTAGTGATTCTTAAGAGTCTAAACAATTTTGGTGTAACTGGATTTATCCAGGGCTGTAGTTGAGGGTATACGGCGGTATATCTGCTTCTACAGTGCTTGCTTTCGTTTCGTTTATACGTATTTATATAAATTGGCAATTACTGGCGTGAGCTTATTATTGTCAAATACTTCTGGTTTCACGTGATCGGTAAGAAGGTGAGAAGGCCCACCAGTTGATCAGTTTCACGTGAAGATGTGGCTGCAAATCCAACTTCTGCAAATGTTATTAATTCGAGGAAGAATGTGTGCAAAACGTTCTAGTGACAAGTGTGGTGACGTGGAGAGTTTCTGAGAAGACTGATGGAAACAGCTGCAAATTAGCATATTTTTCAAATCCTTTATCTCTCCCATTCTTGAATACTGCTCTAAAACTAATCTTTCCTGGATTGATTCTGTCCTCAGCTTTTTCCTCGCCATTGCTCACCATAGAATTCTTCTCTAAAACACCTCCATAAAACAGATATTATGTCTGCTTTGATTATCCAGTCACCACACACTCGTCGCGATCTAGCAGACATGAAATTTTTGCTTAAAACCATCAATGGCAAAATCGAAAACCGAATTCGTAATCAATCCATTTCATCTATGAGTACCGAATTAGAAGAGATAGATATCAGCTGTTTGAGTAAGTTTGGTTTCGAAATTATAGTTTTCCAAAGTCTTGGGACACTGTCTCGTCTCGAATTTTGCATAGCCGTCTCGGTACCATTCCTAGGTGATGAACTTCTTCTTCTTGAGATACTCCAGCTTCATATATCGACTGTTCTGGCCCTCTTTCTTCCTCCATGGTTCTGCCCTTCTCAACAATATGTCTCCATTCTTACTAGTCTTTGGATACTCTTCGTCCAATGACGAAGTTTATATACATCCCCTAAATGGAAAAGAATATTAGCGGAAAGGAAAGATGACAAAATATAGGAGCGACCACTAAAAAAAATATACTCCAACCCAGAGGTTTATCTGGGGTTGGTGAGTGTAAGTTAGTTTTTATTTGGGTCATAATCAGGGTGTGAAATCAATGAAAACTTGTGGGTGATAGAAGATCTTAATCTACACACACACACACACACACACACACACCCACATAAATAAATAAATAAATAAATAAATAATACATATTTATTATAATAAATATAAAAGTAAATTACTAAATATTTAAAAATATATCATTATTATATACTTATATTTATAAAGGAGCAAACTAATTTCTTTACTAACTGGTTAAAGATGTGAATAAATTACAAAATAGTTGAAATATTTTTATTACATTTAAGTTTTGGTTTAGTTTTTGCTTCATATTAATAAAAGTGAATTAAATTGTTATATTTAGTTATATTGAATTAGTTATATTTGTCTTGCATTTTATTTTACCTTTATTATGCATATATTGTTGTTGGTGTAGATCTGCTAATGGTCTATTGACTGAGAGAGAAAGCATGTAGCTCGCAAACACACTACTTTGTGTGTATTTCAGTGGCCGAATTGGAAATAAATTACTGCCGGTATGCACAGGCCTGTCTTTTGATAAAATCCTTTTTTGTGTGTTATTTCTTAAATAATACATCGATTCCCATTTTCTCTCTTTTATCACCACTAAGAGAGAGAGAGAAATGAGGGAGTACATTGTTGGCCATTGCGTAGCTGCGGGTGCGATCAGCTCTAATAAATAAGTGCGAATTTAAAAATAATACTGCCTGTATGCTTTTTGACATTTTAATTTACTACCGGTATGCTATACCGGGACATTTCGACAGTGACGTGCGGTGACGTCGACACTTGGGGTAGCAGTCAGTGGCGTGCTCAAGAGGGGGGGGTTGGTGTGGGTCACACGCCTCCTCCCTTTAGGGCCAGTATTCCTACAAAAAAGAAGAATGTCAATAACAGGAAAAGATGGCAAAATTATGAATGAGTACTAGAAAAAAGTACACGTAATCCTCACCCACATTCGAAAATGAAAAACTATTTGATTTGACTCTAAGTCAGAGATCCTGGGTTCGAATCTCGGATTGGCCATTTGTGTTCTTTGTGTGTGTCCCTTCATCAATTTTGTCGTACCAAAGGTGGCGGAAAAGCGAAGTAAAATAAACCAAATTAAGCAATCAATCAATGATTTGATTTCATTTTTGTTACTTAGCGTCGCTTTTTGTCACATTTGGTTAATTGCGAAGACGATACGATGAAATTGATCAAGGGACGAGCACAGGGAACGCCCATGCCCGATTCGGGGTTCGAACCCGGAACTCCTGGTGTCGTAGCGCGCTGTGATAACCACTCCCCCACACTTGGTTGATTTGGTGACAGGTAACAAAACACAACCCACTTTTTTGTAGTTTCTTCAATGATATTCATTTTACTTTTTGAGTTCTGAGATACATTTTTCATTCCAAATTATTTCATTATTCACTGCAACACATAGGACAAGAATGCGCACTCATCATGGGTTCGAATCCTGGCCTGGATTGTTCATATGAGGTCCCTTCACCAATTTCATCATATCATCACTCAATCCTCATTTTCGCGATAACCAAATGTGGCAGAAAAGCGAAGTAAAATAAACCAAACCAACAACAATATGAACACGCGTTCTCTTGCTCAAATAAATACATCCGTATTTATGACTGTTAGAGGCCAAGAGTAGTGTGTTTAAATAAAACACTACTAAAACGAGAGTGAGAGAGAGCCTGAGCGCACATTTGTAATTTAATCATTATATATTCCATATTTGAAAAAGAAAAAAAAAGAAAGAAAGCATAACATTATTGTCTTCACATAACACGTTCCCATACATACATACACACATATTGTACAACGTGTAAAAGGTTGTGTAAATACAGAGAATAAGTACTGCAGAAAATTTTACCCTGTGTTCTTTAGAGGATTTACAAAAAAATATGAGAAACCAATCCCCTATCTGCCCTATAGGAAATAGACTGGGGGACCTGAAAGCCTGGGATTTCAACCATTGCAGCGGGGGGCGAGGGGACAAGGGAGGTAGAGAGAAATCTTCCTTTTCCTTGGGCCGGCCGTTTCTACCTGGAAACTGGTCTGGCGGAAGAAGAGCGAGCTAGGGTATCTAGCCAGCTTTGCCCGCGGAGAACACCGATGGACGAGAAGCGCGTGGAAAAGAAAGTGTTGCGTATGAGCTGTGGTGGCTTTAACAAGACAATAAATATTGTGATTTGTATATAATTCGAGATGTGAGATTGATTGATCTATCTCTGCTAGACTAGCTACTCCTCAGTGCACGTCACTGCATTTCGATATTATCGTTAGTAAACTATATTTGAAATCAAAACTAATTGCTTACCTTTCGTTGTTACCATAAAACTATCCCCTCTTCGGAAAATTTTGGTGGGGGGGATTTTTGAGGCGAAGATTGTTGGTGGAGGAAAATGTACTCTTTCCCTCAACGGATTTCGCACCCTGGTCATAATGGCCAATTTCCTGGTGGTATTGGGAAAAGAATTGGAGGTATTAGGGACTTGCGACTTGTAAATCACTATGAGTGATTGGAAATTCTTGTCAGACGGAGGAATAGTTTGCAAACTTGCACAATCCTAGTTTTTTTTGTTATTTTAATTAAAGAATTTCCTAGACAATTCGACACAAGTTAATGTACGTATACCCAGTGGCGGCGATTGGGTTCCAAAACTGGGGGGGGGGGCAAAGACAGTATATTATCCTTTGTAGATAAGGTTTAGCATAGTGCGGGGGCAAAAGTGGCGAAAAGTGGGGAGCAACTGCCCCCTCCCCCCCTAATCGCCGCCACTGTGTATACTCGTAAATTAGTTGGCTTGTCGCTCTGTCATGTTCGTCGAATCCGAACAAGACTCCGATAGCTCCTCAGCGCCCCCTGTCTTACTCCGGTATTGCGCGCGTAGTGACATCTGAAGGCGAACACTCCAACTACTACGAGTCTTCCTCACTGCACTTGTCTTCCATCGCAGTTCTACTCATCGTTTCCGATTATCCCCGAGATAATGAAGCAAGCTTTCAACGCCATTCGTTACTTCCTTCCTACCAGAGTGTTTGTTGATGGAGAAAGCCTCTTATCGTCGACAAATCTCGATTAAGTGTTTTGTCTTGTTTACACAAGACATAAACGTTCCCTTGATTGTTTGAATAGTACTTAGCTACAAATAGTGTAGAATTGTTAATTCACGCTTAAGTGGTATGAAATGGAATAAGATAAATGTTGGGACTGAGTCGATGCCAAACTAACAATAACCGCCTATACTTTTTTTTTTCCGCGCGACACATTCGCGGAGTCTAATTGTCCTGGAAGTTATTCCAAATTCGAAATTCACTCTTTCTTTGTACCAATATTATGTGGGAAAAAAATGTGTTTTCTGATTGCTTAACAGGCATTTTTATCATCTGATGTAATTTTTTAATATTTAAAAGCAAAACCCTGATAAATTTATGCTTGTAATCGGAGTGAAATCTACTAATGTACTAATATTAACTATATCTACTAATATTAACAAATATTTTGAAGATCTTAATTGTGTCAATTTCCAACCATCGGTATCTGTGGGAATCTGTTTCGCCTCAGCGTTAATTATTAATCCGTAAAAGAGCAAAACATGCAACAGTGGCGTACCCATAACCATAAGGAATTGAAAGTGTTCATACCCCTCCTCCCGAATTGGACCAACTTTAAAAAAAAGTGTAGGATAAGGCAAACTATAGGACCGACAGCTAACCCCAATATTTATACAGGCATAGAAAGCATTGGCGGTTCCAGACTTTTCGGTGTGAGTGGGACATGTTCAAATACAACTATATTTGATTGTTACATTGTGATGATGTCACCTAAGCAATGATTGAAATTTTAAGGATTGGATGGACTCAAATGAAATCTACAAATTTCAATGTCGCATTGCGAAAGTGTTAAATATTAGGATCAGACCTGCGTGATGGAGGGGTTAGTAGAGGGCGCTCCAAAACAGAGATCCTGGGTTCGAATACTCGAAAGTTTCTCATTATATAAATCATTTTCTATTTTATTATGAAATTTGCTGTTACGTACCCAATAGGACTAAGTAATGTAAATAGTTTGCCAAAGAAGAATAGAGATGGCAGCACCAGGCGTGCAAGGTTAAGAATTGGCATAATATATGTGGATAACTTTATAAATAAGAACAAAGCAAATTGGAAAGATGAAAAAAAATAGAATATATTATAAGAAGACAAAGAATAAATATGAAAGAAGTAAATTAATATATATATTTTATAAATCAAATCAGTGATCACATGTAAGTTAATATGAAAATGAAGGAAGTCAAAGCACTGATACAAGTTTGTGTCTTTGAACAGATATTGCATCTGTTTGGTTGATTTACCATTCCCGTAGCGGAAATTTTGTTTACATCAGTGGCGAGCGCGTTCTGATCGACGCCCCACAGCACTTTTTGGTTGCGCGGTTTAACCGTTGCACCTACTTGGATGCGCGTGTAAATCGTTTGGACGAAGTATACACACTGTTGTACCTAGTTAGTGGTGGCGCGTTCCAATTGCAGCCCCAAGGGAGGATATTAGTATTATTCCCAAAGCTTGGAGGAAAAAGTTGCAAAAGGATAAAGGAATTCGTTAAATAGTCAAAACCTAAATAAATTTAAATCCAGAGGGAAGTTTACGAAGAAGATAAGAAGGAAATCCCTATCCAGAACGTCCATTGAGAAGGAAGTCCATATCCTCCATATTAAGAAGGAAGTCCAGATCCAGACCGTCCATTGAGAAGGAAGTTCCGATCCAGGCCGTCCATCAAGAAGGAAGTCCCGATCCAGAACGTCCAATAAGAGGGAAGTCCAGATCCAGACCGTCCATTGAGAAGGAAGTCCCGATCCAGATCTGCCTAGTACGAAGGAAGAATATTGAGATGAAAATTGACTGTAAACGAGAAAATTATAGAAGAATGTAGCTTAAAAAAGGTAAAAAGGTAAAGTGTTCCCCTGTGCATAGCACCACGCCATGAAGGCGTATAGGGGGTGTGGGGGTAACGCCCCACACTTTCTTGATCCGGTCGTGAGTGGGGGTGATGTGATCAGCATCACGCCCCTGACCGCCTTTACCCCCCAGGGTTTCCCCCAGGTACCCATGTTATTCGACGCTGGGTAGGCGCCTGGGCCGCTTCCACCGTTAGAAAAGTTCCCGGGTTTGAACCGGCCGGGGATCGAACCCGGGACCTTGAATGTAGCTTATCATGGAAAATTCTTACTCCATGTATCCTGTGTTTAAATAATATATTCGTTTAAACGTCTCCATTGGAAGGCATCCTGTCTGGTTTCGTTGTCTACAAAGAACCCTACCCTGTAGATAAGCTATCTGAGTTTCAAGATTAAGGTTTATGTACCTTTGCACCAAATGAAGGTAGCATAAATAAATGGCGACCAACTTTTGGGGCTAGAGAATTAGGAACCAGACAGCGAAGAGAGAAAGAATAATTGAAAATGGAGGAAAAGGATAAAGATGGAAATGAGAATGGAGAAGCTACAATGAAGGAAGACGGAGAAAAAAGGGAAACTTTCATTTATTGCGGAGAGGAAGGAAACAAGGAAGAAATTATTTTCTGTGTCACATGTAAGGAAATGAAACATTGGACGTGCGAAGGAATAAGAAAGGAGAAATACATATCAATAAGTAAAAGGGAAGAATACTATACATGTAAGGAATGCAAGAAGGAAAAGCCAAAAGAAAACCAGAAGAAATAAACTTGATGGAAATGTTCCACAAGCTGTCAATGCAGATAAATGAAAATAACAGAGATCTGAAGGAGAAGATTGAAGACAGTAATAGGAAGGCGGAAGAGAACAACAGAGAAGTAAAAGAAAAGTTAGAAGAAAATAACAAGGAAGTGAAAGAAAGGCTCGATGAAAATAGTAGAAAATTAGAAGCAGTAAGAAATGAAAGCAAGAAAATGTACGAGAAAATAACCGAGACATGTGAAGAAAATTGAAGATCATTGGAAAAGAAGATAGAAGAAACAACACTGCTAATTGAAAACAAAAGCGTGGATATAAATAGGACGATCGAGGAAGAAGTTTCAAAACTTAGAGAGGAGAATATACACAGAACCAACAGTATGGAAAGAAAAATTGTTGAAAATAAATCGCAAATAGAAGCAGTATCTTTTAGAGTAGATGCAAATGAAAGCAAGATAGAAGAAGCAAAGGTCCTAATGGAAGATAGAAGCTGGGAAACACGCAATAGAATGGAAAAGGAAGTTCTAAAACTGAGAGAAGTAAGTACGCGGGAACTGCAAGAAGTACAAGAAAAAACTAGCAGTATGGAGAAGGACATTGCGGAAAATCAAAATAAAATTAATGCAGCAGATAAGGAAGGAAAGGAATTAGACAGAAAATTAAATGGGGCAGTGTCAAAGATAGAGAAGACAGAAAAGAAAGTAGAAGAAGTGGAAAGAAAGTTAGGAAAGCTATTCATCAAAGAAGGAAACATAAAACCATAGGTTTCGAGAAAGTGAAGAAACGAAGGTTAAGAAAGAGCTGAGAGAAGAGAGTTCAAGCGATGAATCGACGACGGAGGAAGAAGAGAATAGCGGGAGGTCACAAGAAAAGGAAGTGGAAGAATAGCGAAGATGGAAGTAATAATGAAAGGCTGTTAGACATATTGGAAAATGAATTCCCGAGAGACGAGAACTATAGGACCAGGATACCTAGGCCACAAGAATTGCAGCATCTTCCAAAATTCAATGGGAATATATCTGATAAATGTCCCAGAAAGTTTTTAAGGGAACTAACAACAAATGTCAGACTTATGAGGATCCCCGAAGGAATGATTTTGAACGTCATAGAGACATGTTTTGAACAGTCGGCAGCAGGATGGTATCAACTAAATGAGCACAAATTTAGAATTTTTAAGGAGTTCAGCCGGAAATTCCTGAATTACTACTGCAGTGAAGACATAAAGGAAAGGCAGCTGGAAGCATCAAAAAGAAGATATGTAGATTGGTCAAAAGTCGACAGCCTGGAAGAACATACATGGGAGACTCTTAGAAGCTTCAAAAACCTAAAGGAAGGATGCAGTGAAGAGGAGCTGGTTAAACAAGTTGTCCAAACATTGCCATTAAGAATACAGAGAGCTATAGCAGCTGTTAAGATAAAAGCAGTTGATGATTTGATTGAATATCTAAGAACCGAAGATGTGCTAAGAAAAACTCAGAATTCCTGGAACGATAAGGAAGGAAGATTCTATGGAAAGAGGCAACATTCAGAAGAAGGACGCTCAAAACCAAAGTTCCGGAGACAAGAATTTGATGTAAGAAGAATAGAAGTTAGAAACCAGAGACCAAGTGCAGAAAGAAGAGATGTAGAAAGAAATAATGGAAGATATGAAAGAAACATAGACTCTGTGGAAGAAAGAGAGAGAAACGATGATAGATATCGAGGAAATTGGAGAAACTTGAGAGGCCGAAATAATTTCCGAAGATACGGAAGAGGAGGAAATCAGCGATGGAGGAACATATATGAACAGAACGAAAGAGAATACCGATTAAGTGTGCCCAATGAAGAAATGGAAAGAAGAAATGCACTTTCGGATGTAGAAAAAGACGAAGCCATAGAATTAACCAGAAATTATTGTAATAACGGAAGAAGATTACAAGACAGACTACGGGAAGACAATGGCCCAAGAAATGTAGACTTTAACGACGAGAGAAGGTTTCCGGATAGATTGGTGGAAGAAGATCGCCAAATTGCACAAGATATAATGCCAAACAGATGAAAATATAGTAATATAGTTAAACTGTAAATCGAAGTAAACTATATGTAAATATTTGTAAATAGAAGAAATTATAATTGATCAAATAATCTATATAGATAAAACAGAAATTTTGTTCGAAGAGGAAAGTATATGTTGAGAAGTTAAATAGAGCCCAAAAGATTATTCAGATAAGAGACTCACAAGCTCACTTGAAGACATTGGACAAGGATAAGAATAAAATTAGTCATCGCAGTAGAAAATGGAATTAATATAATAGGAACTGTTGATGGGGATATGAATCTCCAAGGAATAAGTTTCATTGACGACTCAACCTTACCAAAGAGCTGGATATGTAACGCCAATGGTTGAACAACGTTTGAGAAAAGTAGGCTGGACATGATCTACGTTAACGAATGGAAGGCGAGAAGACAATTAATGTAAATGAATATGCTATGTGTTCCTATGAGAAAGCAATTGTGAAGCAGAAAAATGTGCATTAAAAATGAGAATCTTGTGTATAAGACGAAGAAGTTATGAGACATGTGAGTTATAGAAATGAATACAGAAAATGAAAGATAATTATAATGCATATGTCGATGATACATGAGATAAAGATGATGCACGCAAGAATGTCCCGAAAAAAGAGACAGAAGAAGCGAAAATTGTGCTATTTGAAACGTAGTAATTCATTTATGAAGAGCCTAGACCATCCATAATATATGTTTGTCATGTACAGGAAAAGACTGAAATCTTCCGACAAGAAAAGAGTTGAGTGTTACAGAAATTGTAAAAATAGAGCATTTTAGGACAAACAAACATGCTAGTTCCTGAAAAGAAAGCAATGAAACAGACGCCAAACGAAGATGCTGCGAATGGTAAATATAGTTTGTGAAAAGGAGAGCGGTGTATACATAGCGAGTTTTGTGAATCCAACATGAAAATTGATGAAGATTGAAGAATAGATGAAGAAAAGAAGAAAAAATTTTCTATCTTCATATTTTTACGATGAAAATTTTTTATGGCCAACGGGGGGAATATTGGGTTACGTACCCAATAGGACTAAGTAATGTAAATAGTTTGCCAAAGAAGAATAGAGATGGCAGCACCAGGCGTGCAAGGTTAAGAATTGGCATAATATATGTGGATAACTTTATAAATAAGAACAAAGCAAATTGGAAAGATGAAAAAAAATAGAAAATATTATAAGAAGACAAAGAATAAATATGAAAGAAGTAAATTAATATATATATTTTATAAATCAAATCAGTGATCACATGTAAGTTAATATGAAAATGAAGGAAGTCAAAGCACTGATACAAGTTTGTGTCTTTGAACAGATATTGCATCTGTTTGGTTGATTTACCATTCCCATAGGGGAAATTTTGTTTAAATCAGTGGCGAGCGCGTTCTGATCGGCGCCCCACAGCACTTTTTGGTTGCGCGGTTTAACCGTAGCACCTACTTGGATGCGCGTGTAAATCGTTTGCACTTAGTATACACACTGTTGTACCTAGTTAGTGGTGGCGCGTTCCAATTGCAGCCCCAAGGGAGATATTAGTATTATTCCCAAAGCTTGGAGGAAAAAGTTGCAAAAGGATAAAGGAATTCGTTAAATAGTCAAAACCTAAATAAATTTAAATCCAGAGGGAAGTTTACAAAGAAGATAAGAAGGAAATCCCTATCCAGAACGTCCATTGAGAAGGAAGTCCATATCCTCCATATTAAGAAGGAAGTCCAGATCCAGACCGTCCATTGAGAAGGAAGTTCCGATCCAGGCCGTCCATCAAGAAGGAAGTCCCGATCCAGAACGTCCATTAAGAGGGAAGTCCAGATCCAGACCGTCCATTGAGAAGGAAGTCCCGATCCAGATCTGCCCAGTACGAAGGAAGAATATTGAGATGAAAATTGACTGTAAACGAGAAAATTATAGAAGAATGTAGCTTATCATGGAAAATTCTTACTCCATGTATCCTGTGTTTAAATAATATATTCGTTTAAACGTCTCCATTGGAAGGAATCCTGTCTGGTTTCGTTGTCTACAAAGAACCCTACCCTGTAGATAAGCTATCTGAGTTTCAAGATTAAGGTTTATGTACCTTTGCACCAAATGAAGGTAGCATTACCCATTGTATTTTGACAGGGTGGACTCCTGATTGAAAGTAATACAAAAGTGAAGCTGCTTAATAAAATTTTAATACTCTCCGTAGTAATGTTCACATAACAATATGTTCTAATTATGCTTTTATCAACTTCATAAAGAGGTACATACAAAAATACATATCGGAAAATATACCGTTAATGTTCCCAAGGAGTTGGATCCCAGTCTGTAAGAGAGATATTTTTTTTTTTACATTATTCGGATATTTTTATTGAAAATATAGAGCACTCTTTGTTACTCGAGTGTTTGTTTCTATAACAGCATTATTTAAATCTATAACCAAAGCAAACTGTTTTGTACAGTCACCAGCAATAAAAAAATTAGACACCTAGATCCTGAAATACTCGCTTCCCTGCAAGCGTTGTGCTGTGTGTGTTGCCTAACTCGACGGTGATAAGAGGCTTTTAATAGCAAATTTTTCAATGGCAAGTTTTAGCACCGCCGTATAGTTAGGTAACACACATGACGCTATGCAGGGAAGCGAGTATTCAGGATCTGTCCCATTTTTTATTGCCGCTGACTGTACGTCGTAGAGCTTCCTTATGGAGTAAGTAGGGTGACCATAATATTTTGACCCAAAAACAGGACATCCCAAGGAGGTCAGTTTACCTCCTCCTGAAAAATCGGTTACACCTAATTATAAAATTATTATTATTATTAATTAAAATATGGGTCACATAAATTATGCATCATAAACAATAAATGAAATATGATCTCCCGCAGTCAAAAGGTAATTATTGTTATAATCTCGGTATAGTGTTTCTTGTCGCTTCTGATCAACCTTTGATGTTAGTCCTACGCCGAAGTTTAGGAATGTCAGAAGTATTTGTCATAAGAACAACTTTATTTTTCGCTAACCGTTCATAAAACTCATCACATATCGGACACAAAACACAATTTTGTCTTTTGAGTTTGTGTCAATATGCAGGAAGGAATTGAAACTGTTGTCGCATGTCCGTATTGAAACTACATGTATACGCTTCTTGGCCATGCTTTATTAATTCACAAAGCATTACAACTCGCGACGCACCTAACTTTGAACTGCTGTCTGCTCGAACATTGTCGACGACAATGGGACATTTTGATTGTTATAAAGTGCTTGAAACGCAGTCTAGTTGCTTTGCTACGGTGTTGCCATGACGCTAGTTTAACAATTCCTTCAACATTTTTTTTTCTGCCGCGAAATTAGTTTGGCATTGACACTTGTGAAGCACGTGGAGAAATCGGGTCTACGTCACTGCGGGAGGGTGGGTTGCTGGCATGCGAGCCAATCAAAATCTTCCCAGTGCTTCACCCAAGCCCTGGTTACCTAGCAACAGAAAACATTTATCACGTTGTTGCCGCTTATCGGGCGATTGTTCCTACGATCAGTTTTCATGTTGTTGGGAGAGGAAGTGTTGTTTGTTTGTTGCGTTGCTGTGATATTTTAACCGGTCAGTTTGTTTAGTGTTTACTGAATTTAGCGTATTCTTTGTTGTATATAGTGTGTTGTTTTACTGTGTTATTTTTTTGTACATAATTTTTCTGTTTTCTACTTGTGTGTGTCGTGTGCTTGTGTGAAGAATGTCAAACACAGGAGACAATACTCGAGACGACAATGCACTAAAAGAAAGAAAGCCTTCGGTAAAGAAATTCCTCTCCAAGGCCAAACGCGGGAGATGGTTTGTTCTGTGCGCAAATATTTTGAGCAAGAGAAAAACAATGGGGGTTCAATCATTTCTGTAAAGACAGGACTGCTGCTGCTGTCGGCGTGTCTAAGAACACTATTGTTACCATGGGGAAGGTAAAATATAATGGGGTGGAAATATATCAATGCGAGGCTTCAACCCCAGGAAAGAAGAGGGATATCAGTAAACGCGTGACAAATTTAGATACCTTTCAGCAAGACGCTATTCGTCGCCATATTTACTCTTATTATAGGAGGAAAGATCATCCCACTGTTGGGAAACTGCTTGTAACTGATGTACCTGACTTATCTTTTTTATCCATATTTTAAACAAATGTATATAAAGTAAAGTATGGAGGCATATGGGGATGTGGATGTATGGCTCCACATATTCTCGAGCTCGACCTAGGCCATATTATGGAGGTTATGTAGTTCACCGACCGCCTTTACCCCAGGTTTGCCCCAGGTACTCACCTGGGCTGAGTCGATCCCGGAGCCGCTCGGGATATTTGAAAAAAGTTCCACAAACCACCGTGGATCTCACCCGTGAAACTGGACTTTTGTGCACTTCAGTTGCGGTATAATTGAAAGATGGGCGACTTCGGAAAGAAATGGTTATTGCAATCGGATATATTCAATATTTTCAGAATGGATTGAAAAGGTAACCTGTAAACAATGCAAAAGTAAAAAAAAAGGTAAAGTGCTCCCCTGTGCATAACACCACGCCATGAAGGCGTATAGGGGGTGTGGCGGTAACGCCCCACACTTTCTTGATCCGGTCGTGAGTGGGGGTGATGTGATCAGCATCACGCCCCTGACCGCCTTTACCCCCCAGGGTTTCCCCCAGGTACCCATGTTATTCGACGCTGGGTGGTCGCCGGGGCCGCTTCCATCGTTAGAAAAGTTCCCGGATTTGAACCGGCCGGGGATCGAACCCGGGACCTTTAGCATGGTAGTCAGACGCGTTACCGACTGAGCCACCGCGGCCATTGTAAACAATGCTCGTTTCGTTAATTCGTTCATGTTGTAAGGGAGATGGAAATGAAGAGAGAAAACAATAACACATTTCATCATTGTTGCCATCATTGATATCCCGTTTTCCTCGAAAAAAACAAGAACACATTTCATCATTGTTGTTCTTTGTCATAACACGTTTTCCTCGACACAGAGTCAGACGGCTGCACTGCGTACCGTACCTCACGATATGGAAACACTGTCATGCGTGTTCCTTCAGCTCTCAATACCAAACTAATTTTGAAGGAAGGTTTTTTTTTTTAAAAAAAGCATGAAATATCCCTCAATTTTAGATTTGGTTTTCAAGCTAACTCCTTAGACTTTTATAAAACGGGACAAATATTGTTTTTTAATCATACGGCCTGGACACGCCTCCGAAACGGGACTGTCCCGGTCAAAACGGGACGAGTGGTCACCTAGGAGTAAGAGAAGGACTTGGAATGATTTTGTAAAAGCTATGGCCCGGTTCGTGATATTCCCCTAAAGAATGCTTTGTACAATTTGATGATTGTCGCCATACAGATGATCAGTTTATGAACCGAACGGAAAGAAATTGTTGTTATAGAAAGGGTGTCTGGGGAGAAAGCACGAGGAATGCCTCGTGGAATTGATCTTTGGATAGGAGGGGGTGATGGAGGTCACAAGACAACTACAAATTTTACCACGACGTGTCTGCATGTCACTTTTCTGGGGAGAATCTATCATTGGTCTCAAGGAGCAACCCCAGCCCCACACTCGAGACCGTAACGAAGAGTAAGAACCTAGAAAGAACATCAATTCACCTTTTAGTAGAACGCAAATAGGGTAACAATGTAAATGATTGGAATGAAATTGCAAGTCCAATTGAAAAAAGATTAGCATCAAAATTTCTGTTGCATTTCAAGCAATTTCCGAAACTTGCCATCTAATCGGCGTGTAAAGTGTGACTCAAATGTGAACCGCAATCTTGCAAGCATGCGGGGTTGTGGCGACTGGACCCACAGCCAGTATAATTGTCTATGGCAGGAGTTACCAAACTTTTTCGGGTAAATTTCTCGTATCGGACAAACGGCTGAAATTTGCTAGTTCATTTAATTTGAATATTCGTACTTACGTATTCTGCATTGAGAAACATTGCTGAAGGTGGCATTTCGCTTATTTCAAGGAAATAAGCTCTGTTTGCGACATATCGAGTAAGTTTTCTTAGTTTCTTTTTGCTTTCGGTAACACGCAAAATGGCGGTCACAGTTTCACTACCGTACTCGGCATCCACCCCACTACACCCAAAAATACCTACGGAGCCCCACAAACCATTGATGCATAGCCCCACGAACCATTCATACATAGCCCCACGAACCATTTCCGGTAAGGTTAGGTTAGGTAGGGTCACGTATAGGTTACAATAGTTAAAAATTTGATTCGAAAAAATATGAGTAGCCCCACACACCATTCTCGCATAGCCCCACGAACCATTGACACATAGCCCCACAAACCATTTGCGGAAACGTACCTTCTTCAGTTTCAAAGAACGTGTTTGGAAACACTTACCGGGATTACGTCATCACACACAGGCTACAACATCCACCTGGAAGTAAATGGATGCAAGAGCTTTCGTGCATCGGTCACACATTTATATCGAAAAATAGATGATTTACCGGCAAAATTCAATGAACGATGCGAGAAAACACTTCCCCGAACTTTCACAAGTATAAAGAAACTGCATTCGGTAAGTAATTTCTCCTCTAAATTTGAAGAAATCCGTTTGTCCGGTACGAGAAATTTACCCTTTTTCGTTTCACGGCGCCCTTAGTGTTTTAAGATTTTCCCGCGGCGCCCAAGTCAGAATGTAGGCCTACCTAACACTTGCAACACTAAGTTAGTAAAAAATAAAACATTAAATTGACCAAGGCAAAATTAATATAAAATAAGGCACTATAAACGACAAATATTTTACAATAAATTTTGCCTTGGTCAGCATTTTACTGTTTTATTAAGCATGGACACAAGACTAAATATTGTTACCATTAAAACATAAACGCATATTTCTAATTCACAAACATTTTACATATAAAAAGTACTAAATAAGCACATATTTGTATTGATGGGATGGTCCGAATTCTAAAACCTTGTGTAGACTATCAAGCAGTGGCGTGCCCAAGAGGGGGTTTGTGGGTGTTATAACCTCCCCTTTTGACCTAGTATTTCTAAAAAAAAAAAAAAAAAGAACGTCAAAGGTAGGAAAAGATGGCAAAATGAGGGCTGACTACCAGAAAAAGTGTACGTAAATCCCTCCCTTTCAAAAATCCTGGGCACGCCACTGCTATCAAGTAAGTGTCAACTCAGTGAAAATATTGGAACATTTCGCAGCGCCCCTATAAGCCAGACATGGCGCCACTGGTCTATGGGATTGTGTTGTGTTTGTCCTTTAGTCCTTACGTGTGCTGAGTTCCCTTATACAGCCGCAGGTTTTAGCTAAGATAACTGTATAATTTCATATGTTGGTAAGGAGTCGACTGAATTAGTTTTAGAAATTCAGTACAGTTGTTCACTTTCCGTTATGAAACCCACCATTTGTGCATGGCGTTCCTCGTTCCGTTCCTCCCGTCAAGAAGAGGCCACTTTAACTCGACTTCGAATTGGACACAGCCGTATCGGCCATGGTCATTTGCTGCAAAGGTTGGACCACAGATAAAGATATGTTGTTTCCTAACCGCTATCAAGTCAAACCTTCACGCCGATTTTCGATAGTGAAGCCACGAAAACACTGAGGCTTCGCAGAATAGCAGGGGGTCGTTTTCTTGGGAACCCCCATCCCTCCGGGGAGGGGGGAGTTTGCTGACGTCAGTTTTTGGCCTAGACAGCTGTGAAATTCAGCAGCGCCATCTATTGTTCTGATTGTTAGAATAAGTGAAAGTAAGATTACAGGTAGTGCCTCTCAGCGCCTCTTAGCGGATTATTACAAAACGTCTTGTGAATGGGGATTCTGTGCACCGGTTTTCCTGCCTTAGATGAAGATTTGCTTATATATCTTTATCTGGACACTCTAATCTGTTGTGTATGTAAGGTTATTTTAAATGTTCGTTATGTTCATGTCGAATGCGACAATTTTAATATCTTCGGACACACTTTTAATCTTCCCAACTGTTTTTGATCCATGTTGGGAGATGATGACTAATGTTTTAGTTTATTGAAAAGTTTTACACTGAATTTTAGAAAGTTTTTAGTGTCTCCTTACCCTCTTGAATTGTTGTTTTAAGTCCACTTTATGCACAGAGAGGCTAATCGGGACTGGACCTGCAGATTAAAATGCGATCCGAACCACTGTGCCATGTGTCTCCACCGGGTATCGAACCCGAGACCCCTTGATTACAAGGCGGCGACGTTACCACTACGCCATCGGGAAGGCCTCCTTACCGTTTATGTATTGTGTAGGTCCCTTTACAACCATGCACTTTTAAGTATTATTAAGGAGCTTTTTACATTCCTTGTTCAACAATCGGGTAAGGATTTTAGATAAGGGGATTTTCCCTGTTCATATGAAGCGCTGCGAAACGTCCACATGTGCCGACACACCCAACAAATTTCAACCCATTGATTTATTCATAGGCTAATCGGGATTGGAACGTAGTTTAAAGTGAGATCCAAATCGTAGAGCAAATGCGTAACCCCCGACTTCTCGATTAGAATGCGACAATGTTACCATTACCCTATCGGGGAGGCTAGTCAGATATGGATGTATAATTGTGTTTGTCCTATATCCCATTTAATTGGTTCATCTTGCAGCCAAATCGGCAGCCGAGAGCAATGAGATCTGGGCTCACGCTGATCGTTACAGGTTCGAATCCTGGCTTGGGCAAGAGTGGTCTTTGCGAGCGTCATCAATTTCATCCACTCGCACTCATTCTCTCAAGCTGTGCTAAATTGTAGAGAAACGCTGAAATCTAGTGATTAACGTTATTCCAACCGGTAGAATGTTCATGTAACTTTTTTAACTTGTTTATTGGGTGTAAGGGATGATCATTTCTGGAGACACCCACATGTCAAGCTCCTTCCACTTAGTATACCCTGGATTGCATTTTGCAGGCCAACGAGGCTGTGGCGCTTGGATTCACAGCCACCATAATGCTCTGTTGGGTTTGTGTTGTTCCAGCCCATGTGTGTTTGTCATTGTTCTTTTAACAATTTCATCTTAGCCCCCATTGATCCTCATCTTCGCGATTAGACAAAAGTAGCAGAAAGTGAGGTAAAATCGCGTTCCAGCCTTTGGAACGCGGGATCGTACCATTAGGGTTGTAATTTACCCTTAATGATGGCCCTAAAATTCCAGATATGAAGTACTAAACTAACATGCAATTAAATGGCATGATTGCTGTTTTAAAACCCAACACTTCTGACTGAGAATGGCAGCATTACGGATAAGGGATAACTTACCCCGTTCGGTACGAGTAGCTCTGTCTTAGCAGTGTCACCTCCTCGATGAACCGCAATCAAAATATCCCCTTGCTCCTATGTTTTGTACCTCTCGCTGCGACCTTGGCTTACCTGGCTCAAGCAGAGCCACGCAACTTCCTGTGTTGAAAAACCACTTTCCTCAACAAAATCTAGAAGCAGGATGTGACACGTTTAGACAAGATTCTACCCGTACCGACGGGATATGTTACGAAATAAATCAAATCAATCTTCTCTTATTTATTGTTTATATTATTTTTAAAAAATCGCCTTTATGTAACTTATTTCATTCAGTCCTCTAAATTTGATGTGAGGTAATGAGGTAAATGTTAAATATAAACTACATGTCAGTGATGTGACGTAGATTATAAGTTTACGTTTACATGCGTTGTCTACACGTAATCTACACATAGATTACATTGGTTTGTAGTTTACATAGACTACGTAGACAATGTAAAGTGTATTAAAATTAATTTTCAAGGGTTTCATGAAAGGAAAGTGACATTTTCAACTATATTGGTTCCTAACGAAATCAAAAGAACCCTATTTACAACAAAATTTCTCGTCTCTTCTATTATCAACTATGGATGAAGATAAATAGTATGCAAAAAGCAACAACAGATGGCAGTCGTGAGCCAAGAGTTGTCTTTTCCCCATAAAACGCTTGAATATTTCCATATTAGGTTTCTTCCTAGGTGAGAAATTGTTCGAATTTGGAAGAAAGAGTATGAATAGTTAGCCTTACACATCAGCAACTGATACGAAGTATAATTTATTTTTAATTCCACGGCGCTCTTTGCTAAGTTATCACCTTTCGCCATGTTGTTTACATAGATTACGTAAACTACGTGTATAAAATAGTCTACGTGTAGAATGTAGACTATCGTTGTTTACGCGTAGATGCACATCACTGCTACATATTCTTTAATGAAACAATTAATTAATAAAATAATATCTTTCAGCTGTAGAACATGTACACCATCATATCACAATCCATAACCACAAAGTCACAGAATATAAACTGTTACGTCAAATCCGGTCTAGGTCATTTAGCCATCTTTATATTTTTAACAACTTTCCCATCTAATATCTTTCCTGGACGATCCTGCCTCTGGTTCAACTGCTCCTTCTCTAACATCACTATTTGGCTCCTGGTTTGTATACATCCAGAATTCATTTCGCTCTTAAAAATTATGTTGTGGTATCTGCCCTTCTGAGTCATTTTGATTCCTGCTTCCTATCTGATGTAAATGTACTTTCCTGGCAATAACACCATCCTGTAACTTACATAATTTTTCCTATGTGCTTCACTATTGTAGCTGTTAGGAATTTAGGATTTAAAGTGGGAAAAATTTTCATCAAAAACTTTCTCTCCTGGTTTCTGCATCTCTCTAACTTTGACTGAAATCTGCATTTACCTTTTTATCCTTTAACTGCTGCTGAGGCAAATTGAACAGTTCAAAGAACTGTGATCTGGAAGTTTCGATACTAATGTTAATCCTTAATACCATATCCAGCCTAGACAATTTACCCGTCTTTATATTATTAACATTAAAGAAAACTACTTCCTGCACTGCCGTGAAGATGATGTGATCAGTACCACGCTCCGGCCACTTTTACCCCTCTCCAACCAGGGATGTTCCGAGGTAAGCATTTATTAGAGGCTGGGCGAACTCCAAAGCCGCTCCATACCATGGACGTTGCTGGAAAAATTCCCATCTGAAATAACCCATACTGGAAATCAAACCCGGGCTTTCCGTGTAGCAGTCAGGCACTCTACCGACCGAGTTTTTCCAAATGTCATATATAGGACCCCAAAACGTTAATGTAAACGTGGTTAAGAGAAATAAAAAGTTTAACATGAAAACTAAGTATATATAAATATATACTTAGTTTATATTTTATTTATATAGGAAGTACATAAATAAAGCCCAAGAGAAAGAAAAGCGACGTAAATAGCCAACATAGAAATAGAATCTTAGATATCTTTGATTGTGCTACGTGACGATCAGCCGCGGATCCACAGGGAAGGCGACAGGGTCGATTGCCCCTTCCAACTGTCGATCTTTGGATATATTATTACGCCACGCATTTTTCAAGACTCGACTGTTCATTTATCACTAAGTTTAACAGGCTCGAGAATATTTTTTAAAAGTTTGATTTAAGCCAGCTTTTTGCTTATGATAGGCTAATCTGAACTGGACCTAAAGTTTCAATTTGGATCCTCAAAAATGGAATCGAACCCCTAGACCCTTTGAGATAATAGTTTTTTGTCTCTTTCTTTATTTTACTCCTCATATCTGATAGTTCATTTTTCCGTGGGAGGAATTATGACAATAACAACATACGATAATGACAATTTATTCCAGTCCTGGACCCCAATTGCAAAACAAGAAGGAAAAAAACACGCTCTAGAACATACTAGTGCATGTTAGAATTGACTCTCGGTGAGGTGAGGTACCCGAATGAAATCGTCCTTCTCAACTGTAACTTCTGGTCCACTGGTGACGCTGAAGAGAAGGAAAATAGAAAATACGCTATCCAGAAATCACCGTATACTTTTCGTTAAATTATGGTAGTACAGAATAACACAGAAAACAGGAGGAAGAAGTGGTAAGAAAGAAGTGCAGCCAGCCGTAACTTAACGATTTTCTTTCATCCAGTACCTTCTTAGGCGGTTGACCTAAAGACGTTCTCCTGCCTCTCCACCCCGCCCCTCCCCCCATTCCCCAATCCTCGCAGCGGCTTGCTTCCCAGGAAATGAAAGCCGGGAGCATTTCGCTTGCGATCGGTTGGGCTCGTTATTGTACTTTCAGGTTTTGGATTTCTTTTAAAAAAATATTTTATGCCGAGTGGTTCCCTGAATATCGGATTGCCTCTTTTCTGCCCGGCTGAATTAGCTATTGCGCTCTTTCAGACGGTGAAGTGAAACGTTTCGACTGAAATTATGACGTTCTGAATTCAGAAGAGGTTTTGGCATGTGCGGAACAGATGGGTAGCTGGGTGGAAGTTCTGTAACCAAACCCCTTCACTTGAATTCAAACCTTCTTTGCTTTCCCTGTCGATCCCTGCGCATGCAGTAACTTAAAAGTGCACATAACATTTAGAGAACAATTTTAAACTGTAGATATACAAGTAAATTCTGTCGTGCTTTTGAATTCGAAAACATAAAACCTAAATAATTATTGATGTGTAGATTTGTGTTATACTTTATGCCTTTCATTCCAAAATATGGCATAGAAACGTGTCATGGTAACGTCATCACATTTTGATCAAGGGATCCTGGGTTCGAAACCCTGGTGGAGTCAAATAGTTGTTCGGATTCCACTTTAAACGGCAGGTCCAGTCCCGATTAGCCTATATGTGCATAAAATCGTTGTCGGTCATACCCGGAAAAAGTATCTCGCAATATGATATACATGACCTTAATTTTTGAGCGACTTTGGCGTGATATTTTGGGTTTTGGTTCATTTTCGAAGCGCCATTCCGAAGTTTGTTGACCTGTTTGCATGTCATACTCATACACCCATGTCTCATCACCAGCTGTGATGCGTTTCATGAAGTTTGAGTCGCTAGAGGCTCGCGAAATCATGCCTTCAGCAACATCCCTGCGATGTGCTTTTTGCAGGAAATTCAGCTCCTTCGGAACAAGCCGTGCCGCGACGTGTTTTATGCCTAACACATCAGTCAAAATGTTGTGAACGGATATGTGTGATATGCCAAGCTCACGAGCTACCTCTCTCACACTCGCACACCGGTTTTCAAGCACCATTGTCCTAATTTTTCCGACGGATTCGTCAGTCGTCGAAGTGGAAGGTCGACCAGAACGGGGCAAATCAGCAACAACTTCTCTGCCTTCTTTGAAAGCCTTGTACCATGCATACGCTTGTGTTTTCGACGGACAAGAATGCCTTTTGTAGCATTTTCAACGATTCAGCATACGACAGTCCATTGGCAACACAAAATTTCAAACAAATTCTTTGCTCGGTATTTGTCTCCATTCTGCAAGTCGCAGGACACTCGTCAACACAACTAACGTAAACAGCTGTTGTGCACAAACTGATGGATAGATTACTCTTCCCCTCTGTGTGGTCATTCAGTACAGTGCTGCCATCCTACGGACAAAACGAATTTTCGGTAACTCATATGTAGGGCTTTTACCAGCCAAATTCTGGGTACTTCTTTAGTAGGTGAAACCGTACGTTCTGGAAGGGCCCTTTGACCTACTTTTGAAATGACTTACGATATTTTCCTGTAAGGCTGTCTCCCCTTACGATGTTTTCCTGTAAGGCGGCGATTTTACGACTTACGACATTTTCCTGTAAGGCTGTCTCCTCACACTGTAAGGTGCCCCTCAGCGTAATCTACTACGACCTACTTTTGAAATGACTTACGACATTTTCCTGTAAGGCTGTCTCCCCTTACGATGTTTTCCTGTAAGGCGGCGATTTTACGACTTACGATATTTTCCTGTAAGGTTGCCTCCTCACACTGTAAGGTGCCCCTCAGTGTAATCTACTACAACCTACTTTTGAAATGACTTACGACATTTTCCTGTAAGGCTGTCTCCCCTTACAATGTTTTCCTGTAAGGCGGCGATTTTACAACTTACGATATTTTCCTGTAAGGCTGCCTCCTCACACTGTAAGGTGCCCCTCAGTGTAATCTACTACAACCTACTTTTGAAATGACTTACGACATTTTCCTATAAGGCTGCTGTAAGATCCCCCTCAGTGTAATCTACTACGACCTGCTAATAGGCTTCTGCTCTGCTGGACGCATCTTTTGACCTACTTTTGAAATAACTTACGACATTTTCCTATAAGGCTGTCTCTCCTTACGATGTTTTCCTGTAAGGCGGCGATTTGCTACCTCGCCTTTTGACCTACTTTTGAAATGACTTACGACATTTTCCTATAAGGCTGTCCTCCCTTACGATGTTTTCCTGTAAGGCGTACCTTTGACCGACTTTTGAAATGACTTACGACATTTTCCTATAAGGCTGTCTCCTCTTACGATGTTTTCCTGTAAGGCGCACGTTCTAGCAATGCCTATTGACCTACTTTTGAAATGACTTACGACATTTTCCTATAAGGCTGCCCCCCCTTACGATGTTTTCCTGTAAGGTCCCTCAGCGTAATCTACTACGTTCTGGAAGGCCCCTTTAACCTACTTTTTATTTTACGACGTTTTACACACTAAACTAACCTACAATGAGAGAAAAAATGGACAGAAAAAGCTCTGGCATCACTTTTTAAGCTATTTTTTTACCTCCTGCAAAATTTTGCTCTTATGCTACCTCGCCTTTTGATCTACTTTTGAAATGACTTACGACATTTTCCTATAAGGCTGTCTCCTTTTAGTGTAAGGCCCCTCAGTGTAATCTACTACGATCTGCTAATGGGCTTCTGCTCTCAGCGTAATCCGTTTTTACGACGTTTTACGGACTAAACTAACCTACAATAAGAGAAAAATGGACAGAAAAAGCTCTGGCATCACTTTTTAAGCTATTTTTTTACCTCCTGCAAAATTTTGCTTTTATGCTACCTCGCCTTTTGATCTACTTTTGAAATGACTTACGACATTTTCCTATAAGGCTGTCTCCTTTTAGTGTAAGCTCCCACAGTGCAATCTACTACGATCTGCTAATGGGCTTCTGCTCTCAGCGTAATCCATTTTTACGACGTTTTACGGATTAAAACTAACCTGCAATGAGAGAAAAATGGACAGAAAAAGCTCTGGCATCACTTTTTAGGCTATTTTTTTACCTCCTGCAAATTTTGCTCTCACCTCTTTCACCTACTTTTGAAATGACTTTCCTATAAGGCCGTCTCCTTTTACTGTAAGGTCCCTCAGTGTAATCTACCACGACCTTGCTCTCAGCGTAATCTGCTATGATGTTTCTTGTTTTTTAAAACTCTCAGGTGCGATCTTCTACAATGTGTGTGTGTGTGTGTGTGTGATAATCAAAATTTATTTTTGTTAAGGAAATCCCTGGCCCCTCAAAAAAAGAAAATATCCCGCCAGGGGTGCGTGGTGCCCAACACAGTTCTAATGGCCACGGCTAACAAAACCATGCCTCTGTAGAGTTTCATGGGTTCTTTTTTTTTTTAACCCCCCCCCCATGACTCCCTACAGAGAACCTCCGTGTGTAATGTGTGTGTTTTATGATTGAAGAGAAGAAAAAATTTTGGTTAAGAATGGAATGTGTAAGAACTAAAAAAGTTTCCGTGAGGGTGCACCATCTGAAAAAAATAAAAAAAAAACTCAAATAGTGTACATAATATGATAGAAAAATATAAAAAAAATGTGTGAATGCAAAAATTAGTGTGAATGATTTTTTTTTTTTTTTAAAAAAAAAAGTGGTGCAAGAAATAATACGTACTTTTTTGATGCGAAAGTCTAATGGTGCGAGCAGATTTCTTCCTCGTCATGGCATCCCCATTCTCGGGTGTGGATGTTGCAGTCCAGTAGCCTCAATTTGGTGTCGTGGGGATCAAGCGCCACTTTGTTGATCGTGGATGTACGCAACTGGTCGATGGTGCTCGTGATCCGATGTTCGGTCATGCGTTTGATTTTTTTGTCGAACAAGCACGACTTGTAATGTTCTACGGTCAGTTTGTTTGTGCTCGAACGCCCCACCCCCTTTGCCTTCTTTATTTCGGTCTCATCCTGAACTTTGATGGCGTACATTTTCGCTCGAAGACCAGCAAACTCTGTGATGATGCGGCCGTTGACTTCATCCTTCATCTTCCCGATCGTCATTTTTTGACTGTCGTCGAAGAGAGCGTGATCTTTCGGATAATTAGAGAAGTCGAAATGCTGGCTCATGTTTTTCAGATCTTCGTATAGATCATCGGTGTGGATGTTGTACACGAAGCTGTCTGTGTCGGTGTACGCCACCTCGATCGCCTCTCCATAGCGTGGTTTCATGATGTTGTAGTGAAACTTGTACATGGCCAGCTTCGACAACTCGAGGATCGCGACTCCCACGGCGATTGGTTTGTCGAATGTTATGTGGCGGAGAGCACGTTCGATCAATACCAACGTGTCGCTCAGTATCGTGAAGTTCTTGTACGTGGGCTGAGCGACGAGCTTGTTTATTTTCTTCGGGTCGGAGACCAAGTTGATATTTCTTCTTTTCCTCGCATCTTCCATGCTCTTGCCGTAGATGCTGTTGTTCATTAATTTGTATAGGTCTTTGTCTGCGGAAGAAGAAGCTGATGCTCGACGTTGAGTGTTGCCCTCGATATAGGGTGCTAGCCACCTGGTCTGTCTAAACTTCAATCCCGAGTGCACGCGCTTCAAAACCAATCCATGCTGGAGGTAGAATTGTAGGAGACGATAATGCACCACGTAATTCTCTTTGCTCTTGAAGGTGAGCATCAGCTTCTTCTCCGGAGCCGATTCCATCACAGGTGCCATCGCAAATCCATGGTGTTCTCGATGAAGCGATGCAGGATATTCCAAATCTACTTTCAGGAAACATCCATTTTCATGATCTTCGCTCCATTCCAAACAATCTTGAAGTTCCTGCTCGCTCATCCACTCGTATTCTCCGATGGGCAGAGTCTCGGACATGGCATAACCATACAGGTTGTTCATGTCCCAGTATGCCAAGAAGTTTGTCGGTTTCCCCGCATCGAAATCGCCGACATATCGATTGTTGGCCTTGACGTATCGAAGGGGACACTGGACGATTCCACCACGTTTTGCTTCTTCGACAAACAAAAATTGATTGATGTCTTTGATGAGTTCTATCTCCACCTTCGTGGATTTTAACATCGCCTGCCAAGAATAACCCGGTGTGGTGTAGCTGAAAGCGGGGTCCAAACCATATGCTGCCATTCCTCTCGAGCGATGGAGATGAAAACGGTCGCTCAATAGCGTAACATCCAGTTTCAGATCCAGATCGTGATAGTCGGCCATGGTTTGACAAGATAATGTAGACCAGACGAGCTGAGCATGATGGTAGTCCTCTTCGGTGCAACAGGTGTCACTAAGACGACTGTAGAATGCTTCTCTCGGTGGTAACGATGTTTCTGAGAATTTGGAAGCATCCGTCATGTATTCGTAGGGGTAAACACCCTTGCGTCTCAACAGTGCTAAATGTTGGTCGCCGAAACATTTCCTGGTGGCGACCAAATCATCGTCGGTGAGTTGAGACGCGAGTGTCGCCAAACTCGAAGACAGAAAGTTGTAGGAGTCCAAGAAGCGAATTTCTACGTGATTGCCATTTCCAACGTCCACCTTCTTGCTGAATGAAATGAATTTCTCGTTGGTGCGAGCTATGACGCTAATGGGTTGAGCGTCGCATCCCATCTCCTTTATGAAGATTTTGGCGTCGTAGCCCTCCAAATTGTGAATGAATACAGGAATAAATTTCGGTTTTTTGATTTGAAGATTACAGTTGTTACACACGGGGGCCACATATTTTCGCGTGTGATGATTATGGTGGCGAACTTTGACATTTTCGAGGGTGAAGTTACTTTTGCACACACCACACTGAGAGGCAAGGTCGTATGCTTTCTTCTCTTCCTGGGTAAGAGGCTCCATTGCTTTGTCTTCTCTTAGTAGAGGAGCGAATTGTATGGCCATCTGCTTCAAGGTTTGAACGAATTTTTGTGGAGCATCATTGCCACGATGTAAAATAACATTGCCTGTGTTGTTGACCATCAATCCAAAAGCGCAGGCTTCGTGATGTAGAATTTCGGTGGTGCTCGATACGCTGGGATTCGGTTCGCATATGGCGAGTGGAAGTTGGAAACTTTCAAAGTCGGCGCATATCACCACGGGATGCCAGAGTAATGCCTTGTAGTTGGAAAATGTCATGTCTCGAGAAGGCATTTTGATAGCCGTAGCCGGATGTTTACTACACATTTCATGATGATCTCTGAGTTCTTCATCAGCATTCTTTTTTCCTTGACCGTAGAATATACTCAGGCATCTATCGCATACTCGAATTTTATGGTGATTTGTGGTAATTTGACTTCTTGTTAATTTTGGAAGATTCTGAATTAGACAATAATGATAATTATCATCATCTTCGATCAGGAGTAATCTGATGACACGATTACTTTTAATGTTGCTATGTCTGAGAACGTAGATGGCGTTGTTTTTGTCTAATCCGAATATGTGTACTGCTATACTTTCGTTTTTATCTGTCTTGTACTGCGTCTCAAATTTACTAATGTCTCGTAGATTTACGGGGTAATTAATGCCAGCCATAGGTTTTTCAAATTCTGAGAGATATTCTGGCTTGTTGTAGTGGTATAAACAATGTTTGTTATTATTGGCTGGGTGATGATCGGCAATGATGCACCACAAAAAGCATCTGTAATCCTCATTTTGTATGTTGATTATGGCTTTCTTAGCGGCTATTTCCAGAGGCAAATTGATGTAGCTGGATGCTCCCATCGGGTTGTATCGTGCCACCTTTAAAGTTAAAGTGTGAGGCGAATCGCAAAGTGTCCAACCCGATCCACGTTCTTGGAAAGTCTCGTGCTTGTTCAACAAAGCGTCAAACATCTGGTTGCAAATGGCATCCACCTCATCGACGTCGGCGGTGTGGAGGCTCTTTACACCAGTGTAATGATGGAAAGTTTCTCGCTCTTTTTTCATGTTTTCGTAAATGACGGAAACGATGAGGTGGATTTTCAACGAGCATTGCAGCAAAGCTTCGGTGATAGACGAAATTAACTTGCTTTTGACCGAGCGAAAAAAGTTGTTTAGATCAGATGTTTCTTCAGATCGGAAAGTCTCCTCGGTTAAAATATTTCGAATACTTTCGCCGCCACTCTTCTGCTTCTTTCGTGGCGCTTGATCGTCATCATCGAGCTTTCTCTTACTTGATCCTTCGCCATGCACATTCTTCCGATGTCTTCTCAAGTGAGAAATGGATATATATTTCCCACATTGGTTGCATGCACGTTTCGCTTCCTTCTTCTCCATTTTTTGCTAAGAAAAAAAAGATGAAGTTACTAAAAATTGCACATTTTTTTGTGGTGTTATTTATATTAGATACGTTCTCAATTTTTTCTTAAATAACCAACCTGAATCTCTTTGGTTTCCGAAAGCAAACAATGGAGACTGTACACCGCACGACGACAGATCATGAATTTCTACCTTCCGTGTTAACTAAACTCAACGGTCTGTTGATCATTCACCTCAACAGCATTTGGACGAAATTGGATGAGGACGTGGGCAAGATGTTTTACGTCTTCAACAACAATTTACATTTCTACGAAATTCCGATCGACGGGAAACTTCGGATCACCGTGAATCCGGAGAACGTAGGCGAAATCAAAATATCTAGCGGCAAGAACATTTTTCGAATCAAGCACGACAAAATGCTTTCTAACATGGCATACGATGTTTCTGCAGGAGATTACCTTTACATGGAACTCCTCGGAGATTACGACAAACTTATTCCTCTTTTCGTAGAATTACGAATCGTCTATCCTATTATAAATAACCGTTAACCAAAAATGCCTAACGACATTTTCGGCAACACCAAGCGTGTGGACCACGCAGAAGAGATTCTCATGTTGGACGTTCGTGTTAAGAAGTTGAGGACCGATTTGATCGCTTTGCAGGAGACCTTAAACAAAAGTTTAGAGTCGGAAATCGCTACGCTCCAAACGCAATGTCTCGACCCCATTCTGAAAATCGATTCCGAACTGAAAACGCTCATAAAAAATTATGTCGACGTACCTTCTTACGACAGCGTTCAAAATATACAGTTGAGCGTGGATTCGCTTCAAAATGATTTGGCCAAATTACAGCAATTTCAATCGAAAAATGAAGATTTGGAAAAATTGAAACTCGAAATCGAAGAACGAACTTCCGCAATCGAAAAGAATTTCTCCGAACTTCAAACCGTGGTGAACGATATTGATGTAGAACGCTTGCACGTCGTCGTTTCCAAATTACAAGAAGAATTCACCGGCACGTTGGAAGAAATTAAATCCAAGTTACAGACTTTGGAAGATACCATGACGAACCTACCATCGTCGGACGAACTGCAGGTTATCGGTAAAAGCGTTGCGAACATAAAAATTCAATTGGAGGCCTATCAAGATTTCGAACACATTCAAACCACCATCGCTACGCTTCAGGCATCCTTGGAATTGATCAACGAAGAAATTAAAAATATTCACGCTGAAGCGAGAACGTTGACGAGCATTCAAGACGCGTTGAGCACGGTTCAGCAGAAGATCGAATATTTAGAAAATTTGAACGTCGAATCCAATCTCGCTCATTTTCATCACGTACTGGACAACATACAGGGTGACTTGGAATCGTTACGAACGAGCGTGCCTTCGAGCGAAGATTTGGAAAAATTGAAAATGGCGGTGACGGCACTATCCGAATCGAGCGACATCAAAATTTCTTTGAGCGATCTCGAGAGTAGGGTGGCCAATCTCCCCACCTCCAAAGAATTGCACGCTTTGAAAAGGAACATATCACGTATGCTGAAACGACTGGAAACGGAAACGGCGAACGTGGAACAGATTCGAGACGAAATCAGTTCGCTGGTGTCGACGCTGCCCACTTCGCAGAGCGTCGCCGATCTTCACACGCAGTTTACAGAGATGCGAAGCATCGTGAACGATCTTACCGAGAAGAGCTCGAAATTGAATCAAGTCGAGAACCTTCAGAACATCGTCGTCAACATCAGAGATCAAGTCGGAGTGTTGGAATCCGCGCAGGAATCGACGCTGGCTTCTTTCGGTGCCAAGTTGCAAGAACTCAACGAAAACTACAAGCAGTTGAACGTGGAAGTGAAAATCAAACCGTCGTTGTCTGCCGTAACGGATACCATAGTCGAGCATTTGCTGCCCATCGAAAATAAACTCGGACACGTTCACAGTAATCTGCTCGGCGTCGACACTAAATTCGCTAAACTGCATTCTCTGCAAGCCATCGAAATCAACAGCGTACCCAATCAACAGAGAATCTCCACGTTCGTCGAAGGTAACAAACTGTACATGTTACATCCTTATCATCCGTACTACAAGTTTCTCCTCGATGGCACGATTCAGATAAACGAATTTTCGTACTGGTCTCACGGTAGAAAAGCTAGCGTTCCCACCATGACCTTGATATCGAATCGTGGTGTCCAGAAAGCAGGAAACATTCCTCTAGCACGTTGGAACGAAACGCGCAACATATATGAAATACACGAAGACGAAGATCTCACCGTTTTCGACGTGAGTGCCGGCGATAAGCTGATCATTCAAAACACGAGCGAGGTACCGCCTTCGTTGAATCCCATCACGCTGGTGCTCCTCTTCAAACGTAATCTCTAAAAAAATGTCCAGGCAAGCCATCGTCCAAGAATTGCATAAACCTGCACGCCGCAACTACGAACGTTTGGCGGTGGTAACCAAGGGCATCGACGACCTCTGGGAAAGCGACCTCGTCGAGATGAGTAGCGGCAAGTTAAAAAACGTACATAAATTGAACAAGGGCAACAAGTACCTCCTCACCGTCATAGACACGTTCTCGAAATTCGCATGGGCTCTACCTTTGAAGGCGAAAACGGGAACATGCGTCACGGAAGCATTCAAATTAATTTTTCGCGAAAGCGGCGGCAGACGACCACGGTTTCTGCACACGGACAAGGGGAAGGAATTTTACAACGCCGTATTCCAAAAGTTTATTCAAAAACATGACATTCGACATTATTCGACCTTCAGTCACATCAAAGCCAGCATCGTGGAAAGATTTAATCGAACCTTGAAAACACACATGTGGAAACGATTCACGCTTCGGGGAAATTACAAATGGGTCGACATCCTGCCGGAACTCGTCGACACCTATAATGATACGGTGCACAGAACGATAGGCATGAAGCCAGCTGACGTTACGAAATCTGACGAGCAGCGTTTAATTTCTACCGTTTACTGTCCAATGTACACGCCCACGACAAAAAAAGCTAAATACAAAATTGGAGACCAGGTGAGGGTCAGTAAATTGAAGCGAACGTTCGACAGGGGTTTCACACGAAATTGGAGCACGGAACTTTTTACGGTGGTTCGAGTTTTAGCCGGAAACCGACACACGTATATAATAAAAGATAGTAGCGGCGAGATTTTGAAAGGAAGATTTTACGAAGAGGAACTCTCTAAAACAAAACACCCCGACACGTACCTCATCGAGAAAGTATTGCGTAGGAAAAGTGACAAACTGTTTGTCAAATGGCTGGGACTTCCGGAAAAGAGTTGGATCGACGCGAACGAAGTGATCTTGTGAGTACGTGGAACGTGGTGAAGCGTCTACCGGATCCGGAAAGTCAAACGAGAAAAAAAAAAACGGCGAGTTGCTTCCCGACAGCATCCGCTGTCTGATCGTAGGTCCTTCGGGGTGTGGGAAAACGACACTGCTCGTGGACAATTTTCTCCTCGCACCGAATTGGTTAGATTGGAAGAACAGGCACCTGTACGTGTTCTCGAAAAGTTTGGAGCGATCCAAATACCAGCAACTGATGAAAGTGTACGATGGTCTGGACATTGCAACGTTCGCTTCGGAAATAAAACCACTCGACGATTGTCGTGAAAATT
The DNA here is from genome assembly GCF_977018435.1 of Lepisma saccharinum. NCBI lineage: Eukaryota > Metazoa > Arthropoda > Insecta > Zygentoma > Lepismatidae > Lepisma > Lepisma saccharinum. Next base: position 28,379,441 of record NC_139248.1, read on the forward strand.
CAGTCGTTGTGTTCGACGATGCCATCCTGGAAAATCAAAATGAAATTCGCAACTTTTTTAAGCAAGGTCGTCACAAAGAAATGGATTGCTTTTACCTAGCTCAAACGTTTTCCAAAATTCCAAAACAGTTACTACGCGACAACGCTAATTTCATATGTTTGTTTCGTCAAGATCACACCAACCTCAAGCACGCGTACGATGACTACGTAGGCGGAGACATGAACTACAATCAATTTTCGGAACGCTGCTCTTCTTGTTGGAACAGTGACGATTTCGGATTCGCGACGATCGACATGACGAGGAAACCCATCGACGGAAAATACAGAAACAAAATCAACGATTTTCTAAACGTTGCAACGTTGGGAGAAACGACGTGTATAAATAACGTCATGACGAAACGAAAAATCGAAGACGAAAATCTCAAGCTTCGCGATTACCTCGCGAAACGCTTCAAAGGTTGGAAATCCGAGAATCGCGGATTCTACGAAGAGAAGAAACGTCAGGATCAACCCGTGATCGATGCCATCAGCGGTCTAGGTAAAGAAATTAAAAGTGTCACGGAACAAAATAAAAATTTGATCAACGAACTCGTACCACTCGCAGCTAAAAGTTACACCGTACCCACGCCCATTTCGAGCATTCCTTCGACACCGTTCGAACTGAAGGACGTACCGGCACGACGTCGAGCCATAGGCAGCACGTCTTCTTCGGATAAGATCGAGTTGGGGCCTTTGGCACGAGACTACCTGAGCACGGGGAAGTTCGACAAGGATGAAGTGTTCGGATTGTATCCGAGCATGGAAAGCAACGAAGGCGGCGGTGTGGTGTGGAAGATTGGGAAATCGAAGGTGACCTTCGAAGGCAACGACATTAAAGTCAATTTAGGCGACAAGGATAGTTGGAACAGGTATCCGGGTACGGTGGGACTGTGGGAACTCGTCGCCAAAAAGCAGCCGAAAGATTACACCGACGAAGATTACCAAAGTTACAAGGAAATTCTGATCATGACGGATGCCTTGTACCAGAACAACGACGCCTCGCAGAATAGGGTGAAATCGAGCAGTGGTGAGAAGTACAGGAATCTCATCAAACCGATTTGGAACCAGGTCAAAACAGGCAGCGGCATCAAACGCTACAACACGTTACCCAAAGAATTCGTTTGGGTGGACGACGTTAGGAAACTCGTGGACCGATTGTTGGTGATAGCCGGCGAAGAGAATGCAGGCAATCGTAATTTCTGCAACGAGAAGGTTGGCATCGTGGACATGATCAGCACGAAACTTTCCAACTTCATCGTGAACGATGACAAGGGCATAGGTTACCTGATCAAAATCATCAACACGCTGCCTCCGAGATTCTGGAACGTGGCCGAAGGAAAGGGACTCGTGAACGACATTATCAACAAGTTACCTTTCGAGATGCATTTACCTGGCTACCAGTACTGCGGACCGGGTACCAAACTCGAGAAAAGATTGGAGAGAGGAGACAAGGGTGTGAATCCGTTGGACGCGGCGTGCAAAGATCACGACATTGCCTACAACACCACGCAGACGGATCTGGACGCACGTCACGAAGCAGACAAGAAATTGGAACATGCAGCTTTCGAAAGGTTCGTGAGCAGAGACGCATCGTTGGGTAAACGGGTCGCCGCACTGGGTACCACCATCGCCATGAACACAAAACAAAAATTGGGGTGGGGTATATAAATAACATACAGTAAAAAAACAACATGGCTTGCATAACTGATTTGCCGCACGAACTACTATCTAAAATATTCAAAAAGATAGTTAACGGAGATGTTAATAAACTTGTGATCATAGCTAAAACGACGCCGGCATTTCACATGGGATGCGAAATAGTTCTCAAGGACCGTCTTCGGGAGATCAGTGGAATGAGGTGCGGTGATCTCGACACTCTTCTGTCGGCCGCTGGGGAGAAATTGAACGAGAGGTTGGACGAACTGCACGAGGCGAGGCAGGGAAGAAGACGATATACTGATGATTGGCGTAAGTCCAAACAGGAAACTGAAGAAATCATCACGCACATCATCGCGTTCTCCGAAGCACGAACTTTCTTCCTCTGTTAAAAAAATCTTCGATACAAATCGTGAACAAAAAATATATATAAATAACACACATCGTGAAAAAAAAATAATCTTCGGTATATATAAATAACACACATTGTGAATAAAAAATTAAATTTCTCTAACACACACACTGAAAATTTCTCTCCTTCGATATGACAACTGAAAAAATGAGTGACCTCCAAGCATTAAAACAAATGCTAAATTTGTCAGTCGAGTATGTAAAAATTCAGGAATTAGAAGTTTACAAACCTTACACGATAACTTCCGGTTCAATCGTTTCTACCCAGTATGGTCCCAAGGTGCGTCTGTTGCTCAACGCACAATACAGTCTATTTTTACCAGATCGATACGCTATCATGTTATCCGACGAGAAGCTAGCTATCTTAATCGAGAACAAAACTCGAATCGTGTACAAGGGGACAAAGGAACTTCTTGGTAAGAAAACAAAGCATGTAATAGAATTTGTGTAACCGGGGCTACGCGGAGTATATATAAAATAACATCCACTAAAAAAAAATCTCAGAACATTTATATATAAATAACATACCGTGAAAAAATAACACATAGAGCATCAACATGAAGCCCAAGGGTGTCGTGTACCAGATACCATATTCGAATCTAAAAAATCTAGGTGCCCTCGATGGGTTACTCACCAAGAAACAGCGCGAGAAGAAACGTTCTTGCTTGTCGAAAGGACATGGAATAAAATTACTGCTCAGCACACCTCAATTGAAAAGATTGCAGCGTTCGCGGAAACAGCAAAAGATCGGAGGTTTCATATTCAGCATCCCGGCCATCCTGGCAGCATTGGGGGCCGTGGGAAGTTTGGCCGGCGGAAGTGCCGCCATCGCGAAAACCGTCATCGACTCGAAGAAGAACAAGGCCGAGTTGGAAGAACAGAAACGTCACAACCTGGCCATGGAGAAGAAAGGGGGGAAGGGCGTGATGAAAAAGTTTAAAAAAAAGAAACAGCAGCACTCACCAACCGAGACATTGAATCTCTGATCGAACCGTTACGAATCAAACACTTCAGAGGAGTTTTCATGTCCGACTCGTTACCTTCAACCGTCAAAAGAAGAGAATGTGGAGTAGTCAACTTGGACAATCAAGAAAATCCAGGCACGCATTGGATATGTTACCACAAAAACGACAATAACAAAGCATTCGTTTTTGATTCTTTCGGAGGTGTTCCACCTACAAATTTAGTCCATTATCTGAAAACGAACAAAACCTCTATATACTACAACGACGACCGCATTCAAGATTTCGGAGACGTGAACTGCGGTCATCTCTGCCTCTCCGTGCTCGCGTTTCTCTCTAAAATAAATAACCCCACGATCGAAGATTTCCAGAAAGCACTGTGGAACCTGAAACAGCATCACGACAATGGGCGTGTTCCATCTCACGAGCGAATCTTCGATCTTGAAACTCACGCTGCACGACGACATCGTCTATCCTAAATCCGTGGCTCTGCGTGCATTCTACAGCATGTACCTCATACCTAACGTCACGCATCACAACAACAAAATTAGCGTCGGAAACAAACACATCGTCGTCACGCCAGGCCAATACAATCTTTCCACTTTGCAAGCTCAGTTACCCAAAGGCACGTACCTTTCTCAAAATTCGGTCACCCACAGAGTGGAAATCCTATCCGCGACGGAGACCGTAGACCTGGGCACCATGGGAGAACTTTTAGGTTTCGAGAACGACACCAAACTCGAAGCTGGCATCAAGCACGTGGCAACCAACATTCCTAAATTCTTGGCCATAGAGACTCTGAACGTACACTGTAACGTGGCGGAAGGAATGATCACGAAATCTTCGGACGGATTGTTAGGAAGTCACAAGCAGACGGGAATCATAGCCACGTTCAAACCAAGTTCCGAGTTCATGGAACCGATCATCTACACGCCCTCTTCGCCGATCTATTTTCCAGTATGTCGCAACCGCATAGACGACATAGAGTTGGTGGTGACGAACGAGAAAGGAGAGGTGGTGGATTTCGCAGGTGCAACGACCACTGCCATCGTGGAGATCAGCGTATAATAAATAACACGCATAGTGAAAATGGAGCAAATCGAAAGTTACGAATTGCAATCTTTCCCTCCCAACCGTCGCACGTTCGCCAATCTCAACGAAGCGAACCGGGAGATCGATTACGACGTGGACGTAGGGGACGGGTTCGTTCATCCTCACAGAGCGGACCTCTACCTTCAATTCGACGTGGTGAAGAAAGAAAGCGGAGAAGCCTTTCCGCCCAATGCCAATTTGAAACTCGTGGACAACTTCGTGCCTCACCTCTTCTCGCAGGTGGAGGTGAGGAAACACGGTACCGTCATCGACAGAATCGATTATCCTGGCATCACGTCGACGGCAGTGGGAACATTGAAATTATCCAAAACGGACGCGGCATACTATCAGGCCGGGGGGTTCGAAGCGGGAACCAAAATATCGACGACAAGTCACACGGTGCTCTTTCCCATGCGTCTGCTGCCGGGATTCTTCTCCGACTACAAGGAGATCGTGTGGAAGGGAGGATTGCGCGTCACCTTTCGAAGAGCGGCCAACGACAACGACGCACTGATGCGATACACCAACTTGAACGCCGACGGCACGCCGATAGCCAACACTTTACCCGAAGCGGCGAAATGCGTCATCCGGAGCATGGAATTGAGAATGCCGATCGTGGAATACGAAACCAACTACGACCTCAAGTACAAAGCGGAGATCTTGAAAAGTCAGCAGGTGCCGATTCACTTTCACAGTTACCAGTGCGTACAGAAGGTGGCATCGGGAAGTCACATGGAATTCGACGTGACGACGCAGTTCAACAACATACAGTTCGACATGCCAGATTTCGTCGTAGTGCTCTTTCAGACCGCGCGCGATAACAACCAGGAGAAAGATTCCAGCAAATTCGACGACTGCAAAATCAAGAACGTTTATCTCAAGAATGGACGCAACGAAGTGTTCCCGCGCGAGAATTACAACCTCGACATGACAAAAGACGATTACCTCAAACTTTACGAAGCGTTCTCGGCTTACAAACGCGTGACCGAGGGAAGCGTGGACATGTACTACACGCCCAGCGAATTCAAAGCACGCAGGCCGATGTTCGTCATCAACACCACGAAAAGAAAGCAGGTGGTGGTCAACGATCGCACCAATATCAAGGTCGTCTGCGAGGTCAACAGTCCGTTGCCTGTCGATACCCTATGCAGCGTCATCCTGGTCGCAGAGAAGTCCTTCGTCCACGACGTGAAGAACGAGAGGGTCACAGAGCAGTTTTAAAATATATTGCTTTCGTCGAACAAGAATGACTTTTTCTACAACCACCCATTACAAAAATTTTTAATCTAAAACGCCCAAAGCACTCCAATAGGATGTAGAGTTTTTAGGATCAAATCGAATTTCTTAAAAAAAAATTGAGGAGGGGGGGCGCGCTTGCTTGTAGTTGAGTAGTTATCATCAAAACCTATCCAACAAACCCACAATCATCATCCTAGCTCAATTAGGAGCCGAGAAAATCAATGTCTTGGAAAACGTCTTAAGATATTTGTCTTAAGAAAATTTTCTTGATAGACCGGAAGTAACATCTTGACAGACCGGAAGTCGACTTTCTTAAAGATTAAGATAATTGTCTTAAGACGTTTTCCAAGACATTGATTTTCTCGGCTCCTATGGGACCTACAACAATGTAACTTTTTGGTCTAGTGCCTTCACGGATCTCCCCTAACTCTCTCGCCTTTTGGATTCAGAACAACTCGCATATGTGATGTGGTTAGCACCACGCAACCAGTCATTAGCCAAGAAAAAACACAGCAGACAGGGCCTCCCCCATGGCGCAGTAATAGCGTCATTGTTGTAATCGGTGGGCCCCGGGTTCGATACCCGGTGGAGGCACACATTGGTTCGGATCCCACTTTAAACTGTAGGTAGCCTCACCGTGCATAAAGTGGACTTAAAATAGCAACTCAAGACACAGCAGACAGGGTCTCCCCCATGGCGCAGTGGTAGCGTCATTTGCCTTGTAATCAAAAAGTCCCGGGTTCGATACCCGGTGGAGGCACACATTGGTTCGGATCCCACTTTAAACTGTAGGTAGCCTCACTGTGCATAAAATAGACTTAAAACACCAACTCAAAACACAGCAGACAGCCCCTGCAATCATAGTCATAGCCTTTGAGCTGATTTTTTTTTCTGAGCATAAAAAATTAAAACAGTTAAAATCCGAACCACACTTTCCACTTGATATCAAACGCAATAAAAAAATAGCCTAATAATGTGTCCCGCACACACATTTTTTCCTATCAACAAACGGTGCACAAACAAAAAAAAATGCATGCTAAAATGTATGTGTAGTTCTGCGACTGTATTTTCTTCAACAATACGTTAAGGGCTGTTTGGCTTGTTTCATGCGAGTCGCATCCACAATCCCTTTCACGTCTGTTTTGGTTAGTTTCAAGAATCAACTCGCAAGAACATGCAAGGTACAAACTTTTTATCTGGCAACAAAGAGAGAGAGGAGAGAAAAAAAGAGAGAGAGAGAAGAAATAAAAACTTTTATATTTTGTGTTCTGCGAGTGTATTTTCTCCCACAATACGTTAAGGGCTGTTTGGTTTCTTTCATGCGAGTCGCATCCACAATCCCTTAACGTCTGTTTTGGTTAGTTTCAAGAATCAACTCGCAGAACAGAACGCCAATAAGAAAACATATCATGCAAGGTACTTACTTTTCTCTGGAACACACACTCAACAGGAACAAAAAAACTTTCTATACTTTGTGTTCTGCGAGTATATTTTCCTTCAACAATACGTTAAGGGCTGCTTGGCTTGTTTCATGGGAATCCCATCCACAATCCCTTAACGTCTGTTTTGCTTAGTTTCAAGAATCAACTCGCAAGAACAGTCGCTCTAGATGATATGGAAGTTTCCATGGCACAGCTTCGGATTATAAGAGGATGCGAGGAGTGATATGCTTTCGATGAAAAGCCCGGAAGAGTAGCACGCCACGCTTTCGATGAAAAGCCCGGAACTACTCTTCCGCTCTCCTATTGTTCGGTGAACATGAAGAGATTTTTCCCCCTTCACGCAACACACTCGATTTCACATACCGCTACAATACCAATTTTTTACATCATGAGAAGCAATTTACAGAAAAATATTGTAACAGGAGCCCTAAACATCGTAGGAGAGGTCGCCTGTTAGGTTGTAGCAGGGGCCAGGAATTTCCTTAACAAAAATAAATTTTTGATTGTCACACACATACACATTGTAGAAGATCACACCTGAGAGTTTTAAAAAACAAAAAACATCGTGGCAGATTACGCTGAGAGCAAGGTCGTGGTAGATTACACTGAGGGGGACCTTACAGCAGCCTTATAGGAAAATGTCGTAAGTCATTTCAAAAGTAGGTCAAAGGGGGAGGTAGCATAAAAGCAAGATTTGCACAAGGTAAAAAAATAGCTTAAAAAGTGATGCCAGAGCTTTTTCTGTCCACCTTTCTCTCATTGTAGGTTAGTTTTAATCCGTAAAACGTCGTAAAAACGGATTACGCTGAGAGCAGAAGCCTATTAGCAGGTCGTAGTAGATTACACTGAGGGGGACCTTACAGCAGCCTTATAGGAAAATGTCGTAAGTCATTTCAAAAGTAGGTCGAAGGGGGGGGTAGCATAAAAGCAAGATTTGCACAAGGTAAAAAAATAGCTTAAAAAGTAATGCCAGAGCTTTTTCTGTCCACTTTTCTCTCATTGTAGGTTAGTTTAGTGCGTAAAACATCGTAAATCGTAAAATCGCCGCCTTACAGGAAAACATCGTAAGGAGAGACAGCCTTATAGGAAAATGTCGTAAGTTATTTCAAAAGTAGGTCAAAAGATGCGTCCAGCAGAGCAGAAGCCTATTAGCAGGTCGTAGTAGATTACACTGAGGGGGATCTTACAGCAGCCTTATAGGAAAATGTCGTAAGTCATTTCAAAAGTAGGTTGTAGTAGATTACACTGAGGGGCACCTTACAGTGTGAGGAGGCAGCCTTACAGGAAAATATCGTAAGTTGTAAAATCGCCGCCTTACAGGAAAACATTGTAAGGGGAGACAGCCTTACAGGAAAATGTCGTAAGTCATTTCAAAAGTAGGTTGTAGTAGATTACACTGAGGGGCACCTTACAGTGTGAGGAGGCAACCTTACAGGAAAATATCGTAAGTCGTAAAATCGCCGCCTTACAGGAAAACATCGTAAGGGGAGACAGCCTTACAGGAAAATGTCGTAAGTCATTTCAAAAGTAGGTCGTAGTAGATTACGCTGAGGGGCACCTTACAGTGTGAGGAGACAGCCTTACAGGAAAATGTCGTAAGTCGTAAAATCGCCGCCTTACAGGAAAACATCGTAAGGGGAGACAGCCTTACAGGAAAATATCGTAAGTCATTTCAAAAGTAGGTCAAAGGGCCCTTCCAGAACGTACGGTTTCACCTACTTTCTTTTACTGCAGTAGTAGAAACCTTTCATTTATGTTGCTCTAATGTATGGTATAGATATGCTACACATTCCATTCTCCCCGATGACCCTGGGTTCCATACCCGTTGGAGGCACATAGAAGTTCGGATCCCACTTTAAGTTCAGAGTCCAGTCCCGATTATCCTATCTTTATACATACTGGATTTAAAACTTAAACTCAGTAATCCAAAATAAAGCACTGAAGTCTATAATTTATTTTGTGTTTTAAAATGAAGTATATGTCTGCCACGTAGTCGAAAATAGGGTGCACTCCTGTTCACATAAACGAACATTTTTATTATGTTGCACAGTTGAAGAATGTGCAACTTTATCTGACCAGGAGTGTACATACACCTTCATCTGGGACAGGAATTGCAAATTGACATTCCGCGCCAAATGTTGCATCTTGAACCCTCTGCTTAAATTTTGTTCGGTTGTTGGTTAGGGTCGTCAGAACAAGAGCAAAATTGACTATTAAGGGCAAAAGTGAAATTTTCGGACTTAATCCGTTTCTCGGTTGTTTCTTTCGCGCTAATTCCTTCGTTGTTATTCCGTTCGCGTCCAATCCATTTCGCGCTTATTCCTTCCGCGCTTAGTCAGTTTCGCTCTAATTTCTTTCACGCTTAATCTGTTTTGCTGTTGTTGCTTTCGCGCCTATTGCGGTGTTAAAATTTGGTTTCGCACTTAGTCCATTTCGCGCTTAGGTCGTTTCGCGCTTTGTCCATTTCGCGCTTAGTCCGTTTCGCGGATATTCCACCACCCCGCTAGTTCTTGGGTTTCCATGGAAACCTACTGCAGGTGACCACTTGATACCCGTTCAGAATCAGCCATGCAAATATTTGAATTTGACGTCCCTCAGCAGACTGACAACAGTAACTCAGCATCGTAATTAATACTGTACGTGCATATTAGCATACCGCAATACTAAATCATCCGTGCATGACAATCCTACGCGTTGAACTAAAAAAGGGTGAGTCACGGAAAACGGACGGTTTTCAAATAGAGAATTCGAAGCAGGGAGAGGTGGAGCTCCATCCACTTGGAGTGCAACAAGAACGAAAATTCAAGTTCACAATATCAAAATTTTGTAGAAATTTTGTGCAGTTTTGTACACCCTGTAAATAGTTTTGCAACACCTCGGTTCACAAGAAATTCAAACTTCAGAAGTTGCACTCCCAAGTTGACGCCTGAGTGCCCACAGGGGGAATTCATGACGCACATGCTTCATGGGAATTTGGAGGGGGGGGGCGAATCGTTTCGTTTGATTGACTTGTTATTGAATTTTAGTTATGGTTATTACGTACAGTTTTCCTACGTACCTGTGGGTGATGGGATTGAAATGAAACACCATCTTTTATGCCTTTATAATGGGTTTGGAAAGGGGGGACGTGCTGTTCGCCTTAATACAAAGTTAGTCAAGCAGACAAACAATCAGCAGAAAAACAATGACATGAGCCCGAGGAAATTATCAGTAAGTTTACTGCAACAACTTTGCAACGTCAGGACTTATTATAGTTTATGTAAAATGTTATTTTAATCAATGTCAAAGTAATAGACTATACAATATTCAGGTTAATGTCTATATTGTAAACAATACCTAAAGCGAAGATACGTATATTGCTTATATATGTCTGCATTATATTGTTCCGCAAATTTGGTCTGACCAAAATAATTTGAGTAAATAATTCTGCATAAAAGGGGGGCGGCAGTAATGTTCTAGCTTTTGGGGGAGAGTGCGTCATAGGCCTCGCTTCAAGACAAATTCAAACTTCTAAAGTTGCACTCCAAGCTGACTGAGTTGAGAGGGGGTAGAGATGGAAAGTAGGGTTTCGTTGAACTCTCTCGGCCTTGCCATTTTCGGCTCGGCTCGACGTATCAGCAGTACATGCATTGATGACACCTACGTTAGAGCATCGTGTGTTACGAGTCGCTCATTGAAACACAGTGGCTCTTTCGACGCCGCTTCAATATCGCGCGTCATGGGACCATTCACAACTTCACGAAACTGTCGTATACGAACACACGATGCTCTGTCTTCGGCGCCATGACTGCAACTCACATTTCATGTACTGCTGTTACGCCGAGCCAATCTCCGAACCGAGCCAAAAATTGCATGGCCGAGAGAGTTCAATGCCACCCTACTTCCATCTCTACCCCTATCCTGCTTCGAATTCTCTATTTGAAAAGGGTCCATTTCCCGTGACGCACACTGTATTATACAGTAGACAGATTACTGAACTCGTACGAAACATATTCAAATTAAAACATTAACCAGAGACTTTACGGCTTTAATATCAAGAAGAAAAATATGTTTATATATCCACAGGGCCTTCATTTGGTTATTGTGCCAGGACAACGAGGCCCTGGCGTCTGGACACGGCCAGTATAATTCTCACTTTTATCTTATCACCATTCAACCCTATCGTCGCGATTATCCAAATATGACAGAAATGCGACATTAAATAAACAAAATCAAACAATGTTCCAACATGTTAGGCTCTTTTTTTTATCAAAGATTGGGCCCCTTCCGAAAAAATCCTGGTTATGTGGAAATTATCTTCTAAAAGCATCACTGAAAAATCTGGATTTCTTTAAATCGCCAGGAAAATCTGGAAATTTCAGGGGACTTCTTTTACCAAAATGAATGTCTAGGCTTAACAAATTTGATATAGTGTGGGTGCATAAATTTCTAGCCTCTTTCACATTAGGGCAGGAGACTTGTGAAACGCCTCTCGTATGGGGATTATTCCTGGATAAACAAAAAATAATCGATCAGACAATTCGATTATCGAAGGCGAAAAACTAACTTCCTGTTTGATCAAGTTTCCCATATAAACAAATAGAATACGGATTGCCTTCGGGCTTATTTTGTTACAAAAGATCGGATGCAAACTGGATCACTTGAAATGTTTAAGTAATATGGAGAAACAAAGGTATCTCGAAGAAATTGCCAAGTTCCCGGAGCTTTTTAATGAAGATTTATTTATAGGGTGACCATAATTTTTTGACCCCAAAACGGGACATCCCAAGGAAGTTAGTTTACCCCATCCTGAAAATTTGGTTAGAACTAATTATAAAATGATTGTTATCACTAACGTATTATTATTATTTATTAAAGTATGGATCTCATAAATGATACATAGATTAAAATGAAATATGATCTCCCGTCCGTTGTCAAAAGGTATTAATCATTATAATCTCGGTGTAACTGGTCCCATCTGAACTGCCTTTGATGTTTGTGCTATGCTGAAATTGAGGAATGTCAGAAGTATTTATTATTTGTGGAGCAGTGAATGAAAATAGCTTCATATTACACCAACTGTTTATAAAATTCCCCGAAAAATTAACCCCACATGTCTGGATTAGTCTTTACAGTTTCTGTGAAGCTTCAGGATTTCCATTCTTGTTGCAAGTGAATATTAACACTAGAAGCGCCAAGCCGGTCATTTTCACCGTTTTTCAAGTTTCAATTTCTGCTTTGTACAGAAAAAAATTTCTTCGTGCGTTGAAATTTTGTGACTTTTCCTAAAATTTGCAGTACATTATTACTGCTATGCGTTATTTACAAAAAAAATAATACTAATGGAAATATTTGTGTTTCTACCTAGAAGCGCCGTTGCCGGTCATTTTGACCGCTAATGTATTTCAATGGAAAACCACTTCTCGGTTGGAAAGTTGCACTTACAGTTTCCACTCCAATTTTTCCGTCCTCTTTTAGACTCGCCCATATATGTTGGCGTACTGTCAAAGCTGATAAGAAGGAGAAAGTGAAGACTCAGTTTCGTTTGAACACTGCAGTTTGTAAGCATGTTTTCTAGACAATGTGTCCTCAGCCCAGAGGAATATTTGAAATTATTACAGGAGATTAGTGAAAATGAATCCGATGTTGAGGACCCAGATCTTACTGTAGACGATTCCATGCTTCGACACATACAGAAGTGTACGGAAGAAGAAGCAGCTTGAAAGCAGCAACCCAACTGGCGTTTGTCATTACAAGAACTTGACGCTTTCCTGTCTATTTTATATGCTAGAGGAGTGTTTGGGTGCAGTTCTATAGAGTACGATTTTTTATGGAAAACTACTTTGGGGGCCACCTTTCTTTCAACAAACAATGTCAAGAAACAGATTCAGGGAGATAATGAAATATCTTAGATTCGATTCAAAATCATCTAGATCTGAACGATTACAAACTGGTAAATTTGCACTGTGCTCTGAAATTTGGGACAAATTTATAGCTAATTGTAGGAGTTGCTACACCCCAGGGGAAAATCTGACAGTTGACGAACAATTGTTTCCTTCGAAACCGAGGTGTAGATTTACACAGTACATGCCAAACAAACCAGACAAATTTGGTATAAAATTTTGGATGCTAGTGGACGTACATTCCAAATACATGTGCAATGCCTTTCCATACCTTAGGAAAGATGAATCAAGGAATGTTACTGTACCTGAAAATGTTGTATTGAGAATTACTTCACCTTATCTAAATGCGGGTAGAAATGTAAGTACTGACAATTATTTCACATCGCTAAAACTCGCTGAGAAGCTAAAGGAGAAGAAGACGAGCCTAATTAGCACTATGAAGAAAAATAGAAAGGAGATTCGTAATGAAATTGTGAACATTAGAACACAAGTGTATGAAACATGTTTGCTAAAAAAGGGGGACATTACATTGTGTGCATACCAAGCTAAACCAAACAAAAATGTTCTACTCGTAAGCTCCGTGCATTCAGATGTAGAAGTAGATTTGCAAATCCAGAAGAAACTACTAGAAACAATCAAGTATTACAACAAAACTAAATGCGGTGTTGATGTTGTTGATCAAATGGCACGCAAATATTCAGTCCGTGCTTCATCACGTAGATGGCCGGTACAGGTCTTTTACAATATCTTAGATCTGGCAGCAATAAATGCATGGGTAGTTTACAAGGCAGTCACGGTGAGGAACGTTACGAGACATAACTTTTGATAGAATTAGCTGAGGAACTGAGAGAAGAACATTTGAATGCAAAGCACAATAAAATATTGTCAACATCAATATCACATGCACGGAATGTAAGTGGCTCTGTTTCCAGAAAGAGGCGCCAGTGCCAGGTGGCATTGTGCAATGAAAACAAAACAAGTGAGTGACATTTGTTCAATGTGCAACAAATATGTTTATGGAAAATGTGTTTCTGGTGTAGAAAAGGTACTGAAATGCAAAAAATGTGATATGTGAAATTTCATGACTGAAACTTATTTCCTTGAAGAAAATGAATATTTATTGTTGTAATTAGTGCATGAAAAATAAAAATCGCTAGGTTTCATGATATTTTTGTATTTCTTTACAAAATATTTTGTTTCATTAGTAATTACATTATTATTGGCAATTTCCATTTTGAGAAATGGTCAAATTTTAAATACCGGAGGTGGCGCTTCTAGGTAGTAAAAAATCCTGGCGCTTCTAGTGTTAAAACTTCATGTACGTTTCTTGGCCATGCTTACTCACTGCTCTACAAATAACGGAACACACAAAACAATATCTCAAATTTATACTTAGTTTTCATCTAACTCATAGACTTTTTATAAAACAGGACAAATAGTGGTTTTAAATAATATCGACGGGACGACCGGGACACGACTCTGAAACGGGACGTTTGGTTACCCTATTTATGGAACAATACGTATTCCGAGACAATTTTGATCATCTACCAGCAGTTTCATCAGAGACTTTACTTTTCGACAACTAGATCTAAAGTTATTCTTTTGATATTCAATAAATATTCAATTCTTTATTAATTTCCCTAATTTTGACGATATAAACTACATGTTTTTAAGCTATAAGAATACCTGCAGTTATATCTCTGGTCTCTTTACCTATTAATTTAAATAATACGTATAAATACAACGTATAATTATTTATCATCATCAGACCCCCGAAATATATTTCTAGATAAGTGCCATGTACACTATGTATGTATGCACAGATGTACATATGTATATATATGTGTCTGTGTGTGTATTTAATTGAAAACATTGAAATACTTGGATTACAAGGAAAATGGATAATTTTCGAAATTGTGTATTCAAACACAGCCCCCATAATTTTATGTCTTGGAGAGGGCTTAGTTCCACCACTGGTTCTACCACGAGCTAACAACTTGCCTGACGTAATAACAGTTACTTCTTTTAAATTTGCTACATCAACATATTCGCATTAATTTTAAAACACGTAAAATATTTCATTGGGTTTATTTACCGGCGATGAAGTGTCGACTCCCTCGTGTTGATTCACAGTCTTTTCGCTTTACTGCCTGAATCCACTGATTTTTCCGTATCAGGTCTGTCAGAAAATGATGCAAATATATTTCTTCCCGACCTATGTTCCAACCAACAGCCATGCAAAGATTGTCGTCTTTTCTGTGAGACATTACCATTACCTTTGAAATCCATGTTATTTTTTTCAAAACCGGAAGTAGCATCCCCGCCTTCACCGAACACGAACGAAAATGTAACCATCCGGTGAATAGCCCCCATATAACCGAAATAGCACAACGCAGTGCCCTATCGATTGAAGCGAGCAGTTTAGTTTTGTCTGTGATACGCATGCAGAAAGGGTTATATCCTCTTTAATCTATCTGCCACCGATTACTCTCAATTAGAAGCGACCTTCGCACTCCGAAGGTAACAAATGCAGATTTTTCGCTGCGCGATCAGCATGTTAACACGATCTCCCGCTCACCATACGCTTCACTTGGTCTCGTTACTGCATGGGTATCGCTCGCTACCTATGCCATGTTTTTTTTCTTCTTTCCCCCCCCCCCAACCATCACCGCATCGGCGGGAGCTACTGTTAATGGGGATGGTGCTGGAATATTTCACCTCCACTGAACAAAGCATTCGTGATTAAGCTTAATTTCCATTCCTGACGCGCTGACAGCTACCCGTCATTCTTAACATATTATTGACAATGAAGGCCTCCCCAATGGCGTAGTGATAGCGTCGTCGCCTTGCAATCAAGGGGTCCCGGGTTCGATACCCGGTAGAGGCACATAGTGGTTCGGATTAGGGATGGCCAGATCCGGATCCGGTTGGTTCCGGATCCGGATCCAGAACTTTCGGATCCGGATTTTTCGGACCCGGATCCGTTTGGCCATCCCACATGAGCGGTTCTTTGGAAAATTAGAATATGTTTATAACATATTGTTACCTGCTAATATATATATATATATATATATATATATATATATATATATATATATATATATATATATAAACACGTATTTCTTCCTTTGTGCCCCTTTATACACCTGCCAAGTTTCATGGAAATCGGAGGGGGACACAGGGGTCAGATCCTCACTTCAATTTGTCCTCCTCTTGACATTTGAGGGGGGTTTTGCCCCCTAAAACAGTTTTTTAGCTGAAACAAAAAAAACACGTATTTATTCCTTTGGGCCCCTCTATACACCTGCCAGGTTTCATGGAAATCGGAGGGGGACGCTTAGATAACCTCCCTTGTTCGTCTTAACACTGCATATATTATAATGTTTTATTTTAATTTTTAAAACTGTAGAACAATTGTATAATTTTTGTATAACATTTCTATCTTGTTAAATGTGTTAAAGGTTTCATCCTGGAATGGAATGTCTCAGTGTGTTTCCATTTCCTATACATTCGAATAAATACATATTTGTTTCAATGGCATTTACAAAATCACCTCTGACATTTTATGTTAAACAAGTAAGATTATTTTTGTGCACGAGTGTGTTAGCCGATGCGTAGCAAAGTATTTTAGGAACAACACTTGAAAGAAAATCTTGTAGGACTAACTAATGAAAAATTTCTTTGTAATCGAAGATCATAATACCTTTTAAAGTGTGGTAATATTATAATGGGATTGAGATACGAAATTTTCGGATCCGGATCCCGATCTGGAACTTTCGGATCCGCATCCAGATCCGGAAGTTTTGGATCCGGATCCGTTTGGCCATCCCTAGTTCGGATCCCACATTAAACTGTAGGTCTAGTCCCGATTAGCCTTACTGTGTATAAAGTGGACTTAAAACATCAAATCAATCAATATTATTAGCAATGGTAGCACGGCCCTGTCTCGATGACGGAGTGGTTAGCGTGCAGTCAGCGTTCCAATAAAACATTTCATTTGTGGGTGGGGGAGGAGGGGCCATACAATTCTTAATCTACGTATACTCTGTCCTGGGAATCTACGGAGCGAGAAAACGAAAGCAAATCTCTGCACAAGTTAGGACTAGAGAGGGTTCAACCAATGAACTCGTCGTGAAAGAAGAAGTGACTGCAACTACCAACCATTTGCACCAGCATACACTGCTTTGTCTCGCCCACTCGCTTTCTCCCCTTCCCTTCCATGAGGCATCGCCTTGCTCCACACATTCCCGATTGATTGATTGATTGATTTGGTGTTTTAAGTCCACTTATGCACAGTAAGGCTAATCGGGACTGGACCTACGGTTTAAAGTGGGATCGGAACCACTTGTGCCTCCACCGGATATCGAACTCGAGACCCCTTGATTACAAGGCGACGACGCTACCAATGCGCCATCGGGGAGGCCCACACATTCCCGAGACAGAGTATAGGTGTTCTTGTTAATAATAATAATAATAATAATAATAATAATAACAACAACAATAATAATAATAATAAGGGTGACTTTCCAGTAAGCACCGAAACGCTAACCTCTCTTTCACCCTGGACAGCATACTAACGAGGCTATGGCGTTAGGACTCACAGACAATATGGTTGCAAAGCTCTTCGGGACTTGTGTTGTGTGCTGTCCATGTGTATGTGTCATTTTCCTCTCATAATTTCATCTTATCATCATTCACATTCAACTTCGCGATCAGCGGAAAGTAGGAAAAAAATCAAAATAAACCAATTAATGAATCAAAATGATAATAGTAAACAGTTACTTATTTTAAAATAGCATACAAACTACACATTTTTTCCTCGCACAGTAGGAAATAATATAGAATATTCACTATTTCACGGCTTACTGCACTGTATTTTCATTTTTCGAAAACTTTTATTGCATTTTTGAACATATTATTATTTATATGAATATTATATTATGCCGTGTTGGAGTGTGTAACACATCACTTTACGACGCCGTTCGAATCCCGACCTAGGTATTCGTGTTCTTTGTGAGTCTCCCTTCATCAATTCCATCCTATCATTCACTGATCCTAAACGTCGGGATTAGCCAAAAGTGGCAGAAATGCAACGCTAAATAACAATATAAAAAATATATATATTATGTTGACTATTTTCCCGCTTTTAAGAAAATGAAACTCCTTTTTGTATAAAACATCCACATGTAGGATGTACATGAATTTCCGAATGCAGTTCACCAGCTCCGTTTTTCTGTGGAAGGATGTATACCTCAGAAGATTTATTCTGGTACCGCTCCCACCACTCGGTGCTCTGTTGTCTACTGGATGGCCTTGGCAGCCATCACGTGAGTGCTTCAACCCAATAAAAGGAGCTCTGGAGACAGCACGTTCTTTGTTTTCTGCCGGTCAGAGCTATCCTTTCCCTATGCGAGGGGACTTTGAACATTTCAAGTTCCGATGGGCAAATACTTTACCCTATAAAATCTTGAATAAGTCATTGATACTATTTGTGTGCTCTTTAGAAGAACTAGTGCAACAGCATAATCAATTGCCATGTTTGCAGCAAACGTTTGGCAGCAGCATCCTGCTGACGGCAGATCTTTTGGTGGCGAGAACTTATCACGATGACGAACCTTACAGTGGTGTACATTTTACGGTCCCATGAATTTTTTTTCCTATTAAATGCATTACATATTACCGTTTTTTAGGTCACACTTCGTTTCACAAGTTAGGTGAGTTGTCATCGACTGCATTCGAAAGCATCAAACGGTAGTCTATAGTTGTTGTCCTGATTGTAACCTCACTTTACTTAAAGAAAGTTCCGAGAGGTCAGTTTTCACTTTAGCAACCACATGTCAGGTCCACGTGGAGTCCAGTAAATCGTCCCCTGAAATCATTCCCACCAATAGCGTCCGTCTAAGAAATGACACAACTTGTCTAGTTCACGTGGAGTATATCAGATGTTGCTAATTCAGTTTCTTTAGAGATTTTTGTCCGATAGCCGGTGGAGGCACATAGTGGTTCGGATCCCACTTTAAACTCTAGGTCCAGTCCCGATTAGCCTTACTGTGCATAAAGTGGACTTAGAACACCAAATCAATCAATCAAATCCTTAGAGATTTTTGAACGCGAGGTTGCTGTTGCGATATCTTTGCTGGGTTGTGTTATTGTGTTGTGCTATTTGTTTTTATACAATATAAATACCTTGGGAGTATAACGTCCCAGTGAATAAATGGATGTCTAAATACTGCAGGGAAAAGTGACAACAGCCTTTTCCGAAAAACAGGTGGTGGCTCGAAACCAGATACGGCTCCGATCGGTCTCCTGTGGGGTTGTGTCAAAGGTACCGAACTGATATTGCTTCCCAGACTAGCACTATACTTGTGTCATGAACAAGTTTACATTTTTTAAAATATCTACGTAAAGAAAATATTTTTGAAGAAATGACTGGCTAAGGACTTGAATTTTCACTGCCAACCAATTAACGTAAAAAAATAACCATGACCAGTTTTCAATTTTTAATGCCATTACATAATTTACCATAGTTAATGTAAATTTAATGACTCTTTTTAACTGTTGTTTATATTCAATACTGCTACGTCGCCAGGGGTCCCAGATTCGAATCCCGGCCTGGGCATGGATGTTTCTAAGTGTCCATTCATCAATTTCATCATATCATCACTCATCCCCATCTTCGCAAATTAGCCAAAGGTGGCACAAAAGCGAAGTAAAATAAATCAAATCAAATCAAATTATATTCAATACCTACCTTTATGCATGATGAAAGTATTTAGATTTACATAAAAGACGATTGCGTCCAGTTTTATGTAAATTAAGAAAATTTTAACGATAGATTAGTGTAAGTTTTACGGTAAACTCTTAAGAGTGTGAGGTTTTAACTAAAGAAAGTAATTTGTGTAGCATTTTACTTTTTCGAATATGGTTTTGCATGTTTTAACATATCACATTCATGTCTATTTTATAGGTGAGTGCCAATCCAGCGGGTTTGTGCTACAATAGGAAAAGCAACTGGAGTAAGAGGCTTCAGTTAACCTATGATTCTAGAATAGGTTTTTCCGGTCCTTTACTCTATGTCTATGGACATAACCTTACATAACAGTTTATGCATCGGTAGGTAAGTAAAAGGTTTTACTTCAAATATATTTTTTACCAGTTCATTGTCAGGAGGGGTTAGCAAAAATGTAAGATCTACTGATAAATGATTTTCATTGAAGACATGAAAAGTAAAACTTCTGAATTTTACTGCAGTATAGGGAAAGTAATCTGAATTATAAGTCCATAAGGTAGTGCCAAGTTACTTCCATGTACTATACTAAACCCCACTATATTTTGTCAAAAGAAATGTAATATCTGCAACAAATTTGTAGAGAGAAATTAATATTCTTGCAACTTTCCCCAGTTTTTCCCCTCAAAATTATATATTTTTGCTCATGAATTTGGGGGAGCTTAATTCCCAATCAGCCCCTTCCTTGGTTACGCCCTTGTTATAACTGTCAGTACAAATGCGAGAGCCCTGTAATTGTAAATAGTAGTGGAAAATCCCTTCCGATATTTATTCCAGAAAACCCTTATTGGAATTTGCTACCTTCCAGGCTTCATAGTTAATAAGTGGACAACATTTTAGTCGTAAAGGTTATTGGACGTAAATTTAGGAAAATTTTCCGAACTCTGGAGAGCTAATGCCAGAATTTGAGCTTTAACCGCTAAAGATAATAGTAACGTTAGATATAGAAACCTTTTGAAAGCCACCTGGTTATCATTCCAGGAGCATCTCTTCGTCATTTATCGACCGGAACCCGGGATAGTATGGATATGTGTCAATCCGAGAGTCTCATGTCATCAGAAACTTTGGTAACCTATGCTCTAGCACGGGAATCTCTGGAACAAGGCCGCATATAATGCTAGAGAAAGCGAGAAACCGAATGGGCGGAGCGAAGAAGTAAACGCTGCTGGAAAGACTGGTAACTGCAGTCGCTTTTCTCTCTCCACGCAATCCCACTCGCTCGCGCTTGTTCATTGGTTGAGCCCCCTCTAGTCACTACTTATGGAGAGACTTGTTTTAATTCGCTTGTTCCAGAGATTACCGCGACAGAGGTCGTATGAAGAATTCGAAGTATATCGAAATTGCTTGACTCTGACTTATTCACGCATACCAACGGTATCTGATGATTTACAAATAGGCTAGATTATACGTATGTATTGATCCATCTACAAGAACTCGTGATATATATTTTTTTTTAGATATAAATATTCATTACATGTTTGGATGTACTTGTTCGAGACTATAATAGACAGCCAGTATTTCCGTCTGTGATTGACAGCCAGTATTTCCGTCTGTGATTGACAGCCAGTATTTCCGTCTGTGATCGACAGCGAGTATCTCCGTCCCTGATCGACAGCGAGTATCTCCGTCCCTGATCGACAGCGAGTATTTCCGTCCGTGGTCGACAGCGAGCATTTCCGTCCGTGATCGACAGCGAGTATTCCAGTCCGTGATCGACAACGAGCATTTCCGTCCGTGGTCGACAGCGAGCATTTCCGTCCGTGGTCGACAGCGAGCATTTCCGTCCGTGATCGACAGCGAGGATTTCCGTCCGTGATCGACAGCGAGGATTTCCGTCCGTGATCGACAGCGAGGATTCCAGTCCGTGATCGACAGCGAGTATTTCCGTCCGTGATCGACAGCGAGTATTTCCGTCCGTGATCGACAGCGAGTATTTCCGTCCGTGATCGACAGCGAGTATTCCAGTCCGTGTTCGACAGCGAGTATTTCCGTCCGTGATCTACCATTAGGATTTCCGTCGACGATCGATCACTAGAATTTCCGCAGGTTGTTTGGCCACCAGGATTTCCGTCGGAGGCCGACCAAAGATTTACCTCTGAGAGAAGGATTTGCCCATGAGAGCTTGTCTAGTAACGTTTATCAAAAAAGATTTACTGTTCGCCCCACTCTACCCTTTTGAGTTAACTCCGCCATCACTCTGGAAATCGCTGTCGCAAAGCCATGAATTCCGATCGCGCTTCAGTTCCACTAAACCTTGAAAGGCTTGATTTCGACTCCTTTTTTCTGCACCACGGTTTTTCCGAACGTTAGGGAAAGCTTGTTCTTTGGTGTAAGCTCTCGCTCGCTTCCGTGTCGAAGAAACGTGAGATGTCGCGGTACATGAACACTGGTGGCGTAGAAGTTGGAGAAGATATGTGGGTTGAGGTTGAGAATATCTGCATACCGTATCATGAGGCGAAGAAAGAAGTCTTTCACGAGATGCGAAGTAGTTTCAAGTTTCCGTCGTACCTAGCCGCTGATTGGTCATTCAGATTATCCACTTGCCCCACCTCGTTTTCGAGGCATTTTTGACCGCGTTCTACGACGTCAGGAGTTCCGGGTTCGAATCCAGACCTGGGTGTCCTTTGTGAGAGTCCCTCCGTCAATTTCATCATACCACCACTCATCTTCATCTTCGCGATAAGCAAAAATTGGCAGAAAGGCGAAGTAAAATAAACAAATTTCAATCAATCAAGTTAATTTCAAGTTGCAATTTTTAAAGAAGAGAAACCCCGACGCATTTTTGGAAATCAATTGTGCTGATGGACCTAGCCTGGATTGGCAATGCTATAGTGCCAAAATTTTCAGGGAGTAAGTTTAGTAAAAAGTTAAGTGAAGACTATCTTTCCACTAACCTTGAAACATGTTTCCATTATACATTTGACTGGAATCATTTAACTTGAACAAAAAATGGCATTGACGATAATGATAATTGGGATAAATAAGGCATATTTCAACAGAAGGCATTTTTTAAAAAAAAAAATCTGAAATGCGTATTTTAATGTTTGCATTTAAAAGTAAGGGCTACAGTAGTATTTCATAGGGTACAGCACAACATGTTATTATATTTTATTTTCTTGTTGATTGTGAATTGTCAGTTCCTATACTACTGCTACTAACTCCAAAAATGAAAAACTCGAAAGAAAGAAAACTTTGAAGACCGCTCTACTTACGTACCATCGACTACAGCCCTGAGGAATGGCATTTTTTTTAACGGAAACAAAACTTTTTTTTGTTTTACACATGTTTTAAATGTTTTAACAGTGATTTAATCAAGAACAAAAACATGATTTAAACAAGTAAAAGTTTAAAAGATAATGCCAAGACGACTTATTTTCTAAGAATAATGGTGGATAAGGATTCTGTTAATTGTCCAAGGAAGGACTGTGTTTCTAGGTTTATGTTGTAAACACTTGATTAACTTCTTAAATCTCGCAAGTAGACTGTTCGAGAAGTTGCAACTAATTCACGGTTGCCAGGCCCTACTCTATCCGCGTGGTAGCTACTGTTTGCCGAAATATTGCATTTTATTGTGAGTGCAATAAAATACATGAACATTAACAACAGTGTACGCTAATTGCGGAACAAAGCTGTTTCATCCATATACAGGGTGATTCAAAATGAATGGTGCAACTTTACCCAGTTATTATGACGGTACTGTTTATGATAGAAAATCAGACAAGGCATCAATATAAAGAAGAACTCTGGAAGTTTTACTCACATGACTCACAATATAAAGATTCAACATAGGAACCACGTGTAACGCGGAAAATATCTAAACGATAATCAAGTACATGCTATGCACGAGACAGCAAGTCGTTGTCAACGGTTTCGAAGGCACTAACAATTCGCAGTTGTAACTTTGGCAAATCTTTCGGAAAGGAAACATATGCATTACTACCAAAACGCATGCGGAAATGTCTTTGCACCATTCTGATTGAATCAGTTCTCGATAGCTCCAACACACAATGCGCCTTCAACTGGTCATTAGCCATCTTACGACACTGGCGATTCTGGTGGAGCATCGGCTAAGCAGACTAAGCCCGCTTAGTGGGAATAAAACTTCCAGAGTTTTTCTTTATATTGATGCCTTGTTTGATTTTCTATCATAAATAGTAACGTCATAATAACTGTGTAAAGTTGCACCATTAATTTTGAATTAACCTGTATTATTCAATTATAAACGTGTTTTAATCATAGCTACATGTTTCTTTGCTAACTGAATATACGTTTTCGTTTTCAGCCCATGAACCGATTTTTGTGCACAGTAGTAAGCAATGGCACAGATTAATGAAAAGAAAGTTACCAAACACACCAATAATGACTCTCAAATATCAAGTATCAAAATGTTTTTTAAACGAGTCTAGTAAAACATATTTGAAGCATTGTTTGAAATGTTTAAAAGATTTGTAAAAAATCGAAGTCTTGTTTTCTTTAAACATTTGAAACAAGTTTTTAAAACCCTTCTGCTTTAAACACGCGAGCCTTGAACCTGGTTCAACTTCGATCACCTGTAGACAGTAGAGCCTGAGAAAGGGTTCACTATACGATGATTAGAATTACATAGTTTCCTCTGTATTTTCCAGTACATAAGGCACCACGCTATTTGGGTTTAAACGTAAAAAAATCTAACGAGAATTTAACGATCATAACACAGTTAATGTGCAAGAAAAATCTGACAAGAAGTAATATTATCGTTAATTCTATTCTGCTCTCACCACCTTGGTCCAGGTTTTGTAATATTAGTATTGATCGAGAAGATTTCGTTATTAGTACAAAAATTTTCTATGTTTTACATAAAGTATAGGCCTATTATTACTATCATTATTCTCGTGTTGAAGGTTGCGTTTCATAGCTCACATACAAGGTTGCTAAACATCTTGAAAACAGGGAAATGTCAGGGAATTTTGCAGATCATCTGGAATTTATGCGTATTTTGGAATCTGCAAGAAGAATAGTTGTAAAATGAACAAGTGGTTCATTTACGCTTCTGGATTCGGTTCTTGCGAGTCCATTCTCCAAAAAGATTCAGTTCAGAAACTTGTTCCTCTCGTCCTTCTGATTCTGTCTGGTACACCTAACGGCAAAAGAAACAGTAGGCGAATTTTCCACCATCATTTTCATTCGGTCTGAATTACACAATTACACAATATGATGACAATGATGACGTCAATATAAGCAGAGAGCAATGCCTGCTTCGAACCAACATAGCTCCATTCCTTAAAACAACACAAGATGTAGAACAAAAAAGTAATGAAAATAGCGGTGGACAATTTGCCTACCATTATCTTTGCCGTTGACTGTACACAATTATGGTTCCTTTGAATTTCGGTTCTACATAGACTCGTAAGTAATATATTTAATTTTTACTTTTCATTAAACTGTTTTAGAATAAATATCAAAGTAAAAGTTGTAGTCCAGCTATTCTGATTGATAATTAAAGTAGGTTAACAACATGATCATAATTATCAGAAAGGTTGGTGAAGAAGAAATTATCGTCTAGTTATCTGAATAGTGCAGAAAGTGAATATAGAGAATGCAGCTTTTTTGTTTAAGTTTGTAAGCGCAGAGCATGTGAAGAAATTTTTGTTGCATTTAGCAAATCTGCTAGAAAGTGGAAATCTTTGCATGTTTATGAAGGGTATATTATTTATGAATATTTTCTGTTGCTTTTAGATTGCAGAGATGTCTTATTGTGAAATAATGTACTATCTCTGTTACCTTAGCCTGAAGGCTAGACGCAAGTGATTATAGCACATGCCACGTTTCATGCCGATTATAACTATACGTTATTCTTCGAATTTTCATATGTTCTTGTGCGTGTAGAATGGAATTTGCTTTAAAACAAAGTGGTGAAAGTTAATGTTCGTAAAAATTAGCGGACCTGTAAATTTAATTGAAAAACACAAGGCTCAAAAGCAAAAATCATGATGATTAACATGTCTAGAAAAATTTAATTTTTGAACTGGGAGACCTGGAAATGTCAGGGAATTTAATAATCAAAATATTGTAGGAACCCTGAAGAGGCTATACGGTTTGGCAAATTGATTTTGAGACGAGACTTTATGTAGTGGTAGGGTACCCTGCAGGTATTGATACACGAAGGTGCTAGCGCGCGCCATTTTCGAAGCTTTTCAAGCGAGACTCATGACGAAGATGGTGTCCGACTTAATTTAAAATCCTTGTAAAAATTTGAATTGCTTAATTAATAAGCTGTTATACTTATATCGATTATCACGATTGGTGAGACTGTGAAACGGATTGTAATGTAAAGTTTCTTTTTATATTCATTTCATGCGTTACTTTTTAGACACGATAACTATGAAGCTTCATGAAAAATTAATTTGGAAAAACCCTATCTTCAGTTGAGTGAGTTGCAAGCGAGTTAACAGTTACATTCGCTGCGGTTCGCAACATGGTAACACTTCTGAATGTACAGTCACGTACACTTCTGCGTTGTAACTCCCAATTACTTCCAATTAGATAGAAGTTTCCGTGACTGTATCGTAGAAGTCGACATCATCACGAGCAATTCCTGCTATCGGTTAAGTCAAACACTCTCATATCCTTCTGCAGAAGGGCGTTGAGTGTGCACGATAACGAACAACTGGAACATAATGTGAATTTTCTTCAATCTTTGTTGTCTGGTGGGAAAATTTCTTCCATTCTCTGGCAACA
This sequence comes from Lepisma saccharinum, assembly GCF_977018435.1. Classification (NCBI taxonomy): domain Eukaryota; kingdom Metazoa; phylum Arthropoda; class Insecta; order Zygentoma; family Lepismatidae; genus Lepisma; species Lepisma saccharinum. The sequence goes on from NC_139248.1 coordinate 28,405,667, forward strand.
TGTAGACGAACAGAATAGACAGACTGTTTCTTCATACTCTGATGTAATGCCAAAACAATAAAAATGTTGCAGTTCACATGTATGTCATGGTCATATCCAGTGGCGCCAACCATATGGGCCTGTGGGGTTCGAGAACACCCTAACAGGAGAAGACTTTTGCAGTAGTGGTGAACCAGAGTTGTATTATATTTTTCAAAACAGCGTATCAAAATCATTGTGCTGGTTCTCAGATTTGATATTTCAGTAGGCTCATATCGATATTATAAAAGTTTAATATAGAAAGCCATATAAGAAGGGAAATTGTTTTGGTATGTATTATTTTTGTACAATGACACGAAGGACGTCTGCTGTATTTCAGTTTTAAACTCTAAGAGAACTAATATATATTTTTTTTACTTTTCTGTTCATTTTTTTGCCTTGTGTATGTATTTTTCATTTTTTTCATTTTTTGTGTAATTACTCAATATAATAATAGTATACAAATTGTTAATTCACAACAACAATAATAATATCAACAAGAAAATAGAATATAATAACATATACAGTGGGATCCATGATTAGTACCGTGCAAATTGTCCACTACTATTTTCATTAATTTTTCTCTCACATCCTATGTGATTTTAAGCGATGTATATTTAAGTATGCTGGTGCAGAAGTTATCAACAGCTTGTTTTCAGTTTTCTATTAATTATTGAAGCTCTTATTGGGTGAAATAAAGTCCACGAACATGGGGACAATTTACACGGTAATACTCATGGATCGCAGTGTACTGTAGCCTATAAAATACAACTGTAGCTTTTATATTAATATACCCGTTTAATTTTGTTTTGTTTTAATAGTGTATTTGCTATTGTTTGCCGATTATGGGTATATTCTTCATCATCATCATCAGTAGTCCACCATCAATGACATTTTTCTGTAGAAGTTAGATGATTTCGTCCATATTCAATGGAAACATGTTCAAAAGTTAATTTAAAGATGGCTTTAATTTAGTTTCACTGAACTAGCGTATACGCTGTGGAAATTTTGAGCTACTACAGCACTGCATAAATCCATATAAATAGTGTGAGAGGGACGGCCTAGGGATGCCACCACTTGAAATTCGGTCCTGCGTGAAACAACTGAATGAACCTGGTCACGGCCAATTTGTTCCAACTCGACTCGTTCCTTTGCCCTTGCACACGAAACTTCTAATCATCAGACAAGTTTTCCTAACAATCTTGCACAAGGAGTCCTGCAAGTGGAAAACCTAATAACTTCTCTAGCGGGAACAATGTGAGCACCACCACACTTGATAACTGCGCTGAGCTTGGCAATCAACGTTGAACAAAGCTTCTGTTACCCTCTCCCTACCCCCCCCCCCCCGTCACAGTTGGCGAGTTCGTTCCAGGAAGTTGACGCGGTTGAATGGGACAGTGAGGTAACAATCTGAGAGATTTATGAAGAAGAAGTTTAAGGGGGTGGTTCGTCCTGAAAGCAAGTAACTAGAAAAGTTTGGAAAGCAAACGGAGAAATGTCATTCTTGACATAACTGTGTTCGAATCAAAGAAAATACGTGGCGCTGCGTTCGTGAGGAAATAGAAGTTGGAGTGAAGTGAAAAAAGCGTCAAATCGAGCAAGTCATTGTCTTCGTGTAACGCCACACGAAAAGTACGTAACGGACGTGGCAAAAGTAAAAATGAGACAATTCGTAATTCCTGAATCATTCATATACGCAGTAAATTTTCTGGGCAAGTTGCTCAAACAATAATTTAGTACACTAGTGGCAGGGTGTGAAGTCTGGTGGTAGGAAAGAGATCTTAATTTACACAAGCAGAAATATATACACATATATTTATAGATATACATAGTATATTGAATTATTATGATAGCTATATATATTTGTTTCATAAAAATTAATTACTAATATTTTATATATGTGGATAATTGAATAATATTGTATATTGAATATAAGTATAGCAACAATTTGCCAAATGGGTTACTATCTATAATATAAGGAATTCATTTGTTACTTGTATATATATCAGATATTTATAAACAATGATGAATTCAGGGTTTTCACATCAGACAGACACTTGAAAAAAAGTGGGAATATAATCAAAATGTCCATCAGCTATTCATTGATTTCAAAAAAGCATATGATTCGGTCAAAAGAGATAAATTATATAATATATTAGTAGAGTTTGGAATACCTAAGAAGCTTGTTAGTATGATAAAAATATGCACCAGTGAAACAGAAAGTAAAATTCGTGTGGGTATTAATATGTCTGACAAATTTACAATTCATGATGGGTTAAAACAAGGATATGCATTATCTCCATTGCTCTTTAATTTTGCCTTAGAATATGCTGTTAGGAAGGTAAACGAAACTAAAGAAGGACTAAAATTAAATGGTGTGACTCAGTTGTTAGCATATGCAGATGATGTAGACTTACTGGGGGATGATGTGAATACAATTAAGAATAATGCTAAAATATTTTTCAAAACTGCTAAAGAGATAGGTTTGGAAGTTAACAAAGAGAAAACTAAATATATGCTTACAGGCCGAAACCAAGTGTTAGGTAATAATCAAAATCTAATTATTGATAACAACTCGTTTGAAACAGTTTCCAAATTCAAATACTTAGGAGTAATATTAACAAATGAAAATTATATTAAAGAGGAAATAAAAAGTAGGCTTAATTCAGGAAATGCATGTTACTTCTCTCTTCATAAACTTTTGTCTTCTCGTTTAATATCTAAGAATCTAAAAGTTAAAATATACAAAACCGTAATTTTGCCTGTAGTATTATATGGGTGCGAAACTTGGTCCCTTACATTGAAAGAGGAACATAAATTGAGAGTATTTGAAAATAGGATCCTTAGGAAAATCTTTGGACCTAAAAGGGATGAGGAGACAGGTGAGTGGAGAAGGTTACATAATTTAGAACTACATAATTTGTATTCATGTCCAGACATTATTAGAATAATTAAATCAAGAAGACTTAGGTGGGCAGGCCATGTGGCACGAATGGGAGAGGAAAGAGGAGTTTTCAGGATTCTTGTTGGGAAACCTGATGGTAAGAGACCAGTAGGAAGGCCAAGACGAAGATGGAGGGACAACGTCGAGATGGACCTAAGGGAAATCGGTAGGGATGGAAAAGAGTATATAGATCTTGCTCAAGATAGGAACAGATGGAAGGCCTGTGTTGCTGCAGCCATGAACCTTCGGGTTTAAGAAGGCTAGAGAGTTAGTTAGTTAGTTAGATGAATTCAGGGGGTCAGGGGGTGGCCCGAGAGAGAAATCCTACCCCCAAAATAGATAAGTCCCCCAGAAAATTTTAATCACTCCGCATGTCTTAGCCCGCTCCGCTTCGGAAATTTCTCACTCCGCTGCAGAGCGAGGAGCGAAATTTCAGGGAACGGTTCACTCCGCTCCGGAGCGGAGTGTCTCAAAATACTGCTTACAGCGCCATATTTTAACCTGGTGGCGAGAATTGGAGCTATATACCTATATAAAATTCGCGAGTGGTAGAGTCGTTGCCTTGCAATCAAGGGGTCGCGGGTTCGATTCCCGGTGGAGCACATAGTGGTTCGGATCCCACTTTAAACTGTAGGTCCAGTCCCGATTAACCTTACTGTGCATAAAGTGGACTTAAAACAACAAATCAATCCAATCCAAACCATTGAGCCAAAACAGCATGCTTGTATTGTTTTACCAATGTTTAATGTGCATGATCGATTGATTGATTTGGTTCATTTTACTTCTCTTCTTTGTCGCTTTTGGCTAATCGCGAAGATGGGAATGAGCGGTGTTATGATTAAATTGATGAAGGGATACACACAAAGACTGTACACTCGCCTCAATTAGTACTCCGGCAGTTTGTTTCTTTATACAGCATATTTGCAGAAGATAGAATTCAACATACAATTGTATCAATGTAAGCTCTAGAAAACACAACTTATTATTAACTGCGTTGACCCTGTACAAGCCTATGCCGGGATTTGAACCACCCCACGGATCCCTGACGTCGTAGGGTGCTGTGCTGTAGAGCGACCACAAACAAAACAGCTTCGGCTAAAAATCCCTACACCTCCCCCTTCACCCGTTCCACTCGGGTCATAAAGAAGCATGCTACACTCTGTCCTTCCCCTCCAAACGGGAATACGATCATCCAGACAAACCACTCGAATACGATGCACAGGAGTGCAGGCTCTTTTGCATGTGGTTCCACTATAACCACTCCGTCACGGTAGTCGGCTTTAAAGTACTGCACATTCCCATTATTCATAGTTGCATTACAGCATTCGTGTCAAGATAACTCCTAACCGGATCGGAACGTGGTGTAAAAAGCATCACGCTTCGGAGCGGAGTATTGCTGCATCACGCTCCGCTCCGGATCGGAGCGTGCGTCTCAAAAAGCTGAACCACTCCGCTCCGGAGCGGAGTGCTGTTGTATCACACTCTGCTCCGGATCTGAGCGTACGTCTCAAAAAGTCGAACCACTCTGCTCCGGAGCGGAGCGTGAGTCTCAAGAAATCGAACCACTCCGCTCCGGATCGGAGTGCTGTCGTACCACGCTCCGCTCCGGGGCGAGGAGCGGAGTAGAAGCGACGCTTCCGAGTCGCTCCGGAGCGCTACTTTAGTACGCTCCGCACTCCGCTCTGAAACCCTGTGTAGAACGTACTTTTTCTGTATTTTTCGAAATGACAAGCACTCATTCAGTCCTCTTTATTAACAATTAAAGTCAAAATAATGAACGAATTTAAATTATAGTCTGTTTCGGTAACTACTAACTAATAATATATAATAAAATTCAATTTTACTGAAACTCAACAATGGACACGACTGGGCTGGTGTAATGTAAGCTTCTATTGTTGTAACAACTTCTTGCAGCTATTTTAACGGTTAGTCGGTCAATAGTTTGCTGTGGAATGATAGTGGCGTGCTTGTAGAGTTTTATTTATTGAAATTTACACTTAATTTAATTTGATGTAATTACTTATTAGAGGCAGGGGCCAATTTTAAAATATTGGTATTGTTTTTAATAGTATTATAATATGATTCTTGCTATTACACCACTCCGTGAAGTCTGATATCCCCCACCCCCCGGAGGAAAGTGGCTGGATTTGGCACTCTTTATAAAGTAGCAAACTAGTTCCTTTACCAACTCTCTGGAGCAGAGCGAACGAAAACAAGTATCTGCGTCTGCGCAAGTAGTGGCATTTTTTTTACAGTGGTTCGAAGCACACTTTAAATTGTAGGTTCAGTTCCAATTAGCCCATCAGTTCATAAAATTCAAACAATTTTTGTATTTAAATGCTTCAGGGTGTCCCAATAAAAGTATACCCAGATCAATCGGGTTGGGTTACTTTTATTTGGGACACCCTGTATAAAATGTACAGCAGACCGGAAGAGATTAACGACCCGAAAATGTTGACACTATCAATAATATTGGATAACGATCGGCAATGGGGATGATTGAACTGTGTGGACGCGTTCGGGTCCCTCGACAGAAAGGCAAGTAAAATAAACCAATCCAATCAATCAAACACTTTCATATCATAGTCCCAAAAGGTTAACTATGATTTACAAAAGATTGGAAGAACAAATCTAGTGTTCAAGCGTCGTGCACACTGAACCCACTTCAACTGGAAAATTGGTCCCAACTCTCTCGGGCTGAAGCACCTCTAGCCCCCTCTAAATACTGTACCAGAGTATTAGTATTTGATGAACGAACACACCGAACAATATTTTCGCAGAATTTACGTAATGAAGTGGAATTAAAATTAAAACAATATTATTGAAGTAAAAATTGGCTTTTCTAGTGTGTCACGATTCTGATTAGAAGGGGTATGTTCCTCTTGTTCTTCCGTTTTCGACGCCTGCGAGTTTTACAACGATAAAATAATATTGAAGTCTGCTTGCATGCTTTCATAATAAGTACGTACACACGAATTTTCTTTCTTCTTTTTTCACGAGCTGTTGGTTTCAGGATAAGTGAGAGTCAAGTGTTTTTCTCTGGAGCGTTATATGTGAAATATTTTAACGCTTTGAGTATTTTCCCCAGTTAAGAACACGCAATCCGCCCCCTTCTCCTTCCAGATCCAAGAGTTCCTGGACTGAATCAACATTTTCGCGTTCTCTTGTTTTCATGTTCAAACACCGAAGCGCCTTCACTCGTAGCGAAACAAGAATCCCTTTTCCTTTACAGATTCTCGTATTTTATGAGCAAATATTTTATTTCGAAGAGATCTGTGTCTATACGTAGTGCTCGGTTTCAACAAAACGTACAGGGAGAGGGATAAGTTCATAATATTTCATTTGGGGGTGCACCTGTAGTTCAACTGGACTGCATTTTGCAGACTAACGAGGCTCTGGCGTCTGAACCTACGACCAGTATAATTCACTGTAGGGCTGTGTTTGTGTTGTCCTGCGTTTTGCCCAGGATTGTTAAAGGTCCAGGAATTTTAAATAAATTCAATTCCGGTCCAGGAGGAAAAAATCAGCAAGCGTAAATGGGTTCTGGACCGTAAATAAGCTTTTTATCTGTCAAGTATCTTCGGTCCAGGAACCTTTTTCCCAGATGAATTTAAATACGGTCCAGGAACATTTTTACCGGATGAATTTAAATTCGGTCCAGGAGCTTTCTCCCCAGGATCAATTTAATTTCGGTCCAGGAACCTTTTATCCGGAAGAATTTAAATTCGGTCCAGGAACCTTTTTCCCGCATCAATTTAAATACGGTACAGGAAACTTTTTTCAATGACACAATACGCAACTTTGACCGAATTCAAATTGTGTGAGAAAGAACTGTTCCGGTCCTGCAGCGCAACCCAATAGAACCCATTAGAATGTGTGCTGAGTTCCCCTTTACAGCCTCACCTTATAACCCAAGTAAGAATATTTTAGTTCTCCGACATTACAGTTATGCTATATTAGTTGTATTTTAGTTATGGTAAGGGGCTGGACCCCATATAATGTGCAAGATAGCCTAAGTGCTAACGCACCCACAATTTCAAATTCAATTTCATTTTCAAAACTTAGATATTTTTAAGTGTAATGATCTACACAATAGAAGTCTATTCACACATGCACAGACAAAACAATTGTGCCATTTCTTCAACGAATACAATACAATCTAATGTCATGACTTGCATTGAACCTAGTATCGACCCAATTCCGTTCATAGTCAACCGTCGACTTCGGTCCATGAAAAAGTATTATTGTTAACATTACAGATACAGTACAGTGTTTAAAAACAAACCTTCTTAACTTGAAATTTTTCCTGCCTGTTTTACTTTGTAGAAACTGTCCTGTGACTTGTTGTGCCTGTTTTACTTTGTAGATACTGTCCTGTGACTTGTTGTGCCTGTTTTACTTTGTAGAAACTGTCCTGTGACTTGTTGTGCCTGATTTACTTTGTAGAAACTGTCCTGTGACTTGTTGTGCCTGTTTTACTTTGTAGATACTGTCCTGTGACTTGTTGTGCCTGTTTTACTTTGTAGAAACTGTCCTGTGACTTGTTGTGCCTGATTTACTTTGTAGAAACTGTCCTGTGACTTGTTGTGCCTGTTTTACTTTGTAGAAACTGTCCTGTGACTTGTTGTGCCTGTCTTACTTTGTAGAAACTGTCCTGTGATTTGTTGTGCCTGGTTTATTTTGTAGAAACTGTCCTGTGACTTGTTGTGCGTGTTTTACTTTGTAGATACTGTCCTGTGACTTGTTGTGCCTGTTTTACTTTGTAGAAGCTGTCCTGTGACTTGTTGTGCCTGTTTTACTTTGATAGAAAGGAGACTGACTGAAAGGAAACAAAGGGGGGTGGGGGAAGGGCTGAGAGCTTGGGGTTGTGAAGCATGGTGATGATGAAACACATGTTCGAGGTGAAGGTTATCCTGTGGTTTTGTGTTTAATGCTGTACCTTATTCGATATTTTCTTTCATTGACAGATTCTGTGTCTGTCAAACTACTTCTGCCTTAGATTTGTATTTTCTCTATCACTACTAACCTCCATTCAGCTTAAGGGAAGGCTTTTCTCTTTAGTGAACATCGAATATAGTGAAGCAACTATCTGAATCCAAAGGGGTTGACTGTATTGATATTTTATAGGGCTATACCCAAAGCAGAAAAAAAAAATTCTCCATTAATTAAAATGTGTTCCACCCACAAAAGAATTTCAAGTTTATAACCAGAGCTTAACTTCATATTTACAATAACTGATCATAAAATGATATTAAACTCAGTTTTTACGTTACCCTGAATATAGTACTCTCCTTTCCTTGTAGTTCTCAGCCAAATATTCAACTTCAAAATGTATTCACTCGGACAAAAATCAATAGCTGGTATATTCTCAGGGAGATTAAAAAATCGTACGATCCCGCTTTTGTGGTCATATCTCTAACCATGTTCAAACAATGGTCAATAATGTCAATATCAATCTTTAATTACACGACTCGGTAATTTCATCAGTGTAAATTTCTAAATGTCCCGTTCTTGCCCTCAGTAAAATATTGAATTGAGCACAAGGCTTGTTGAATAATCAACAACCGATCTATTTTCTGTCAATACTAACGTGTTCAATACAATGTGCGATAGTCCAAACATGTTTCTGCTCGTTGTTCCGTTACTTGGAGATTGTAGATACTAATCCAAGTGTATAAAACGCTCAGTGAGGGGGAACGGACATGCAGACCTACTAAATTTTTAGAGCGATGTACAGATTGGTGGTTGAGCGGTTGATCGCAACACGCAAGATCCAGGTTCGAATCTCTGAAAGGAATATTTTCGGGATCTATATCCCATGGAAATCTCCATCTCCACTTGGCCGATGTCGATCATCCTGGCACGGTGCACTGTAGCATACATACTTTGGGATGTCTCTCTTGACTCACTAATCATTTATGGAATCTTCGGGTAAAAGATAATCACGCGTTTTTCAAGCAAGCGTCACCACTCCCTTACAATAGAATACACAAATGGACTTTACATGAAAATTTCTCCAAAATAAAAAAGATCTTTGCGGTTTTCTCGTACATACAAAGTGGTTCGCTGAGTGCAAAAAATATGTTTTAGAATTAAGTTGTTTTTTTTTGTTTTAAAAGAAGTTCTACATTTGTTAATTTGAAATTCAAGATAAGACGGACACCTCGCTTTAAAACCGAGACAAGAAAAATTAAATTTTAATTTCAAGAGGAGAACGAGACGGTTTCTTAAAACTCTATACGTGACCGAAAATAAGACAGGTTTCTTCTTTCCCGAGATGAAATCGACAATTAAAGAGGCTTCCTCTTTCCGGAGATAAGGCAGAGCTAAGCCAAGCGTCAGGTTAACCTTGCAGCAGGTTTTATGTATCAATCCGCGCGAGAACTGAGCTCAGAATCTTCCGTGCCAGTCTTTCCTCAACCGCCGAGCTGCTTACATCGGAGACACTGAGAAAATCTACAGTATTGCCAACCGCACAACACATCAAAACCCGCATGCATGTCAAGTGGATTGTATTTTTGCTTCTCTTTGTCTCCTGAAACATAACATTTTAAAAGTACTTTCTGCGCATATATTATTTAATAAATGTGTCATTAATATAAGAGCGAAACAACTTCTAAACATGAGAGCATGTGTGTATATTTCGAGCACGCAAAAATAAAAATAAACAAAGATAAAAGTAAACAACGATAGGCCCCTCTTGAATTTAATGACAAATTATTGTTTTTGGTTTAGAAAGAAATAGATTTATGAAAAACTTGGTTGCTTCGTTCGCAATACATCCGTTACTGTAAGACACACGCACTTCAAGTTGTACCACCAAAAAAGCATGATTTGTTATTGGTGATATATACAATCAGGTGCATTGTCTGTCGCTATTACTCTGGTTTCAATTTATGAATCACTTCACTAAACCAGGATTCAAATCTTGGTCTGTCTATTTGTTGCTGATAATCACCCTTCCCTTTCTTTGCGCGGAACAGTAAATATGCGCCTTCAACAAAGCTTTCATTGCCGCCAGTGGGTGAAACAATAAGCCTCCCCCTTCCCCTCATCGTCGGTTTCTTCAGCCCTGGCGGTGGTTTTGCATGGTGGTATCCTTCCATGGTTTATTCCCCCTTCCCCCACTCACCGAGTTGAAGGACGTCTCGTCCAAATAATAAACATGTTTCTTCTCACTGCGATATATTTTAATACCGCGGAGATTCTTTTGTCGTCAAACAACAAACAATCGTTTCCTCTTGCTAAACTCAAACCGCAAATCATTCAACACCCGTGATACAATTCGTGTGCACATTGACGGCAAATCACCTCACGCCCTGTTTTACTTTGATCTTGTTGCCGCAAGGAGGATTATGCATTTAAAACAACTTGCTTGACTTTGAAGAACATTTCCTTTCGGATGAAGCCCAAAATAACATTCGGGTAAAACCGCGCGCTGAACAGGAGATTCAGCCATTCTCGCCGCTCTACAATAAACATAGGGTTAAAATAGTGGGAGGTGCAACACTGGTATCAGCGATTTCACGCGCTCTGCAACGCATTCAGTCTCGCTCGACTCGCTCTAAAGTTTCAATGTCTCTTCAACGCAATACAGATTCGAGTTGGCGAATCTGCGGTTCTAAGTTCGTCTGCACAGTGATTGCAACCAATTAAGTCCATACCTGCTAATCAATGTATTATTTTGTCTGTATATTACAAATTAAATAACTGTTTTCTTTCAAGTATGCAGTTGTGTCGGAATAGAACCCGTCTCAGTGGAACTATATTCTTGCGCGCACGTTTGGATCTACATATGCTAAAACCTGCTGCAAGGTTGACCTGACGCAGGGCTTAGACAGGTTTTCTATTTTCCGAGATAATTGATTGATTTAGTGTTTTAAGTCCACTTCATGCACAGTATGGCTAATCGGGACTGGACCTACAGTTTAAAGTGGGATCCGAACCACTTGTGCCTCCACCGGGTATCGAACCCGGGACCCCTTGATTACAAGGCGACAACGCTACCACTGCGCCATCTGGGAGGCCGTATTTTCCAAGATAAGACCGAGAGCTAGACAGGTTTTCTATTTTCCGAGATAAGACCGAGAGCTAGACAGGTTTTCTATTTTCCGAGATAAGACCGAGAGCTAGACAGGTTTTCTATTTTCCGAATTAAGACAGAGTGCTAAGCTGCTCGTCAAGTCAACCTTGCAGCAGGTTTTCGCATATGTAGTTCCAAACGTGCGCGCAAGAACATAGTTCCACTGAGACGGGTTCTATTCCGACACAACTGCATACTTGCAAGAAAACAGTTATTTAATTTGTAATATACAGACAAAATAGTACATCCATTAGCAGGTATGGACTTAATTGGTTGCAATCACTGTGCAGACGAACTTAGAACCGTAGATTCGCCAACTGCAATGTGTAGTGCGTTGAAGAGACATTGAAACTTTAGAGCGAGTCGAGCGAGACTGAATGCGTTGCAAAACGCGTGGAATCGGCGATACCAGTGTTGCACATCCCACTATTTTAACCCTATGTTTATTGTAGAGCGGCGAGAATGGCTGAATCTACTGTTCAGCGCGCGGTTTTACCCGAATGTTATTTTGGACTTCGTCCGAAGGGAAATTTTCTTCAAAGACAAGCAAGTTGTTTTGAATGCATAATCCTCCTTGCGGCAACAAGATCAAAGTAAAACAGGGCGTGAGGTGATTTGCCGTCAATGTGCGCACGAATTGTATCACGGGTGTTGAATGATTTGCTGTTTGAGTTTAGCAAGAGGAAACGATTGTTTGTTTTTTGACGACAAAAGAATCTCCGCGGTATTAAAAGATATCGCAGTGAGAAGAAACATGTTTATTATTTGGACGAGACGTCCTTCAACTCGGTGGGTGGGGGAAGGGGGAATAAAACATGGAAGGATACCAGCATGCAAAACCACGCCAGGGCTGAAGAAACCAACGATGAGGGGAAGGGGGAGGCTTATTGTTTCACCCACTGGCGGCAATTAAAGCTTTGTTGAAGGTGCATATTTACTGTTCCGCGCAAAGAAAGGGAAGGGTGATTATCCGCAAGAAATGGACAGACCAAGATTTGAATCCTGGTTTAGTGAAGTGATTCATAAATTGAAACCAGAGTAATAGCGACAGACAATGCACCTGATTGTATATATCACCAATAACAAATCATGCTTTTTTGGTGGTATAACTTGAATTGCGTGTGTCTTACAGGAACGGATGTATTGCGGACGAAGCAACCACGTTTTTCATAAATGTATTTCTTTCTAAACCAAAAAAAAAAAAAATTGTCATTAAATTCAAGAGGGCCTATCGTTGTTTACTTTTATCTTTGTTCATTTTTATTTTTGCGTGCTCGAAATATACACACACGCTCTCATGTTTCGAAGATATTTCGCATTTATATTAAGTAATGACACATTTATTAAATAATCTATGCGCAGAAAGTACTTTTAAAATTTTATGTTTCAGGAGACAAAGAGAAGCAAAAATACATTCCACTTGACATGCATGCGGGTTTTGATGTGTTGTGCGGTTGGCAATACTGTGGATTTTCTCAGTGTCTGCGATGTAAGCAGTTCGGCGGTTGAGGAAAGACTGGCACGGAAGATTCTGAGCTCAGTTCTCGCGCGGATTGATACATAAAACCTGCTGCAAGGTTGACTTGACGAGCAGCTTAGACAGGTTTTCTATTTTCCGAGATAAGACCGAGAACTTAGACAAGCTTCCTCTTTCTGGAGAAAAGACCCAAAACTGGACTAGCGTCCTCTTTCCGGAGCTAAGGCCGAGAACTAGACGGGATTTCTCTTTCAGGAGATAAGACCTAGTGCTAAATAAGCTTCCTGTTGCACCAGTTAAAACCGGGAACTCGGCAGCATCTTCCAGGCAGGATAATTTGCATAGGCATAGTCCCACGAACTTCATTATCACCATGTTGATCCACACAAGCATCCGCCCACTTATCCCCGAACTCGACAACGCACTGGTTGGTACCATTCCTGTTGAAAAACTCCCAGTTGAATATCTCGATAAGTCGAGATCTCTTAATTTTCCTGTTTCTAGCATTGGTCTTGCGGACATGTCAGCATATTATCCATTACAAACATTTCTTTCAATTAAAAGGCAGTATTAGCAGCACACTCGGCCTTCTGAGTATAATTGAAATCAGATTGTTTACTACATCATAATACTAGCTGATCACCCGCCGTTGCCCGGGCATTTATTTATCCCAATCTTGTGTTAGTCAGGAAAATAATGAATTCTAACTATAGTGTAAAATGTAACTAATTTTAAATGTGATCGTGAATGTCACCAATTAGCTTACCGACTCCGAAAACTATGGATTCGACACCAATCTAGGTCATTTGTGGCATTTTATTTTTCACCCCCTCTCACCCCTCATGCCGATAGGTTATGAACTTGGAGTTGAACCGCATTGGGAGTGTCACGAAAACTACGGATTCCATTCGCAACACAGCCTGAATGTTAGACAACCCGAGAAACACTATCGTTGTGCGAACTGCATAAAGTCACGGATGTCTGTCTGTGCGGAATTTAATATCGGTGGTTCTCGATTATTTTTACATGTCTCCCCTTCCCACCCCACAACTAGGGGTGACAGGGATGTCTTACCCCCACAGTATTTATTTCCAGATTGCAAGTGATACGTGTACCAAGTTTGGTTGAAATTGCTCCAGGCGTTCGAGAGTTATTGCTGAACAAACATACACACATACATACATTTTTATATATAGAGAGAAGATTATGTACGCACGATAAATAGCAGTAATAGCGCAGAGTAAATTTATCTACCGAGGATATGTGGAATTTTCGTGATGTTGACATTTTACACCTTTTGAACTTACAGCTTCCAGATAATGCCATTAATGGCTTTCTCTTTTATTGCCTTCCCGCGGGGAGAATTAGTGACGTTTTGCACTTCTAGGTGGCAGGCAGTGCGATAGGAGTAATTTTCGTGACACAGCTAATGTTTTAGGATGTCAATTCAACAATGAATATCTCTCTGTTCTAGATAGGTTACCGTCATCGCAGAGCATAATCGACAAATAAAGCTTCGCAGATCCTTCCGCACTTTATAAACTGTAATGAAAAGAAATCCGTACATTGATAGTGAAAATAATACCATATCCCGATTCACGTCTTCAACAACATTAGTTCCCAGTACTTACTTCCTACAGGGTCAGCGAAGTTAATAGTAAGTTGTGTTTTATACAGCGTATACTGATACACTTGTATGTTGAATTGTATCTTTTGCAAATATGCTGTATAAAGAAGCAAACTGACTGAGTACTAATTGAGGCGAGTGTACACCTATCTCAAGTAGCAAGAATGTTATATACCCAACAGGATGATGCGATTTTTTTTAATCTATAGAGCCTAGTGCGAGAAAGATGCCATGCGTGGAAGAGACTTTTCAGAAAAAGAAATTTGGGACTTTTCGGACAATTCCTTAGGTTGCCGCATCGGTCCTACAGTTTTATCATTAAAGGCGGATGAAAAAGCAGCACAGTTCCATTAATACAAGTACTTTAAACTCATTTGACTGGTCAGTTTTTGGTTAGATTTTCTAAAGATACATGCCAGTAGTACACACACATACCTAACTTTAATCATTTTGAATTTTAAAAGTCCAAAATATGTGCAGCTCTCGCTGAAAACAGGCTCAATAACCCAGAACTCAGCACGAGACGATGAGATCAAAATTGTTAGATTATATTTCTTGAGTACATGTTTGTTCCCTATGACTCAAACTCACTCGCAAAATAAAGGTATTATTATTATTAAGTTCATTATATAGTTTCTATTACATTTATCAAAATAAAATCCAAGTGTGTAATGGCGATAAAGATTTGGGGATACACTCGTCTTTCATATTTGATGAGCACATTTTAGAAATTTGTAAAATAGCAAAGAAGATGCTTGGTTATATATTTTTCTCATGGAAAGTTTTTCAAAAACAAGATAACTAACTAACTCTCTAGCCTTCTTAAACCCGAAGGTTCATGGCTGCAGCAACACAGGCCTTCCATCTGTTCCTATCTTGAGCAAGTTCTATATACTCTTTTCCATCCCTACCGATTTCCTTTAGGTCCATCTCAACGTTGTCCCTCCATCTTCGTCTTGGCCTTCCTACAGGTCTCTTACCATCTGGTTTCCCAACAAGAATCCTGTAAACTCCTCTTTCCTCTCCCATTCGTGCCACATGTCCTGCCCACCTAAGTCTTCTTGATTTAATTATTCTAATAATATCTGGACATGAGTACAAATTATGTAGTTCTAAATTATGTAACCTTCTCCACTCACCTGTCTCCTCATCCCTTTTAGGTCCAAAGATTTTCCTAAGGATTTTATTTTCAAATACTCTCAATTTATGTTCCTCTTTCAATGTAAGGGACCAAGTTTCACACCCATATAATACTACAGGCAAAATTACTGTTTTGTATATTTTAACTTTTAGTTTCTTAGATATTAAACGAGAAGACAAAAGTTTATGAAGAGAGAAGTAACATGCATTTCCTGAATTAAGCCTACTTTTTATTTCCTCTTTAATATAATTTTCATTTGTTAATATTACTCCTAAGTATTTGAATTTGGAAACTGGTTCAAACGAGTTGTTATCAATAATTAGATTTTGATTATTACCTAACACTTGGTTTCGGCCTGTAAGCATATATTTAGTTTTCTCTTTGTTAACTTCCAAACCTATCTCTTTAGCAGTTTTGAAAAATATTTTAGCATTATTCTTAATTGTATTCATATCATCCCCCAGTAAGTCTACATCATCTGCATATGCTAACAACTGAGTCACACCATTTAATTTTAGTCCTTCTTTAGTTTCGTTTACCTTCCTAACAGCATATTCTAAGGCAAAATTAAAGAGCAATGGAGATAATGCATATCCTTGTTTTAACCCATCATGAATTGTAAATTTGTCAGACATATTAATACCCACACGAATTTTACTTTCTGTTTCACTGGTGCATATTTTTATCATACTAACAAGCTTCTTAGGTATTCCAAACTCTACTAATATATTATATAATTTATCTCTTTTGACCGAATCATATGCTTTTTTGAAATCAATGAATAGCTGATGGACATTTTGATTATATTCCCACTTTTTTTCAAGTGTCTGTCTGATGTGAAAAATTTGATCTGTAGTTGATCTGTTACGTTTAAATCCACATTGATAATCACCTATAATTTCATTAGCATATGGGGTTAGTCTTGTTAAAATAATGTTAGACAAGATTTTGTATGTTGTTGAGAGTAGAGAAATTCCACGGTAATTATTGCAGTTCATTTTATCACCTTTTTTAAACACAGGAACAATTATGGATTCTTTCCACTGTTGAGGGATTTGTTCTTTATTCCATATTAAACAAATTAATTTATGAATTTGACATATTAATGAATTTCCACCATATTTAATTAACTCAGCTGGTATTAAATCAATGCCAGGTGCTTTGTTATTCTTTAGCCTTTTAATAGCATCTTTAACTTCAGTCAAGTTAGGTTCTGGCACTAAAGGTTCTGCTGTGTGGACTTCATTTACTTCTGATTTATCTCCTACATGGACATTTAAAAGGTCATTAAAGTAGTTCTTCATCTATTTAGAATATCGCATGGGTCAGCTAGAAAATCACCGTCTTTATCTTTTATCAAGTTTACTTTAGGTTGCCACCCCTTTCTAAATTCATTTACACCTTTATATAAATCTCTGATATTTTTATTTTTGCTGTTTGTTTCAATTTCATCAATTTTGCTTTTCAAGTAATCTCTTTTTTTACTTCTAAACGTGCGGTTAACTTCTCGCTTTATTCTATTATAATTGCTTACATTTGTATCATCCGAGTTATTTAACCATCTAAGTCTAGCCTGATTTCTTATTTCTATTAGATTATGACATTCATTATCAAACCACGGCTTACTTTTTCTTGGTTTATGGTATCCTATACTTTCTTTAGCTGCTGATTCTATTGCATTACGTATGTGCTCCCAATTCTTATTTACGTCTGTTTCATTTATATTTTCATCATCATTTAAATCCTGCAAAACATCAAATCTATTTGACAGTTTAATTTGGTAATCTTTCTTAATTCTTTCATCAACAAACTTTCCTGTATCAAATTTTATAACTTTTAGATTTTGTTGCTTATGATTTATCACTGAGAGTCTTTCTCTTAATTTAGCAATTACTAAATAATGGTCACTGGCACAGTCAGCACCTCTATGTGTACGAACGTCAATTATACTAGTATGCCTTCTCTTATCAATGAGAATATGATCTATCTGATTATGAGTTTTACCATCTGGAGAAGACCAGGTATATTTATGGATATCTTTATGTTTAAAAGTGGTACTTTTCACAATTAAATTCTTTGAGGTTGCAAAAGTAATCAATCTTATACCATTATCATTACTTAATTCATGAAGACTTTCTTTACCAATCGTGGGTTTAAATGTCTCTTCTTTGCCAATCTGTGCATTACAGTCACCTAACAGAATTTTCATATCATACTGAGAAAATTTATCAAAGACCTGTTCTAACTCTGTATAAAAATCATCTTTATTATTATCATCTTTATCTTCCGTTGGTGCATGTATGTTTATTAAAATAATTTTACACCACCTACCCTGTAAAACTGCATATGATATCCTATCATTAATAAATTCTACTGTTTTAAGAGCCGAGATAATTCTATTATTTATGAAAAAGCCTGTTCCAAAATTATGATTTTCAGTACCACCATAGAAAAAAGTATAATTTTTAGTTTTACAATTCCCTTCTCCTGGCCACCTAACTTCCTGGACAGCTACTACATCTAATTTATACTTCACTATCTCATTAACTGTACACTGAAATGCCCCAGGCCGGTAAAGGCTCAGAACATTCCAGGTGCCTAATTTAATATCCTTATTCCTAATGAAGATCTTATCCTTAGTCCAGGGACCTCCCAAAGTAGTCCCCACCCGGAGATCCGAACGGGGGACTATTTTACCTCCGGAATATTTTACCTTGGGAACATCCATGGCCTTATATTTCTGTTTCTTGACATGTCTTTTTACAGTGCAGAGTTGTCAGCTCTACGCCTAACCCCCAATATGAATGGAGGAACTACTACACAAGACAAACACAAACATATTAGACAGTACAATTACTACACAAGACGAACACAAACACATCAGACAGCATAACTACTACACAAGACACACACAAACACATCACAACTATAACACAATATAAACATACACACACCACAACTACTACGCAATATAAACAAACACAAACAAACAAACAAACACAAACAAACACAAACAAATAAACAAACAATCACAAACACACACACACACACCCCATTATTAACAGGAATGAGATGGAAAAAATAATTCTGCCCGACAAAAGCAGTAGGTAAGCAGAAAAAATTGTTCTATATGTACTTATAGATGTGAAAAAAATTCAATTCATACAAAATACAAGTGTGCATCAAGTTGATATAAAAATTACACAATCGGAACCTGGGTCAAAATAAATATATATATATAAAGGTTTACCAATGTTAAAGCAAATATGATATAATGTAAACAAAACATTAAAAACAAAATTGTTGATGCGCAACAAAGGAAAAAAGTACTCAATGAAGTACTATGTAATGAATAGTGTTATGATTAATAATTTGCTTTGCACGGTGTATTGTTCAATAATGATGTGGAATTGAGGGCTTGGTTGGACAAATTCTTTGCGTCAACACCAGGAGGTTTCTATCGCCAAGGCATCGAAAAACTTATTGACCAATGGGAGGAAGTTGTAAACAACAATGGAGAATATATTATTGATTAATTTGTTGTAGTTTTGTTTCGCCTCAAATAAATTTGAAAAAACAAACAAACATGATTACAACCCATTACATCGCTTTTCTGATAGTTTTGGCTAATTTTAATGATGAAGATGAATGATGAATGGATAAAATTGATGAAGGGACACTGACAAAGAAACACCCATGTCCTGGCTTGGGCTTGAAACCGCAATCTCTGAAGTTTTCCCGCGTGTTGACAAATTGATTATCTTAGGAGATACAAACGTAGACTTTCTATCGCCACACAAACCGGAGACAAAATACTTTCGATCAATTCTTAATTCTGTCGGTCTTACGCAAATCATCAATAAACCAACTAGAATAACAGAAAATAGCGAATCACTCCTGGATGTCGTGATAACAGATGACCCTGCCATTGTACGTTCATCAAATGTAACCGTACCTATCGGAAACTCAGATCACTGCATGGTTAGTGTCACCCTTGCCATTGAAAAACCGAAAAAAGAAAAACAATATGTCACATACCGTAATTTCTCAAATTTCAATAAGGAGAAATTTGATGATGATGCTGCAAAAATTGATTGGGCACAAATTAACAGCTACGACAACATCGAAGATAAGGTACAGTATACCTCTACCAATATTATCCACCTTTTTGACAAACATGCACCTCTCCATGCTAAACCGGTGAAGCATAAAAGTGTTCCATGGATATCCGAAAACACGAAATTACTCATGAAACTCCGCGACAGAGCTTTATTAAAATATAAACGCGAAAAGACAAACTACAACTGGGAACACTATAAGGAACTAAGAAACTTTACAACTACGGTGCAACGACAAGAGAAGAAAGCATTCTTTAACCATCACCTACGATCTAATAAAAACAACAAAGACCTGTGGAGCAAACTCAAGGCGTGGGGAGTATATAGTAAAACTACTAATAATGAAATACCCCCTGATATACGAGACGTAGATAAAATAAACGAACATTTTTCAAACATCTGTCGTGAGACCGACTGCTCGAAATCAGCTTTAAATAAAAAAGAAGATACCTTGTTATAAATGTATAACAATAGTTCGTCCTATTCTTGAATACGCTAATGAATTATGGTTTCTGACAGCCACGAATCACCTGCGAAAAGTTGAATCAGTCAAAAACTTTTTATGCACAACGTTTTTTTAAAAAAAATGCTATGAGCAACATTATTCTGAGTGGTTAGCACAGTTGAATATGCTTACCTTAGAAGAAAGAAGAACAATTAAAAGGATAAATTTTGTACAGAAGATCTTAACTTTCCAAGTAGGTAGTGAATACTTTCTGAATAACATATCATCCCCTGAGGAATATCTCAATTCTAACACATCTCAAAAAGGCAAGAGGTTTAATAGCTGAACTTGTGGAAAGTTACAATATGAACTTATGATAATGCATAAGATTGTAGGATCCATTGTATTATTTTTGATAATTATTGAGTTTTGTAATTTTGTGCTCATCACTTATATAAATATAATTCATATTATTATAATTATTCGTGATTAGCCAAAAGTGTCTGAAAAGCGACGATAATTTTTAAAAATAAAATCCAATTGCCGTCGCGATTAGCCGAAAGTGGCAGAATAGCTACTAAATAACAGAAATACAAATACAAATACAAAGTTTGTTCGAAGTCATCTTTATGCTCAGATAGGCTAATCAGGACTCGAGCTACAGTTTAAAGTGTGATCCGAACCACTATTCAATGTTCTTCCGCCAGATGTCGATCCCGGAACCCCTTTATTACAGGAAAACTTTAATACCACTACGGCACCGGGAAAGTTAAATTATTGTTATTATTATAATCTTCCTCCCCTTCCCCCCGCTATCCATTTAAAGTTTCTCTGTCGTTGTTACTGCACAACAATAAACTGACTTCTGTTATTGTATTTTAAAATAATCCATGTCTAAAGCCCATATGTCTAAAGCTGTGTTGAGGTTTTGCAGAGAAAGGTATTCAGAAAGATGTTTAAATCGTCCGACGAAAATGTCCGAGTACACTTGGCAACACTGACTACGTTAGGTACTCTTCAGGGTCACTGGACCTGTGTGAGCGGCGCAAAGTGGGAAGTGGAAGAAGGGTTGTCGAATGTTTGAGCGAGAGGGACGGGAATTTTCGCTTCGCCAACACCGAATCGAGAAGTCATCTTTCCCTTCGCCGTCTTGTTGCTGTTTACAGGTGGGAGAGAAAATAGTTTCGGATTCCGCTGCAAGGTGGCACTGTTGCCGCTCCAATGTTTTAGATGCACGCTCGAAGCGGGAGGCTAAGGTTGGTTGCGGCAATTGGCTGTGGAATAACCCACATTTCGCGTCGTGGTGACGAACGGTGAAAAGCTGCGAGTGCTTTCGGTCGCATGTTGAGTGCTACGTTTTGTGTGAAAGTCTGCATTGTTCTGTGATTCTCTTTTTCGCTTCCGTTTGCCGATGATTTTTCGTTGACCGGAGTTGAACTTCACCGCAAAACAGAATGGCCTCTCAAGAATCATCCGGATCTGCCGCCACAGGACTGGAAATGGGCTACAGTAACCAGGTAGATAACAGTTTTCTTGCTAATGTGTTCTAAGACAGTGCTGTGTAACAACGGTTAATTTAGCTGCAAGTTTCTTCTTCGTAATACAGTGTATCGTGGCAAAACTTCGAGTTCGTATTACAATATCTTTGCCCTCTTTTAACAACTTGTCTTTGATAAAGCGCTGAAACCTACTTTTGGTTTGAAATCGAGGACTGGCAGTGAAGAGCTGTACAAAAAAAGAATGACGGCGTCTGCCCCACACCTCGAGAAGTTTCCTTCGTTGTTACTTACGTGGGATTTATTCACCCCCTAAACTCCGTGGCGCAACACCCTTTGAGGTTCAGGGTCTGACAACCTGCTCTTTGGGTGCATCGACTCCCATCGCCGTTGTTTTCTGGCTTTGGAAACCCGAGCTCGCTGTTTTTCTTCTTTTCAAGTGACTCTCCGTCCAACTGTCCTCACGATGCTAGATCAGCATAGAAAGTTTCTAGGTTCCGCTGATATTGAAGCCGAGACCGTTCGCGCCAAAGGCGAAAGTGCTAACCATTTGTCTACGCAGGAGCCCGCACCCCCTAAAACTATTTCCAAAAATTTCGCGACATCTCCCCAATGTTTTCCATTCGTGTTTTGATTTATGGTCCATTTAGTGTTAAATTACCCCCCCCCCCGAAATTGCAAATTCTAGATAAAAACCCTGCGTGGGGCAGTAGAACGACAGAATAATTCATATGGGGTGTTGGTACCTAACATCATCTTCTAAGAAGAATTTTAACATTTATGGACTTATATCGAGAACAATTGCAGTTCTATCACACTGCTTTGCACAATTTTAATTCAATTTCAAAATATCATTACCACTTGGATATTCATATGCAGTGGCGCTCCTTGGAGCAGAGATTGGAGTGGCTACGATAAAAATAAGTAAACTTGAAGTAACTCTGTGATCGCTACAGTTTGCAACAACTTTATGTATAAAACATACCTTAGCCTATCATTGGAAGAAACAAACAGGAATGCCCAAGAAGAAAATTAATTAATTTAGTGCCTATATTCACTAAAAAAAAAGTTGATAATATCCTTGTAAATCTTGTCAAACTTCACCTCCTTATCTCGAAGTTTACTTGCACAATTACTTCAGACATTTAAAAGTTGACGCCGAACATGTATCCTATAGCTATGGTAATATTTCTCAAATGATATCACAACATATTGATAGCAAAATCATTTTGTTTCTAAAACAATGGGCTGTCAAATTTCTGGTGTACCGCAGCCCCTGGCCCCACCGTAACGTTGCAACTGACATATAATGCATAAATATTACCATGCAAATTGTCCTTCCCTATTTTAATTCATTTTTCTCTTATATCCACGTTATTTTTTAAGGAATACAATTGTCCTGGTGTGGAAGTTGTCGCTTAGTTATGCGGATGCACATGGTGATGGACAATTTGCCTGTTAATATTCATGTATTCCATTAAAACCAGTTTTATCATACTGAACGCAGTATACACAATGCACAGAATATGTTACGTTCCGTGTCAGAACTTCAAGTTTATATTTCAATTTCGTTGTCCTTTTTTTAACAGCATTGATAACTTGTATTAGATTTCACTGGTCGAAACTTACTTTTTGATTTGAAATCGCAGGTCAGTAGTGAAAAGCTGTGCAAGAGATACCGGTTACGCCTTCTTTGCACCTCATGTGCGAAGTGGTAAAGATACGTCATGGTCTGGTGATTTCAGAGGTAATGGAAAAAATGTGATTTCCACATGCATACTATTCAGCAATGTTTTGAGCAGAGGGCGTTGACGTTGGCCTTGTTTCGTGCGCATTCATACGGACACGGCAAATGTACATGGTTGAATCAGCATTAGAAGACAACCTTTAATCGTTTAAATATGCCGTGGCGGATATGATTCAGGCCCTTGCTACTTTCCACATTTTGTAGTGCTTTTCGTCATTTGCATTCTAAATAGCGATATTTTGTTGATGACTCTTCTTCCAAATGTGCATGTTCGGCTATGACTCTGAAACCGTGGCGTTAGTGTTACCCGCCTCATTGGTGGTGCTGTTTTAAGGCATGGTTATGGAGTCCGGACTCCCCCTCTCCAAAAGACTGACCAAGTACAAAATTAAATAAGAAAATTATTTATTTTATTTGATAGGACTGCTGTTTTTATACAAATGTTACCTTAACTACACACAGTGGCGGCGATTGGGTTCCATAACCAGGGGGGGCAAAGTGCCAAAACTTCGGGGTGGGAGCAAATACAGTATATTTCACTTTGTAGATAAGGTTTAGCATAGTGCCGGGGCCAAAGCGGCTAAAAGTGGGGGACAGCTGCCCCCCTCACTCCCCCTAATCGCCGCCACTGACTACACATAAGCCAGATAAGAATACATGTCTTTATCTTTTCATGAAGTAATAACAATATTGATAATATTAATGTACTTATTAAGTATCATTATTATTATTTTTATCTTATTCATATTAATTATTATTATTATTATTAGTATTACATGTGAAACACTTGGTTCGTACCTCTCTCCGAAATTTAATTCTAGATACGTGTCTGGCATTTTTTCTTTGCCCAATCTAGAGGAGTGAGTGTCAGGAAGCGTTAACACAACAGATACCGTAATTGGGAATGATAGATTTTTTAAAATTTTTTGTTATTTAGCGTCGCTTTTATGCCACGTTTGCCTAATCGCGACGATAGGGAAGAGTGATGATAAGATGAAATTGATGAAGGGTCACGCACGAAGAACACGCGTGCCGAGGCCGGAATTCCAACCCGGGACCCCTGGCGGCGTTGCGGTCATTGCAAATGAATACGTATGAGGACATAGGCGTGAGTTGGTGCATATGGAAAGCTTTTCTATTCTGGCCTTCCCCCAAAGTTGAGCCCCAAGTTCGATTTTGACCCCCCACCCCCAAGGTAGACCCCAAATTACACCCATGATGTTCTGTTCTCCCAAATTAACCAATTTTCGCGGTTGCCCAACGGAGAGGCACTCGACTCGAGGTTTATTACGAGTGTATAGAACGTTGGTGCTTCAAATTAAGCAACTAGTATTGTTTTGACATACTTGAAAATCCAATTTATTGAAATCATATTCTAGGAGAAAGTATTATCTACATAAAAAAATATTTAAATTAATAATTGTTAATATGCACTCTTCCTTGACATAGAAATCAAGATGTAGAAATATTATTTTGTGTGAAAGAATGTAAATTCACTACATCGTCAAAATTCAATGAAACGTAAACAAAACTCTGTTATTGCACATAATTAAAAATTGCCACTTTGATAGGAAAATAATAGTGTCATAGTTAACATACCCATTTAATATTATGAACGTCACACCTGTGGCTCGTCAGAAATGAAAAGAAACAATAATTAGAAACTTTTATCAGTCTCCTATAATTCTCAGTTTTAACCTTCAACATGTTCTAATTATTACTCTTAGATAATAATAGGGGAATATATAAATTTAATGTAATAATGTTTTATTTTTATTAATAGGACACCTGCACTTCAGACTAAGGAACTAAAATCTGATTTGTTCAGACTTCTCAAAAGAGAAAATGGTTGTAGTCACCGCGAATATTTTATGCCCCGAGCCCCGCACACACCTAGGGCCGGCCCTGGGGTCAGGTATTATATCTCGGTGATTTCAATGTCGTAGAATTTTATTGGCAGAGCATGGAAAGGAAACACTGAAATCAGTTGCAAGGGAGAATCCGCTAAGAGAGGGAGGATTCCTGTAGTTCTGATTTTTCTAGAATACAGATACCTTGGTGGCACGATATTAGTACAGAGCATTCCATGACATTCGCTAAGAGACTCAGCGGCAAGCGGCCCGGCATCAGCGCTTGTCTTTCCCGGTGAACGGTTCCGCGACAGTCGCACGCTACAGTCTGTTTTTTCCGCTCTCCCTGCCTTCGCTCACTTTCCCTTTCTGTTGACGTTGCAGACTGACGCCAGTATAATCTTCCCTCGGAAGTTGTGTTGTGATGTGTCGTGTCCCTGTGTTGAAGATTGTGGCTTAATATTGCAGCACAAAAGTTTACATTGCAACAAAGGATTGATTGATCTTGTCGAGTGTTACTTCGGAAAGAGGAATTTTGGAGAAGTGCGACGACGTTTTGCAACGAAATTTCCTAGTGTTCCCGTTCCACATAGGACCACTATATTAAACCTCGTAAAAAAGTTGAGAGTAACAGGGTCAGTTCTGAATAAAAGTGGAAAGAGATATGGGGAAATCTAAAAAATAAAGTATACAAAGATAATCCGCACACGATCCGTGAGTTAAAAGAGAGTATTGTACGAGAATTCGGGAGAATTACAGTAGACGAACTTCCACGTGTGAATGTCAATTTCCTTCGGAGATGCCAGGAATGTGTTGCAGCAGAGGTACATCATTTTCAACACCTTCTGTAGTCAATGTTAGTACACAATATGAAAACTGTAATTTTAATAGCCGACTGTAGCGATAGTCGCTGACCCGTTCACCGGGAAAGACAAGCGCTGATGCCGTGCCGCTTGCCGCCGAGTCTCCTAGCGAATGTCAGGGAATGCTCTGTAGATGCACCAATGTGTGTTGACAATCAGCGCGGTTGATGAACCTGAGTAACACTCAACATATGCCTTATATATCATGACTAAATACTATGTTGTCGTAAGTGCGTCTGCGCTAACTTTTCAGGACAGCTGATTGAAGTTTCACGTATGTGGATTTTGAATACACTTTAATAGCATTCCGGTCAGCATTTTTCGGTTGCGATACGAAGCGTGTAGAGAACGTTAGATAATACAGTAGTGGTATTCATTCTGGACACTTTTGAGAATTATGTTGAAAATCACATTCAAGTTTTGATTTTACCTTTTTATTGAAGTCAATTTTTCAGGAAATAGACAAACATGTCTTAATGTTTACTGTTTCAAAAAGTGAGCAAACTAAATTATAATTAATAATAAAATAATAATAATATACTACAGTACTTAGCATAACGTAAATTTTGGCACACATTCATATGGGTTATTGTAACAGCGTCGTGTTAATGTTTTGTAGGATATCCTTTCGATTTGATGACTGCCTGCCTCGATTCTTCGTGGCATCGAGTCCACCAAACATCGGAGATCTTCCGGTGTTATCAATCACTCGAAACCACGATTGGAAGATGGCCTCGAATAGCTCCCTCTTGTTGCTGGGATTCCGAAGCGACACGAAAACTTTCACCTTTACCAGAAGTTCTCAATCGGGTTGAGGTCGGGACTGTTCCCAGGCCAAGGCAGAACAGTAACACCATGGTCCCTGAACCATCGCTGATTGATTCCAGCGGTGTGACACTTCGCGCCGCCCTGCTGAAAGATGCACCGCTGAACGTCACCCCCAAACAAATCACGAATAGTGGGCAGCAGTTTTACTTCTGAGAATTGTTTTTGTTATTATTATTTTTTGGCATTAATGTTTCCCTCTAACACTGCTAGCCGCCGACACTATGCCTTGCCATGCTTCCCCACACCATGACTTTGACAGGATTCTTCATAGTGGCGGTGGTGCATTCAGGTAGCATGTCTTCACCTGTTCGGCGAAGCACAAACCTGATACCATCACTTCCAAAGATGCTGATCTTGCTTTCATCTCTCCAAATGACTTTATCCCAATCTTCTTACTCCACACGCTTATTTATCTGCTTTTGGTTGAGATCGGTCGCTCGCAAAGTTTTTGTCTGACTGTTCGGTCAGAAACTTCTACCCCGGAAGTTCTCAAGATGGCATTAACATCTTTTGCCGTACGCCGGCGATCTTGTAGAGAAAGGCGGCAGATTCTACGACAGTCTTGAGAAGTTAGTTTTGGTTTCCCGCCACTTCTTGGAGCAGTTTTTGTGCTCCCAGTTGCTTTATACCGCTTTCAAACTTTTCTAACGCCTGACTTTGTAGCGCCACCACCCAACCTTTTCGCTATTTCTTCATAAGTAGGAATAACCTTCTTCACGAAGTGTTACTGCCTTACTCCTTTTACTTGGTGACCAATCAGCGCGTTTTATTGTGTTAGGAACCTTTATTTGCATTTTACAGTACCTAAAAGATGTTCACTTCACAAAAGTCAGCTGCCAACTACTGTAAGCAATGAAGTTCACACTTGACCCACAGTACAGTACAGAAAATACCAATAATCTGACAACAATACTGCAGTAAGATGCAATTCTTGAAGTACAACAATGATGCTCCCAGTTGACCTATTATACAACAATCGCACACAAGCGTTCTGTTGGTTGAAAATAACAATAACAATAATAGACTACAATGCTGCACTCAGATGCAATTATTGAAGTTACTGAACGATGTCATTTAAACTTGTTTAATATTTCTATACAGAATATAGTTTTACATTCGAGATTTTTTAAAAAATAACATTTTGTAGTGGAACCACGAGCAAAACAACCTGCGCAGACCCGCGACTCCTGTGTACCGTACCCCCGCGAGTAGGGGAGGGGGAGAGTGGACCATGCTTCCTTATGGCCCGAGGTGGAGGGAAGAAGGGAAAACTGCGCGGGGACTTTTCGTCCCAAGGTTTTTTTCCTTGTGGTCGATCTATACTAAAAGTGTCCAGAATTAATACCACTACTGTATATACAGCACGGAAGGCATACGAGATTAGCCATTGGCCGTTGTTTACAATTGTAACAACTAATTTATTCTCCATATGTATACTGTATATCCTATAGAGTATGTGACCTCCGCGATGGCGCTGTGCTAGCGTCGTTGCCTTGTAATCAAGGGGTCCCGGGTTCGATACCCGGTGGAGGCACATAGTGGTTCGGATCCCACTTTAAACTGTAGGTCCAGTCCCGATTAGCCTTATTGTGCATAAAGTGGACTTAAGACACCAACTCAACTCAACTATAGAATATGTATTTAAGCAGCGCCATTGATTTGTACCTAATACCGTTTCGTGGGAGACGTTATCCCCATCGGTTGAATAGTTATCGGCTTTTAAAAATGTGAAGTGATACGTTGTGTAAATCTCACGCGGCCGCCATTACAACTGTACTCTTGACTTAGAGCTCGCTTCTGATTGGTTATGCTACGAAAAATGCTACGGAAATAAGGACCGATTCTATCCTTGAGAAATGTAATGATATATAAATATATACCATGGCATCTAAAAAGCCATAAGATTTTTCACTCTACGCGGTAGCATTTTGGTCATGACATAAATGCTAAGGGAAATGCTTTAGCGGGCCATAATCTTACATTGTAGAAGTCAAACTTAATCTCCATAACAAAACCATATTCTGTCAGCTTTTTATTGTCATAGATCTTCTATAAAAGCTACACTGCACGGACGTAACATGGGAGCCTACGCGCAGTGGTGCAAACATTTGAAAGACATGCGTGGGCTGGACTCGGAGATCTACCGGGTGTCCGAGAAGTCTTTGTATGAAAACAAAAATTAACTGTATCCGCTATATGCAACATAGACATGAAAAAATGGTACCAAAATGTTCGGAAACTATTCAAGTTTTATTGGCAATAGGAAAGAAATCAATAAATCTCCACGTGAGCACCCTTGGTAGCACGGAGTACATTTAGTCGAAATTCAACTTTTCGCCATGCATTAGCCAAAATCAAAGGAGGGATTGGTGTGATGACTTGGGTTATCCGTTGTTGCAGAGTTGCAAGATCGGATGCAGGAGTTCTGTAGACATTGTCTTTTACATAACTCCATAGAAAAAATCTAAAGGGGTTATGTCTGGAGATCGTTCAGGCCACGCCGTCGGTCCATCTCGACCAATCCATTTTCCAGGAAATGTCTGTTCAAGGTAGGAACGAACCTCCAGACTCCAATGTGGCGGTGCACCGTCTTGTTGAAAGATAACATCTGGGGGTATTCTAGCAATTGAGGAACAGAAAACAATTGCAACATGTCGAGATACACTCCAGATGTTACGGTGTCCTCACAGAAAAAGAATAGTTCGATTATTCTGTCATGCAGCAGCGCGCACCAAACGTTCACCTTCGGGTTGCCCATGGTCGACTTCCTCACCTCATGAGGGGGCTCTTTACCCCAGATACGCACGATGTTTGAAACTGTCTCTGCACTGTTTTTTGTGACCTGCTCTCGTGAAACCACAGGACACACTCAGCCTTTTTCTGATTTGAGTACATTTCCGGTTTGCTGGACACTGGCACTGCTATACTACTGCAACGGTACAGAAATCTGAAACAAAAAAAAACTTGAATAGTTTCCGAACATTTTCGTACTATTTTTTCATGTCTATGTTGCATATAGCGGATACAGTTATTTTTTGTTTTCCTACAAAGACTTCTCGGACACCCGGTATTGTATAAATTCATACAACACATGTCATAAAGTAGGGACATTGATTTTTCACAAACGCGATAACACCGAAAAATATTAATTGTTGCAAAAAAAAAAAAAAAGTGTTCGTGAATGTACAGTGACATGTTCTAAACACATTTTCATACTTTCGAAATCGCGAAACAACACGAATTTGGCATAAAATGCTAATTGGGGCGCTTCTCGCAAAGTTTAACATATTGTACACTTAAATAACGAGAAATATTCCGAAAATACAACATGGTTTTGTGTGTGCTTTAGACTTTTAAAAAATAAAATGTGCCGCATATATGGGCGTATAACGTGCACGTTTTCCAATTTTTTTTCCTCGCTAAAAGGTATTCTGCGTGGTATACATGGATCAATTCAGATAGTGACATGAAGCCACGTACAAGTGGATGTTTCACACTTAATTTTTCTTTTAATGCCGAGCTTGGTTGTTGAAAACGCGAATTTTGAGGAAAGTAACTTAAAGTTGCAAAAGGAACACCGATTTTTGCATAAATTAAACGCGAAAATTTAAATCCTCCCTTACTTTCACAAAGTGGCCGCGGTGGCTCAGTCGGTAACGCGTCTGACTACCATGCTCAAGGTCCCGGGTTCGATCCCCGGCCGGTTCAAATCCGGGAACTTTTCTAACGGTGGAAGCGGCCCCGGCGCCTACCCAGCGTCGAATAACATGGGTACCCCCACTCCCCCTATACGCCTTCATGGCGTGGTGCTATGCACAGGGGAACACTTTACCTTTTTACCTTTACCTTACTTTCACAATAACAATATGACCACTGGCAGTGTAAATAGTATAGAACACTGACAAATATCAGATTGGCAATTATTATAAACAGTTATTAAGTTATGATAATTCTATATGTGTATAATTATGAAACCGTGTATTTTCTTAAAAGCGCCGCTGCATTTCTAAAATACAATGCGATTATGATCTCTTCGCGAAAATGAAAGAACCAGTTTGCGGGAAGCATTACCACACAATAGAAGCCATCATCCGTGCCATAGGGCGGTCAGTGCGGGACATCAACAGCCATGGACGGTGTTCAACGCCTTCCACAAGAATGACAGACGGTGGTCGACATGGGTGGCGATTGCATTGAAGCAAGGTAACTGGTGTTTGCTCTGTCAATAGAGCCTGATACGAATTATAGCAGAGTTGCCACTACTTTTTATCCAACCCTTGTATAATAATACGAGGCAAATTATTGGGTGGGCTCGACCCCCATAGACAGGGCTTAAAGTGAGCCTGACCTCAGTTTCCTGCTGAAAAGTTGGACGCCATTTTACTTATTTAATACACTATACAAAAGTGCTTCTTTTGTTACATTAATTCTTGTAAACAATAGATGAAGAGGAAAAGAGAAAGTTCGTGTACTAAATTTGTCTCCTGTCGGAAATTTAGTTCGGTTAGTACTATTCGTTTATGACAACCAAATTTCCTGAAATGACAGACGTGATAGATCTTGTGCTTATATCTATTTACTTTGGACGCAATAATAATATAATAATAATAATCGGTGTTTTTTATGGCGGTACGCAATGATACGTCACACTGGTATATTTTTGTAGCTTAGAATAAAAGTTAAAAACATTTTAACGAAATAAATGTGTGTGCGTAACTACACAGATGCACAATCATTTATGAACATAGTAGTTCTTATAATGAACAAAATAACTAATAATAACAACAATCAACAATCAATCGAAACCTTTCTTCCCAGAAAAAGGACACTGATAAATAATAAGTGCCATTGTTGTTTTAATATACATTTATTATTGTTATTAGTTTTTGTGTCTATTTATTTGTTGTTGTCGTTCCGGCTTTACTGTTACCACTTTAAGCATTGCCCACAGTCCCATACAAGTTGACGCCACTGTCTATGCGTCATATTGAAAAGGAACAATACACCTCTATTACGAACCAATAAGCATAGTTTGCTAAATGATAATTGATCAACCGTTACAGTCTTGAAATTACGTTCTTCCTGTTTTTGCTTACCACAGCAAATCGTTTCTCTCTCTTGGCAAGACGTTATTCTGTCTTCAACTTGTTTTCCTGGTTTGCTAACTGTGATTACTCAAGGCTTGCTTCAGTTAATTTGCTACCACCAAGGGCGACTTTTGAGAGGGGTAACTGTAACAATAATTAGTGTTTTGAGTTGATGTCTTTATAGCAGTGTTCATATCAATGGGGCGCCTCCAGGATCGCTCAACATAGTAGCAAATGTTGACCTGCTACATCACACTGTTTTATGGCTTTTGCTGGATGCAGAGTTGAGAAGGAGCGACCATACAGCTGATAACAATTGAAAATCACAAGGCGCGTCTGCAGTGAAAATGGTAGAGCGTGATGTGATTTTGAAATTACGGTGCCACTATTCATGGATTATGAATTGATAATGATAATAGGTATGCCATTTTCCAAATATAAGTGTGTGATAAAGTTCGATATAAATATGCGTAGATCTAGCGATACGATTGGGGGGAAAATGTTATATTCCTATTTTGAGAGCTTTAGTTACAACAAATTCTCTGTGTTTACAATTTCTTCTCTCCACAATAATAATAACCACGGAGGAGTGGCATTGAGTGTAGAGAGGTTGTGGGTGGTCAATTGAATTTAAGGATCTATGTTTAAATTATAAGTTATTATTATTAAATTAAAAATTATTTTCTTGTAGAAGTGAAAGTTCCACAAAAGACTCAACTTCTTCTTTGTGTCTCTGACCTTATTGGTTGTAAACATTTGTTATAACATACGCTACACTAAAAGTGAAAGAAATATTAATTTCGAAAATGTCCTTTGTAGTGGGATCGTTATGACCTGTCATTGTTAATAGGACAATAATAAATAAAAATTACGAACAGAAAGTTTTTTTGTTTATTTTTTTAATTTTTTTGTCGCTAGGCTAATCGCGACGATGAGGATAAGCGAAGACATGATGAAATTTATGAAGGGACACTCATAAAGAACACCCATTCCCAGGCTGGTATCCGAACCCGAAACCCTAGCGTCGTACCGCGCTGTGCTAGCCACTCCACCACGGAGGTTTGCTTAAGAACAGAAATGTTAATCAGTGAGTATGGGTTGCAAAATGTGTGCAAAATTGTATAACGGTGTTGCGTTTATCATCTTGTTTTCACGTAATAATGTTTGATTGGCTGGGTTGGTGTTTTTTAAGTTCACTTTATGCACAGTAAGGGTAAGCGAGAGAATTTTATGTTGAGTGTAGCCGCGGGCGCTCCTTCTCAACAACCAGGTATCAAGCGCCTCCAGGGTTCTTGCTACTCAACAATGTTGGGTTGCTGAGTGATCCTGGAGGCTCTCAATGTGAATTCCCTTTGGAAGTGTAAGGCAGTGTGATCAATGGTCAGACGAATCGTTTACCGGAATATTGTTCACTGTACACCATAGTTCAGCGCCACATTTCGACCTGGTGGTGAAAATTTGAAGTGTTCAATCATCAGCTTTCGCTTCCCCCTGATCTCCATAGGTTTTATACCAAATTTCACTGAAATCCGTTGCTTCTAACGGGCTCCAGAAAGCTCTGAGCAGGGCAACTTTAATTGTAGCTACCCAGTATCTGAAACGTAAATGGTCGAAACAGATGCAAACTTGTTGCAGAATTGCTCTTGTTCTGCAGTAAGGTTGGGCTTGTTTCGAGTCAGAAGCGACGTCTGGAATACTAACCGTAGGACAGCTGTCGTTCTCATCTAGCCGCCATAATTATTTAGCTTACCAACAATTTCCTCCGCAAGTGGCGCTGTTGTCAGTCTTTGCGCCATTCTATCAATATTCTAACTCGTTGATGCTAAGTATTGAGACACAGAACACATTGAGATTATAGAATTTACTAGGGCTCGGGACTTTATACTCTATAAAACTGTAAAATATGTATGTAATTATGTCATAAAAATTACAAATATGTCATAATAAATTTCAAATTTAATTCAAATGCAGAAATATTCCCAGTAAAGACCAAAAATAAGCACAACAGTACTTTCGAATTTCTCATTATACAGAAACTCAGTATCTTCCAGGGACGATAGGACGATAGGAGTGGGATATTAAATACTATCAATTGTCGGCAGGATAAAAAGGGGATATTACAGTATTGTTCTGTACTAGTTGGTAAAAAGGACTGCATCTGCTTTTAATTTCTTCGTCCGTAATTTCCTTATCCTGCTATCTTTAATATAAACTATCCGTTGCGCTAAAGGTACGAAGGATAAATTATAAAATCACCGATTATATGCAAAACAATTACGAAATTATACAGAAATATGTCTTATTGCGAGAAAATTAAAGAAATATGTTGTAAAAACACAAAATTGGTAAAATATGTCAAAATATACCTTATCAAGTTTGTCTATTTTGGCAGATTTTTATCAGATACGTAACGATCTTACCCCAGTATCCGATGCCAAATAAAAAAAGATATGTTTTAACATAAAGTCCCTGGTCTAGTAATTACCAGTTCCAATATTTCTACATCTCTTACTTGAGTCTTATTCGCAGGTTGGGGAAAATAGTTAAAATTTGCCGATATTGATCTTTTTTTTCCTGTTGATTCTCTCTGTGATGTTTTGACATTTAAATCATATTTTTTCCGTGTTTCCTGCAACATTCTTTCATAACGTTTCAATAACCAAGTCTTTTAGGAAAGTGAAACACAGAAATTGTTGGTTGTGAAAATTGCGAGGAACAGACTGTTTTGTATTCTGAACGCTATTATCAAAGGAACAACTAAGTTACGAAGAGAAAGGAAAGAGAAGTTCTACGGGGAACAAGAGCATGAAAGAATGATGTATAAATATTTCTTTTCTTCCTTCCTTCTGTGAGGATCTGTTAACTTTGAACCGAGTCTTCGGAAGAATCATTAGTGGCATCAGAGCTTTCATGTTGGCCTTGGGGCTACACCGAGTCAACGCAGGAGGAGGTTCTATCCTCATCACGAGATCTTTTCAAAGGCCAGGCCGTGAGTACTTCATATTTGTTTGAAAGGAAACTCCTTTTTAGCAGAATATCACAAAATTGTGCATAAGTTACTTAATTATAGTCCTGCTTCGGGTTTTACCGTGGTTAAGGCAATTTGCAAAACTGTTACTCTCATTTTTGCAAAATTAGAAGAGAAAATCTACAAGTACCAGAAGTGGAAGACTTGTCTTCAAGATTCCTTTGTTTTGTTGGAGATATTTTTATATATCAGTACCAACAGTGAGTACTTATTTATGGCCGTAAGTTTTACAATAAACATAACAACGTGATGTTAGTTGATATAGCCTTTATTCCTTATATTCTTGAAAATTAACTCATCGTATTCGCATAGCAATCAAGGGGTCGGTTCGATACCCCGGTGGGTGGAGGCACATAGTGGTTCGGGCCCATCTTTAAACTGGGCGCCCAGTCCCGATTAGTCTTTCTGTGCATAAATTGGACTAAACAAAATACTCATTTCTCTTATTTTTTTTCTGTTAGGTATTTGAGATGCAAATCAAGTTGAGTTAAGTTTAGAGGTTGTATGAGTAGCAACGTGAGAATAGTTTTTATAAAATATCTGGAGAGAGTGGGATCGTCGAATATAGGAGTTCGTAAAAGTTGTCTCGAAGAAATTGTTAATAATATTTGTATTAGCTACCAATTGTATATAGACATATGTATATATACACACACACACATGGGTGCATATAGTCTCCATATATGCACCGCGCACGCTTTTAGTGTGTCATTATTTCGAGACATGTGTACTCGCATGGGAGAGCTTACGAATATGACTGAATATGTAAGTGGCTAATTTGATGTCATATCTATACCAAACAACAAGGGACAGAAAGTACTAATTTATGAGAGAAATTAGGCTATTCATGTTTAGCGACGAGTAGTAAGTTTTCCAGAATTAGGAACACTGAAGGGAATATAAGGGTGTCCGGAATGGGACTGACTGTTTTTAAAAGTGTGTGGTTTTAATATGGTTAGAGATAGGGAAGAAAGAAAACATGCATTTTGAAGGAAAACTCAAAACGTTTTATTGGTATTACTTACAAGTCATTGTAACTCAGTATAAGTCCACGTGAGCTCCATTTGTGACTCGGAGAATATCCAGCCTGAATTCAATCTCTCTCCATGTATTCTGTAACATCTGAGGTGTCACAGAAGCAATCGCATTCCGAATACGGGTCATCAGTTCATCAAGGTTACGAACCTTTTCACCGGAATACACAATGTCTTTCACATACCCCCACAGGAAAAAGTCCAGAGGGGTTACATCAGGGGAGCGTGGTGGCCTATCCAACATTCCGGAAATTCCGTATCAAGATACTCCTTCACTTGTAGGTTCCAATGTGGCGGGGCACCATCCAATTGGAAAATCACTTGAGGTTGCAAATGTTGTAATTGGGGAACTGCAAAGTTTTGAAGCATGTCTAGGTACACATTTCCTGTTATGGTTTGCTCAATGAAAAAGAAGGGTCCTATAACTTCATTAAGTGTTAAAGCGCACCAAACATTCAATTTTGGACTGTCTCGGGAATGTTCCACATACGCATGCGGATTCGCAGATCCCCATATCCTAACATTGTGTCTGTTAACACAGCCAGACAAGTGAAAAGTTGCTTCATCTGAGAAAACAATGTTCGATATAAAATTATGGTAATTATCAATCTTGTGTAGAATTTCATTGGCAAATTCTAATATTTTTGGCTTGTCGTTAGGCTTAATTTCTTGCAACAATTGCAACTTATACGCGCGGAAACATAATCGTTTATGTACCACATCGTGCACAGTTGACCTTAGAATTTCCAGCTGGGTCAAACTTCTATCGCCAGGGGGTGCTGATCTATTGCAAGGAAAATGGCAGCATGTAACCATGCAATGTTGGTGAAGCACCTGAAGTAGCGTGCAGTGATCGAGTTTCTAACCGCAGAAAATGTGCTACAAATTGACATTCATCTGAGACTGAAGGCATTTTATGGGGATGAATGTGCAGACATCAGTACTGTGCGAGCTTGGGCTGTTCATGCTTATAAAGAAAACACAAGCTGAACACGATTCCAATGACCTCCATCAGTTGCAGTTCGCGGCCTTTCACTCCATTCTCTCACATGGCTGAGATTTCTTCAGCTGGGGTTTTCTTTAAGAGCATGAAAAACTCAAGATCGCACAGTTCTGATGTCTACGCATTCATCCCCATAAAATGCCCTCAGTCTCAGATGAATGTCAATTTGTAACACATTTTCTGCTGTTAGAAACTCGATCACGGCACGTTACTTCAGGCGCTCCACCGACATTGCATGGTTACATTCTGCCATTTTACTCGCTATAGTTCAGCACCCCCTGGCGATAGAAGTTTAAAACCTTTAACGGAGAAGCGGGAAAGTCTTATAAGTGCAATGTATGGTTACTCAAAATAAAAAAATGCGTTTAAAAGGTAACAAAGAAAATAAAAACATAGGAAGCTTTACATTTCAGGACGAACTCGTATATATAGGGTGATTCTAAAGGTATAGTACAAACGAAAACCACAGATACATCCCATGAAATAGAGACGAAAGTTCCCCTTCCACTTTGCCGATAGATGCCTCCGTGAGGAGCTAGACAACGCCGAAAACGTGTGAAAATGAACTTCACACCTCTGTACAGCCAGTACTAGTGAAGATAGAAAGGCGGAACAAACGAAGT
Source organism: Lepisma saccharinum (assembly GCF_977018435.1). Classification (NCBI taxonomy): domain Eukaryota; kingdom Metazoa; phylum Arthropoda; class Insecta; order Zygentoma; family Lepismatidae; genus Lepisma; species Lepisma saccharinum. The sequence goes on from NC_139248.1 coordinate 28,443,079, forward strand.
CAAAAGGAACACCAAAGTCGCCCATCCGAAAAACACTAGGCGGCAGCTGCGCAACGCATGCGTATGGGATTCCACAAAGGAAATAGGAGTGTCCCGCAAGACAAGTGAAGGGAAAGGGTAGCGATCGACAACGGTAGGGAGAAAAGAAGCTATGAAGCATGAAGTAACAATTGCACAGCGGGAAACAAACACCATGACTGAAGCAGTGCAGTCGAGAAAAGTAGTGCTGGGTTGCAGAACCACGGGAGGACGACGTAGGATGTAAAAACATACCGAGAATGCAAGCAAAGTGGTCCGTGACACTCGACAGGCAACAGACGCGTACATGGTTCGGGGCAGAAATGGCGGCGCTGGCGGTACAGCGCAAGGGGAGTCCCCAAAACACAGTGGGGAGACACCGCAGCAAGAACAAAGCACGGTGCAACAAAAGAGAAAGAGGACCGGACGGGGAATGGTACCTGCCAAGGAGACAACAAATGCGGGACGAGGGATTCCCCGTAGCAGCACCGAGGGAATGTCACACAGAGGTCGTGCGCCAGCAGGACAAACACAGCAACTACGGGCACAGGAGGTTTATTGCCACGCAATGGTGCACTTACAGATAGGAATAGTACGTAGTCGTACTCCGGACTGACGTTGTTACAAAAGTTGCTCAAATTGACGACCACCACATTCAATGCAGGCATTGCAGCGTCGCAGGAAATTCTGGCGAACCCTATCAAAAATCCCTGGCATGGTACACACCTCGGCCGATGCTGCAAGTATCCGCGCTACCAATGTTTCCTTGTCAGGCACCGGGGTCTCGTAGACGAGTGTTTTCACATGGCCAACAAGAATAAATCCTTTGGTGTGAGGTCAGGCGAACGGGCGGGCCAGGGGACGGGGCCCTCTCTACCGATCCAGCGCTGTGGGTAGGTACGGTGCAAAAGGGTTCGCACTGTGCCATCAAAATGTGCAGGCGCTCCATCCAATTCAAACCACATACGATGTCGCACGTTGTGGGGTACATCTTCTAGCAGCTCTGGAAGGACTGATGCAAGAAAGGTGCGATAGAGGCGGCCATTTAAACGTGGTGGCAGCAGGTATGGACCGATAACCTGCTCATCGATGATACCTGCCCAGATATTCACTGCAAACTGGGTCTGATGGTGCACCTCGACTGCTGCATGTGGATTTTCATAATCCCACACATGGCTGTTTCGGCAATTGAAGATGCCCTCACGGGTGAATGTTGCCTCGTCCGTAAAAAGCACATGGCGCAAAAAACGGGAATCGTCGGTACAAAACTGCAACAGTCGTTGACAGAATTCCACACGTCGTGGGTAATCCACAGCCTGCAACGCGTGGACTCGCTGTGGATGATAGGGATACGGCAGATCATCATGAAGGACACGCCACACTGTCGACTGTGATACTCCCACTGCACGTGCAATGCTACGGGTGCTACTGGACGGTGTGCCGTCCACGCGAGCAAGTACGTCCTCCTCGACCGCCGCGGTGCGCACATGTCTTGGGTGATCGACATGATGGCCTGCACGTAACACACCCGATTCACCAAGGGTACGGTGCACGTTCTAAAACAACCTGCTGTCGGGTTGTCGCCTCTCCGGATACCGTCCGCGATAAAGGCGTGCAGCTGCTCGGCCATTGCCATCTGCAAGGCCGTAGACAAAATGCATGTCCCTCAGTTCTACAAATGTGTAGCGTTCCATGGTACGGTGAGGATAGTGCCAATTATGGAATACTGTACTGCAGTGCACAGGTGGCACACACACACACTGGTCACAACGGCTTCGAAACAACGTACTCAATTGTCGTACGTCAAGCACATCACCACCGCACCGGCTCTTTCACTGACACGCTCCCTGACGCTGCACAACCAATCAGCGCACACGTCCGCACGGCGCTGTGGTACAATCAGCTGACGTTCCTGAGCCACCCGTGCCTGTGCTCTTCACTACCTGACCACTGCCGTCAGGTGGGGCCATGTACTCTGGGGCCTTGTCATCGTGGAACACATGTAGCGTCCTTCATTCTTGCCCCATTCACCCACAACACGTACTTCGTCCGTCTTGCTCGAGCCGACGGGGAGCACTACGTACGATCGTGTGGTGTTTGTGTACACCAATGTAGTTTCCGCTGATGCTATGAATGGAGAAAATGACGCTCGCCATGATAAAAAAAAATGCCCTCCATCTTCAAATCGGTGATAGTAAAAATAAAATAACAGTGGTTCTGAACTGTCAACACCACACAAAAAATAAACTTTTTTAAAAAATGGTCAAGCAACCATGTTGTATGACTTCATATGGATTGACCCAGCTGCGTGCTCGCTCCGCGAATTGACTTCCTAGGGCTACGTGTGAAACACACTCTTATTGACTCCACCCGTTCTTCTGACACACGCGATTTACCACCACTGTGAGGTTTCACTACACTCCCTGTCGATAAAAATTGTTCCTTCCATGCCTGGATACTGTTGCGTGATGTAGGATCCTTGTGGTAAACACGTCAGAAGTAGTGTTGTCCACGGGACGAGACGGGACAGGCTTTTAAAAATTCGAGACGAGATTGACCAAGTGTCATGAGACAAACAAATATTTTCGAGACGAGACAGCATTTCCACGAGACTTCCACGAGACGAGACAGGCCAAAGTCTCGTCTCGTGGGCAACACTAGTCAGAAGTTTCGTTGCACTTGAACAACACTTTTTGTCTCTGCAAACCACCACACGCATTGCGCCTTTTCGAGTACCGACGCCATTTTTATGTTTTGGCGATACTAGCGCCGTCACCGGTAGTCGTACAACTATGAAAATTTGCTGAACAAAACTTTTTGAGTTTTCCTTCAAAATATATGTTTTTCTTTCTTCCCTATCTCTGCCCATATTAAAACCACACACTTTTAAAACCCGTCAGTCCCACGCTGAGTATATGCTTAGAGCAGGAAGAGCATTTCGCTCGAGCGCCAAATAGTTCGCACAGACGACGCTAGTTAGCGTACGGAACTTGTTGGATCGAGCGAATAGCGCTCGAACATGAACGAGCGGTACACGCTCGAAGCCCAGTAGTATACGTACAACCGTAATTTGTCTGTGGTGGTGCGCCCTCAAATATGGATCGTGAAGGTGAAAGATGCAGTGAAATTGAAACTTAAGTAAACATCGCCATTATCTCCATGTTCAGATGTAGTTTAGTCTATCTTGCCAATACAGTAGTATGTGAAATTGAACCAGATGATTATGGGCTGAAATTGCCAGGACGGATATTTTACATATATTTGTACGATTAATGTCACATTACAATGACATTGTATTGTACTCGAGCGTGGGAAACTCGAACCAGTACGAGCTATAGTTCAAATCACAAACCCTGACACCTTCTGTAAACAAAACCACCTGCATGCAGAAAGCATTGCAAACTCATAGAAGTAAAATAATCCACACGAAAATCCAGCCTTGTTACAGGATTCATTACGTAAGGTAAAACAATGGCAAATTTGTAGTATGGGATACGCTACCGCAAATGACGTCTCACTTTAAACCCAATGCTCTTTCTTTTTTTACTTATTGCTTCACCTTTATGGTTAACTCTTTGCACCAGTAATCATTTCCCATAAATTTGGCTTCTTGCTTTGAATATATTTTACTTGCATTTTTTAGACAAAATGATATAACATGGTAATGTATATTTCTAAGGTTTGATATAGATAGGAGTGTATTTAAAATTTGTTTGTACATTTTATGTAAATTGTATCTTATGTAAATAAAATATATAATGGGCATAAGCAGCCATATGCATTGCTGTAAGTTCAATAAATATATTGATGATGATCAAAACAAGACAAAAAGTTCGTAAATTTATTGCGGTTGGAAACTTTGACAAGCATCCTAATAACGATTTTTGTTCCGCCAAATATAGTGCACTTCGTAAAATAACTTGGTGACATGGCAAGGCAAGATAAGTGTTAACATTTTGTAGTAATATAACTTTCAATGAGCTTAGAGATTTGTGTACATAATGATATTTTATAACATTGGTTATTTTCTAAAAATAATCATGTGAACAGCAAGGAAGTAGTGCAACTTAGTAATATTGCCTGACTTAGCCTTAGAAAAATAACATGCCGAGTTCTATGCGCGAGGGAAAGTCTCCGTTTACTCCGAGCTTGTTTTCAAAACACCAGCAAGGACAGCCTTTGAAAAGGGGTGAGGAACAGATCCTACTCAATATTTATGTAACGTTCTGTCAGTAGTATCCTGAGAAATCAGTAAATGAAGTGGTTAAGTTGGTATCCCAGTGCAGTGGTGTGTCAGTGTCTGCAGTTTTAAGGGTTATGAAAGAGAGAATGACCGGGAGAGTAACAATGTATGCGGCTGCATATTCGTCTGATGTTTTGAGAACGGGTTCTCACATTCAGAGGCTCTTATATAAAATGAATAGGTGCGGCGAACTATGAGTGTAACAACAGGTGATTGCGGTCATGGATCAGCTGACGCGGAGTGATACATCGAGTCGGTGAGACAGTTTGTTTACAGAAGGTCTCAGGGAAGGTGATTTAGACCTTAGTGAAAGTTATTCCATGCAATACTCTATGAGAGGGTGTTAACAGCAAGTTTTCAATTGTATCTTCTGCCTCCGCCGTACAGTTAAGCAACACACATTACGCCTTGCAGGGAAGTGAGTGTTTCAGGATCTAGATGCCCCACTTTTATTGTCGGTGACTGTATATCTTTGAGGCGAAAGTGTGCAGTTATGTTCCTCACAGACATCCATGCAACATTTTTAAACAAATGTAGGTCTTATAACCGCACATGGCTTAAATTCACTTTCTGGTTAGGAATTTGCTATCTCTTTCAGTGAGTGAAGACTTGTTAGCTTTCCCGATCCTTTCGTTCATAATTAGTTTCGGAGTTGGCAGGTAAGGACCCTATCGCGGCTTGGCAAACGTACCGTGCCGGCCCTTTTTAATAACGAAAGTCTTTTAATATTAGTAATAAGAAGTGGGGGATTGGGGTCGTTTGCATGCTTTTGTAATGGCCTCACCTGGGGAACAGAATTGGAATTTTTGTACCTCTCCGCTGCTGGCTTTCTCTTGCACTCTCTTAACGTTCCGTTACAAAAGGAGGAGACGGGCGCTTAACGATCGTTACCAGGCTTTTGGGAACCATCAGAAACACTCGTGCGAATTTTAGTAGACCAAATCCCTTGATGTCAGCCTTGCATAGTTTTCATGATGCTGGCTGGAAAATACCAGGAAATCCTGGATTGTTGTTATGCTTATTATTATACAGGGTGATTATTTCGCTGCAATACCCTTGGAAATGCGAAAATCTCAGTTCATTGAAAATGTACAAATATACAGGGTGTCCGGAAAGTAGCGCAAACAAGGCTTTGGACGTACCTAACTTTTTCTTCTTTCTAGCTGATCAGTGGTGATTCATTCATTTTTAGTTTTGGACTTTCAACCACTGTGTTAATCTTAAAAATGCCAACGTTTCGAAGACTGATTCTGCCTCCGTCTTCAGGGTAGTGTTTTAATCTACTAAATCATAGTTCAGTCCCTGGACACAAGATGTGTTTGTGGACGGTGTCTATATGGAGAGTGGGGGAAAAAACGGTTGCCATGGTTGGAGTAGTATTCTCAGTGGCCAAGGCTCCACCTCGTCTCATGGTCACCGTCAAGACCTGTTTTTATATAAAAGCTGCCAGGGGTGGCCCAGGCTCCACCTTGTCAAAGGATTGATACTGCAGAAATGAACCCCAAAAATGCAATATTCTCCTTCAGTGCCGCTTACGTGCAACTGCCAAACCCTACCCGGGGGAAATACCACTTCCTCTCCCTGTGTCAGAATCCAAAATGCGCTGCCTGAAGGGCTTCGAGGTCGCACAGAGGCTTCCTTTCTAAGTCATTACGTAACTGATTTTATTGACCTCTGGTGGCAATAATAAACATGATTCCATCAAACTGACACAAATGAAAGAGTGATAAAGAAATGACGGTTCCGCGCGCAATACGGTCCATACACTCCCCCCCCCCCCATTTGAAATCAAAAACATGGACCCAGCGCGGGCGAGACCCTCAAAAACAAAAATAATATGCAAACATTCATGAAAACTTAATAATGGAAGAATAATACTGGAAGTGTAAATTATTTCTTGCCAGCCCTTATTGTTGATCGAAGACAACAATGTCTGTGGGTCCTTGAGAAAGGTTTTATACGTGTGCGGTTAATGCAGAGGAATAGGTTACGCAGTGGTGTCGTCCTAATTGCGAACACTTGCTGCCTGAACAGGAAAATCCTCGAAGGGCTGTGTGTGTCCTAATCGCGAACACATTTTTCTGCCTTGCCATCTACAACTTTCTCACACTTCCCGAGTCGTTTTAACAATATTTTTTTTAAAAGGAACTCGCTTTCCGACTATGTCAGCGTTTTGTTGGATCAGAAAATTCGACATGATTAAAGTCGTGGCCAAAGTACGCTTATATATAAATTAATAATAAAACTGTGGCCTGTTTTTTATACGACTACGTAACTGAAAAGAGCTTCGTCTAATTATTAACTTTATGTAAAATTCAAATTCAAATTTCAAAATATATGACACTGTTCTTAAAAAATTAGGAATACCGCCAATCTCCTTATATCTTACTTCGTAGTGCTCCTCGCCGAAAAAACAAGAACACATTTTTTTGTTCCGTTTTACATTTCCTGGCTAATTTAGGCCAGACCATTAGACTTTTCTGCCTCAGCCTTTAAGCTGTATATAAGGTATTCCACTCTCGGATGTGGACTACCAAATAGCTCACTGTTGAAGGAGTTTCACATCACTTAAGGCAGGAAGGGGGTTTCGAGTCATTAACACACGAATAAAAGTCAGATTAGGTCGACAGACTGAAAGGGTGAAATGATCTTGGAGGGATTTACAAACCGGAAGAACATGATATGTCAATGAGGCTGGCTATTGTTGCTAGTCAAGCCAACTGTCTACGTTACTGCCCTTGTTTTTGAAACCAGGTTTTCCAGTTTCTGGCAATTTGGACATGGAATTATTTCTCACTTTTGTGTGTTCGCAATTAGGTCGATTTAGGCATTGTTCGCAATTAAGACACAAACTACACAATAGACGAGCGTGTGTTCATTGCAAATATGCAGCGTCGAGTTGGACACTGGCTGCGCAATGGTGGTAGATATTTTGCTTGCGCACCCCTTATTTTCTTCCGCGCCCCTTATTTTCTTCCGCGCCCCTTATTTTCTTCCGCGCCCCCTTCAGCACCCCTTGTTCAAAACTTATATTCAACCTAATGAAATGTTATATTACGTTATGCTATTAAGACAATGTCGTCACTTCGAGCGTAGAATGTTAGGTATTGAAGCGATACCGCTATTATTTTATTCAACAGGCTATCCATTGGTCCTGAAAGAGAAATCTAATTTTACTTTACTATAGTGGCGGCGATATATACAAATATCAGCGTCTGTTGTCTATCTGTCATCACGTAGGGCCCGGGACTTTATGTCCTATAAAACTGTAAAATATGTATGTAATTATGTCATATAAATTGGAAAATATGTCATGAAAAATTATAAATATGTCAGAAAAATGCAGAAATATTCCCAGTAAAGCCAAAAATATGCACAACAGTACTCTCGAATTTCTCCCATACCCGATAGAGTATAGAGTAGGGGCTGTAATCAGAGGGCTGCACAACAGCCAGAATCGCTTACTAGGCCCGCCTGGTTGGTCGGGCGGGCGAGTAAAACTATATACCTGGGTTTTGACCCGTCAAGCATCGAAAGCCCACGGGTAACTAGAAGGCCTTGCAAAACGAAGCTCGCTTATCTTCAGCGAACGCTGATTCCGGTTTTGCACCGTCTCCAGATACATGAGTCACGCAGTCACCGTTGCCAACTTTTAGATTCTAAACTGTTCTAGGAGCACTTAAAATGTTCATCACTTTTATCAATTTGAAATTGCAGACATTTATTCCTTGCTAGAAAACATTTGTATCGCTCACACCCAGTGGCGGCGATTGGGTTCCAAAACTAGAGGGCCAAAGTGCAAATGTACGGGGGGGGGGCAAGGATAATTAATTTCCCTTGGTACATGAGGTTAGCGTGGTGCAAAAGTAGCAAAAAGTGGGGAGGGGGGGGAAACTGCACTCTCTCGGCCCCGCCCCTAATTGCTGCCACTGCTGACACCTGTACAGGAGTACGAACCAAGTTTCGCAAAAAGTGCCATCGTAAATACTTTGGAACTTTGTGTGACTGGTGGTTGTTCTACATTATACTTTTTTCGGGGTGCTCCCCTATGGCGCAGTGGTAGTGTCGTCGCCTTGTAATCAAAGGGTATCAGGTTCGATACCCGGTGGAAGCACATGATGGTTCAGATCCCACTTTAAACTATAGGTCCAGTCCCGATTAGCCTTATTGTGCATAAATTGACCAAATAAATGAATCAATCAATCAAACAGATTTTCTCTCTGGTGTAATTTTGCCAATTCAATATCCGAATTAGTTGCTCAAGATCCCCCCCCCCTGAACACTAAGGCACGATGGTCCATAAAATGGAACATGAAATCAGAATTTGCATTATAAAAGGTTTTTGAATATTGTCATCTCTTTCAACAAATCGTCGTTCGCTAGTGTTGTTGCTAGTTATCTTGTTCTCAGACCGCATTGATAGTAATACGATACAAAATATAATTGTTAGCTTGTATTTTCACACGGGTGCAAATAACAGGCAATGCTATTTACACATTTCAACAAACAAACAACGTAAAAATGAAACCGACAGAAGATTTACGATTTCAAGACCAGAAAGGTGACATAAAATGAACAAGACACACAAACCTATTTCAAGACCATCGAAACAAATTTAGAAAATATGTGGTAGTTGGTTTGACATAATAATGACACTAATTTGAGAAGTTACAAAATCTTAGGTGCAGTGGCTTAGCAACATATCGCGAGGTCCTGGGCGAGATTTGAATGCAAGGCCCCATCGTTCTTTAAGTTTGAAATATCAATGTAAATCGATGCACAGTCATCAAGGAAACGTCAGCAAATTATCATATTTATATGATAGCCTACAATAATAATTAATTTCTGACGAAAATTATATTTGATAGTACGCGACAGAGAAATTTACACTTGGCAGAGCTACAGTAACACGCTGCTGGAATTTTCATTAACCAAAGTAGTAGTAATAGTACGTTTTTTAAGATGTTCTTTAGGCAGTAAGATAACTGAAATATCCTTAAGTGTGCTAAACTTTTTTTTTTAAAAAATCAGAAATACAAAGTAAGAATCTTGAAATATAACCTATATATTATTTAATGAGTCGTTCTTTGTTTCCTCATTTCGAAGTTTGTAGGATGTAAATGTCACAAACCATGGCTTAAGTAGAAAATATGGAAGGACGCACATAAAATGTCAGTGCTTGATAGAGCGGGGGGAAGGGAGTGCGCTAAATCACAATCCTGTCTAGGGGCCCAATGTATCTACCTACAAGCTCTTCTACACAATCGGTGTCAACATCAGCAAATCTTAAAACGATAGTCATTTGCACAATAAATGTGAAATGTTTGGTGTAATCAACTGATACAGCTAATTTGACCTTTTTTTAAAATTAGCAATTTTGACTTTTTTTAATTAGCAATTTTGACTTTGTTGTACATAAATTGTACCAGTTAACTTTGAATTTTAGGACTTAGATGATAATAATAACTGTGAATCTCATTTTGTTGTTACGTCTTAATGTTCTTGTAATATTAAATATTTGACGCAGTGGCGTAATAAAATCGTAAAGTACGCGTCCGCAAGAAATAAACTTGGGTCCCTCAAGTACAGTCAGCTTCTTCCAGGAAATTTACGTAATTACTTAGAATGGCTGGTTGTGGCTGCACTTACATTAATAACTATACAAATCGATGCTCTAACTCTGAATTTTCACATATTACAACATATCTTTCTTTGACATTTATGTATTCAAAAGAAGAAAATACAAATACTTACTTATCCCTTCCCCCAAACAGAAGGCGGTACAGGATACAGAGAACACTGGAAGTTAGTGTAGAGCTATCAAGGAGAAGAAACTTTCCTAAAGCACTTGATTTCAGATTTAAGCACATTCCTGAAACATAGAACTTGATCAGGAAATTCGGAAGATAAATCATCTTCGTGCCCGTTACAGAGGGCAATAGCTGCGTCTGAAGTTGTAGGAACGAAGGAAGAACTGCTAATATTATCCATACCTTTCTTGAGTTTAAAATACCAGAAGCATTTAAATGCCCCATACTTTGCTCCGTGGCAGTTTGAGGTACTTTACCATTAACATATTAAAATCGGGTAGGCTATGCAAGGTCACGACACAGAAGAAAAATGGATAAAATTGTCCAAGCAATTTTTGCGTTGATGTTTCACATGAGAAATTAGAATTATTTTGACTTTTTCGGGGCCCCTTAGGCTTAGAGCTCCCGCCCGCCTCTGATTTGACGTATTCATTCAAATTATAACGTTAAACTAGAATATAAAGCCAGTTAAAAATGTCTTAATTTTATTGCCCACAAAAATTAGCCCTTTCTATCTTTCTCACTTCCATTTATTACGTTTTTCGTATCAACCTCATAGGACGCGAGGCCCAGGGTGGTCGCCCACTTCGCTCACCCCTTGCTACGCCAATGATTCTACAACCTCAAGGCACCTGCGCCTAGCAGAAATTCAAATATTTCCATGCGTAGTGAAATATAATGGCCGTTGGCAACACTGACAGTAGTGCTCGCCGTCTACCTGCAAGAAGTACATCGAGTCTCACGGGTCTTCTTAAGACCCGGGTAATAGAAAAACCTGGCAGGCAACGAAGCCTGTGCAACACTGTGACGTGAAGCTCGCTTGCGCGATGTCGAACACCTGGGCTTGATGTGCGTGTTGCATATCATTGTAGGCGCGCCTCCTCGCAGACGGGTTTTCTCCGGGTCTTGTGCAGGCCTCTGGCTGTAATGTACCTAATGTTATTTTTAGTTTTGACTGATTTTTGTGAAAAGCGAAAAAGGCAAAGAAATGAGAACGAAACTTCTTTACTTCCCGTGCAACAATGAGAAAAAAATTTGCCTCAATAATGTTTGCATGGCTATCAGTTGTCGGCTGGATAAAAAAGTGGGGTATTATATTGTTCTGTACTAAGAAAAGACGGCACCTTTCTTCCTCCGTAATTTCCATATTCTGCCATCGACAATATGAATTATCCGTTGTGCTAAAGCTACGAAGAAAAAAATTATGAAATAACCGATTATGTGCGAGAGAATTACGAAATTATACAGAAATATGTCTTATTACAACATAATTGAAGAAATATGTTGTAAAAACGCGAAATTGGTGAAATGTGTCAAAATATGCTTTGTCACGTTTGTCTATTTCGGCTGATTTTCATCAGATATGTAAAGATCTCACCCCAATAATAGATCCGAAGCCAATTGAAAAATATGTTATAACATAAAGTCCCGGGTCAAAATCATCACCATTGTTGTTAAGAATTGTTTGTACGTACTTTTGTTTACTCCGGTGGCGTTTTCGATAATTGCCTACAGCTCAGTGTTCGTTGTTCCATGTCTTTTAATTCGTTTTCGTATTGTTCATGAAAACAGTTTTATTTTTCGCCTACATGTTCTTCCTCTATTCTCAAAATCGCACTACAACAAACACTTTAGTTACTTTCAGCAGATCATCGTTTGTGCCAGAGAAATTATTTAATGAAAGTTGTATCGAGCTTCTTGTTTCTTTTTCGTTGTTGTTTATGCACACTTCTATCATGTAATGGAAGCAGTATGATAATTACAAGAAACTGACTACATGATTTCGTATTTTTGTACGTGTTGTTGCTAGTGTCGTAGAGGTTTGAGCATTTTACATATAGTCAGTAAATCACTGTTCTACTTCACAGCAAATTATGAAATAACAATAATGAATATAGTTCAAAATCACAACACTGTTCTCTGATGAGTATACCTATTATTTTCACTGAATAAATACATTAAATTATGCACCAATTACTATGATTCGAACTATATGCAAAACGTTCTTGTTATCTCCTTCAATTGTTTTTCAACAACTGGTTGCTACGCAACAAAACAGTATGCTATGACATTTCTTTCTTTTTCTTTTACACAAGAAGTGATTATATATTTTACAATTTGAAAACAGTCACAACATTCTCCCTCCTTCGGAGAAAAATTTTAGAACATCGGTTTTAAAATTTTTTTAGATAACATGAAAACTACAAAGAAAACAGACTTTCTCATGACATATATATTCTCATTAATTAACACAGAAAATATTTAAAACATATCATAATTATTTAAAACATATTAACATTTCTTATTAAAAGGCTGTTGAAATCTTTCGAAATTACTTAAGTTTACATAATTCGTCCCTTCTTTCCTGACTACAATTGAATTTCTTTAAATTGGATACATTATGTGTTTGTACAGTTCCCTTTCCATCCAACGATAACAGTTCACAACAGTTACCATTGGCTTCTTTAACTAAATATGGACCAAGCCACAAGTCCATAAATTTATGTATTCATTTACACTCAGCACTCCATGTTTCTCTATTAAACCAATATATCATTTCTCTCTATCTTTGAATATCTGTCACTCATTACATAAGAGTGAAAATTAATCACGTTTTTGTGAATCACCCTTACCATCATCTTCATTTTCCTCATATTCATCTAACTTGTCTAGCTCATAAATGATCTCAAATAGAAGAATAAAATCCCTTTACCTCCATTTATTTACTTTTCTCTTCTCTCTATAAAGGAATCATCATGTAATGCTGAACTATCTCCATGTAATGCTGAACTATCTTCATATAATATTGAACTATCACTAACATCAGATTCATCATTGTTATCACTAACATCTTCCATTTCACTATTATCTTCCTCGTCCAAACTAAATTCATGATCATCTTCATCTTCAAATACTCTACTTAAATATTCTTCTGAGAAGGTATATAATTTGTTTCAATATCTAACATATGTAGTCTACATATTTTAACATCCTACATGACTGGAATTCATTCTCCGTTATGTCAGTATCATGCTTCACATCAGATACAAGCTTGTCAGATTCAACACTTATCGTACTAGAATTCTTATTATCTAATGTTGTACACACTTGCTTTCCTGATGAAGTTATTAATCTTATATTTTGATTTCTAAAATCCACAATTGCTTTGTACCTTCGTAAGAAAGGAACCCCTAAAATAATGCCTGCATTAAGTTCTTTTAAAATGAAAAATTCCATTGGAAAGTATTCGCTGTCAATCTGAATATTTATCGTCTTACAACCGACAATTTTGCACTTTTTATTTCCAGCAAATCCACATAATCTAATGTCATCCACCTTGTCCAACGTAAGATTACCAATACATGATGATATCTTACACCAAACCTCATAATTCATAACATTTGCTTGGCTACCACAATCTATTATACAAATAATAGGCAATTGACATATAATTCCATGTACAATTGGAACTTCTGTTAAAGGTACAGGGATATCTTCATCGTTAATAACCCAGTCAGGTTCTTCCTCAAACCATTCTAACAAAAAATTAATTTGCAAGTTACTTAATGCATTTTCATTCGAAAATTGCATAGCATCACAAACATTAAATAAATCATTTGACTCTTCCTTGTGCCTCTTGTAGCTAGTGCAGAGGGAAAGAGGCTCTTCCGACTGCCACTTTAATTTAAAGTAGACTACCTTTCCAACTGCTGTTGCCTAGCATCATTAAATTGTAAAGACTGAACACCAGAAGTTGGATTTTGAGTCAAATTAGGATTTACACCAGTATTGGATGTACTCGCCATTATATTACTTTGCATATTGCTGGGCTGATTCCTCATTGTATCACTCACCACTGGCACATCTCGATTTTGTGGTGGACAGTTTTCGTAAACAGAGGGAAACAAAGATCTGTTACTATTATAGTAACCATTCCTAGAAAATCTGTAGTTCGGCTGCCTAAAATTAAGACCATTATCTTGTCTAGAATTCTCATTCGAGATATTTCTATTATTATTACGGTAAAACCTGCCAGTATTGTAAAAATTCCTAGGAAACATCTGATTTCTATTTCCAAAATTAGTAGCATTACTTTCATTATATCTTGAACTCATAGATTGGTTTACATTGTCTGAACTATTTCCAACAGAGGCACCCAAATTATCAGAAGGCAGAGTTTGAGTAGAAGAAGAACTAGTACTTCTTGCTTGTCGAATATTTACTTGTCGTAAATTTAATCTTTGATGTTCATTCTTCTTAAGACCTTTGTTAGACTTGTCGCAATCTAAATCTTCAGGTAAATGCATAAGTCCTTTCCTACTAGTTCTAATAACATCTAATTTACAAAGCATATTTGTAAGCTGATCCATCGTCTGAACACTATGACACGCGATATTGTTAGCAACATTATCAGGCAACTGGCTCATTATCAATTGTATAACATCAACATCATTCGGATTGTTCACTAAATTACAATATGTGGAATGTGTTTTTAGTGCAAAGGTTTCTAAACTACCATGTGCATTTTGGTCGTATTTTTGATTCCTTAAAACAGCTAACTGTGACTGTAACATTTCAGGCGAAGCAAACTGTTGAATAAACTTACTTTCGAAATCAGTGTAAGAACAGAAATATCTTTTGTGTGTTCTAAACCAATAAGCTGCTCGATTTGTAAAACAATTCTGAATGCTCTGCAATCGTTTATCAGCAGGCACTCCTATCAGATCTAACGTTGAGTTTAATTGTTCCAAGTATTCTCTTGCAGATTGCTTTTCAACTCGACCTGAGAACTTTGGTAATAAAGACAATTCATTTAACTTCAAATGTCTATCTTTCCTCATGTACAAGGGCAAAGAATCAGAGTTCGGTCTTGTATTACAATCTTCTTGAAAATTATGTGCATCATTACAATTTTCTATTCCATTCACAAATGCACTATCATGAATGTTTGGTGACGGTTGATTACCAGCAAAATATGTGCAAGGGTAAGAACGATTAAACCTTTTCCTTCTAGACTCATCGTTATCATTATGAGAATTAAATGCTCTCTGTGTATTATTCATTATTGAAGATGTGTTATCAGACCTGTCTGGATGAATTTGAGTATAATTAGTAGAACCGGAACACCAAGTGCAAGGATAGTTTGTGTAATTCAAATTACAATATCCTCCATTACTGCGGAAGTCCTCTGGCCTACCTAACATATTTGATGTTGTTTCAGGAAATGCGTTATTCGAGGAAACATCAATGTTATTCTCAGTTTCTACTCTGTGCTTGTTTAAAATACAGCTAGATCTATTCATACAAGAGCAATTAGGATTTTCTTGCGTCTTTGTAGCATTATGTAAACTAGATTGTTTGCGATTTTGCTTCCAACTTACATGCTTAAGATGTGGTTCCCTTACATAAAACGTCTTTACTTTAGTAGTATCCGTAGAGTTAATAGAACTTCCATCTGAATCACTCAAACCAGAATCATGATTATGACCAGTTCCAGAATGATGCCTTACATTTAATCTTCTCGATTGGCGATTTCCAACATTATCAATACCATGAACTTGAGTGTTCGTATTATTAGAATATTTGTTATGAGAAGTACCTGTAACAGTACAATCAGCACCACCATAATTTACATTAACTGGTTTCTGCATATTATTCTCAATGACATCTACACGCAATGCAAGCTGTTTCAAATTATTATCGTACTGATTAACAATTTCGAAACACTGTGAAACCTTGGAATCGAATGTTTCAACTTGCGAACAACAATCATCAAATCCACATTTGAGTTTACCTATATCGTCTTTTGCACCTTGCAAAGAACCTTCAATTTCATTTATTTGTTTCTCACGAAGATCTTGTATACTAAGAATGTCTGATATTTTACAGTCATAATTTCGCATGCTTTCTTGCAACTTCTGGTTTAATTCTGCATTTGAACTTACACACGTTTCTGCTAAAGATTCGATTCTTATTGCTACATCAGAAGCCAACACGTCTATACGGTTATTAACCTGCTTAAAATCAAAATTCATAGATTCAATTTTAGACTGTAATTCAACATTGGAAGCTTCAATTTTGGATTTCAACTCTTCGTTGGAAGCTTCAAGCTGAGATTTTAATTCCTCGCTGGAAGATTTCAATTCTCTATTGGAAGCTTCAAGCTGAGATTTTAATTCTTTGTTGGAATCTTCAAGCTGAGATTTTAATTCTTTGTTAGAATCTTCAATATGAGATTTTAATTCTTTGTTGGAATCTTCAAGCTGAGATTTTAATTCCTCGCTGGAAGATTTCAGTTCTCTATTGGAAGCTTCAAGCTGAGATTTTAATTCTTTGTTTGAATCCTTAAGCTGAGATTTTAATTCTTTACTAGAATTAACTACAACAAACTGAATGCTCTTGATTGTTTCTAGCAGATCGTTAAAATTAGGACTAATACTCTCTTTGTAAGCTGACAATTCATATGGATTATAACTAGGTTCACAAGATTTACAAAAGTAATTCTCTACCGTAGTAGAATAAATAGACCAATGAACAACTGACAACTTAAGACAAGAAAAGTGAAACCATGAAAGACATTTATAGCACTGAACAAATCTGATGTCAGCTTTCGTATCACCACAACATTCCACCTTGCGAATACTGGTATCAGTCTTATCATCACAATTAACTTCTTGACCTTGAACGTTTGTAAACGTTGCTAGATATGTGCCCTCGTATTGCATAGCAGTTTTCTTTCTGCTACGAGATTTAGATGAATCTCTGGAAGACATTTTTCATCAACGAAAATAAACTTACACACACACACTTAAATACTTGAATATCAATCAAATGCAGTTAGAATTCGCTTCAATCCCAGACCTCAGGAGATTATAGTTCACATCATTTATCCGAAGAACTACTTAACTTCAGAGTCCTGTCACACGGTCGCCACTTTTTGCTAGTGTCGTAGAGGTTTGAGCATTTTACATTATAGTCAGTAAATCACTGTTCTACTTCACAGCAAATTATGAAATAACAATAATGAATATAGTTCAAAATCACAACACTGTTCTCTGATGAGTATACCTATTATTTTCACTGAATAAATACATTAAATTATGCACCAATTACTATGATTCGAACTATATGCAAAACGTTCTTGTTATCTCCTTCAATTGTTTTTCAACAACTGGTTGCTACGCAACAAAACAGTATGCTATGACATTTCTTTCTTTTTCTTTTACACAAGAAGTGATTATATATTTTACAATTTGAAAACAGTCACATTGTCTTACTTGCAAATAGTAGAACTTCAGGTTACAAAATGATTTTATTTTACCCAACGCACTCAAATTGAACAATTAGCACCACTGGTTTCTAATATATGCATCGTGAAAAAGTACAAAGAACTGTTTAACAATAAAATGTTACATGTTTAAGGAAATGTTATAAGCAGTGGCGTATATTGAGTCCAAGATCTGGTCTATGTCACGTGGTCCGAGGCTATGAATAGAAATAAATTTACTAACTCATAAGAAATCAGGTTGCCAACTCATGAGAAATCAGGTTGCCAACTTCAGAATCAGCATCATCATCTCACTGATATGAATAATATGATTTATAATTTCCGATCCTCCTGGTTATAAGGCGAATCCAGTTTCTATTTAAATAGTGGAGTCAAACCTGAACTTGGCTCCAACGTGAAAGTACTTTCAATTCAATTTTAATTTTATAATTTGTACTAACAATAGCAACAATAATAAAGGTAAAATATAAGTTCCTAGAAAGATATGAAATCCTACTCCCCTCGTAGAAAAATCCTATGAACGCCCTTACATGCAGGTTTGATGTTTTCTATACTTCCAACATCGCGCCCCCTATATTTTATTCCGCACCCCCTCAGCACCCCTAGAAGATTAATCCTGGCTCCCCCGCTGCATTCCTCATCCTCATCATTGCCAAAAGTGGCATAAAATCGACGTAAATGACAAAAACACAAATGCCTCTTTTGTGGCAATGATATCGAGACGAGACATGACAAAGTCTATGTTTTGTCTGGAGTTATAAATTCCTGTCTCATTTTCGATCTAGTCTCGATTTATACGAGGGTTGGGGCATAAGTAGGAAGATTATTTCCGTAACATCTTTGGCTGTTAAGCATTTGAAGCATCGGAACGAGTCACAACTCTCGAAGTAGCCAATTAACCAAGCGAGCCGCTGACGTCATCTCAACCCAGAACCTATCGCTAAGCCCCTTGCTCAGGTTCTACACGCCCACTAGGCTCGCTAGACAGACTCGCGCTGTCCGCTGGAGATGTTCCGAAAGTAATTCGACTCTAATGTCAACTAGTTATAGCTAAACCTGTCCGCTTAATTCTAATAATGTACAGTTAGGTTAGGAGGGCCAGGTTTAGAGCTCTTAGTAATTAGTTTTAGTGACTGTTAGCAGCTGGATGTGCCCCGCACCGGAACAAAACCCTTAAGAAGTAGGTTTTTATTTTGTATTTACTGTTTGTGAAAGAGGGAATTTTAAGGTCGAAAAGGGAAATTTCGGGAATATAACAGAGAAATTTCCATCTGGACCAGGAACATCACTGGATATATCACGCTTTCAAACCTCTTTTTCGTAGATTTGTAAATATATTTTTTTTTACTTTTTGTGGCGTTACCCCCACACCCCCTATACGCCTTCATGGCGTGGTGCTATGCACAGGGGAGCACTTTACCTTTTTTTACTTTTTGCCTAATATACTCGTTTCTATCTCGTGAACAAGCTCTTTGTACTTAAGGCTTGAGGGAATGTTCCTCCCGATGTTTATTCAGCGGATAATTGCGTTCGTCAAAGCGCGGCCGGACTGTTAAATAAGCTCTGGGACAATGGTGGTGGGGGGGGGGGAGAGGATCGGGAATGGATTTCATTACGCCGTTCTGAATGCTTACGCTCTACTAACGCACAGGAAATATCAATAAATGAAAAACGTTTTATTTCCCCGGTGAATTGAACTTCATCGTAATGGAAGACATATTACACGACTCAGCGCCTTTCGTAATGCTTTGTAATCTAGGATACGGCGGCGGGCGAGGGTGTTGCACATATTAATCTTGTTTGCTTGCGTTTGTTGCATACGTGGTAGAGGGCGTCCCTGACGGATTCGCAGTTGTTTCGGGCATACAAAAGCGTGTGTATTCTCGTCGGTAATCAAATTCGTGCTAAGCGAGGAAGGGGATGCGATTCTCCGTATGACATTAGCAACGGTACAGGGTGTGTGCAAGGTTTCACTCCTCTTACAACTTGGATCTAGATGTGTAGTAAACATGTCCTCCCGTTTCGCCTTATTGCGTTTTCACTTCCCCCAATGCAATTTCAAATTATTTATGTGACACGAACTGTCTAAGGCGAAACGGGACATCCCATTTCGCCTTATCCTGTTTCGCCTTACACACAAAAAATTTCCCACCTGGGAATATTATCGACATGAAGGGTAATCCATGACCAATGACGACGAATATTCACTGTAATCAATCGTATATAACAGAACGTATGCAAAAACATTTTGTTAATATCAAGTTATTGTTCTTGTCAGCGTTAGGTTAGGTTTCCTGGTGGGAAATTTTGTGTGTGCAAGGCGAAACAGGATGATGCGAAATGGAATGTCCCGTTTCGCCTTAGAAAGTTAGTGTCACATAAATCACGCGAAATTGTGAAAGGTGAAAACGTAATAAGGCGAAACGGGCTGTAATCATAGTAAACGGCACCAAAGTAGTTCAGTGAAGGTCACGCTACCTACCTACAGTGTTGCCAATAAGCAACTTTCAATAATACGTTCAGAAAATAGCACTTAACGTAAAGAACATTACGAGGTAATTCTTAAATTTAAATACAGCGTGTCCACAATGAGACTCCAACATTTTCAAAGTCTATAACTTTTTCATTTCAGATTGTACAGCTGTAATTCCGAAAGAAGCAGAAGCGGAAACTCAAAAAAGTTTATGTGGTAACGTTTTAGTGCGCGCAATAGCCGTAGTGGCGCTGCAACAATCGATTGTTTGAAAATGGAGATTCCAAACGAGCGTGCACAGGTTGTGACGTGGTATGCAGAAACAAAATCAGTTATTCAAGTGCAACGAAACTTTCGTCGTGTGTACAATAAGGATCCTCCGACATTCAAGACTATCAAGAAGTGGTGTGATCAGTTTTGAAAGGACACGGTGTTGGTAAACCCAGAATCCAGGAGCAGGTTGTAGAAAATGTGCGGAGGTCATTCAAAAGGAGTCCACAGATGTCAGTAAGAGAAGCAGCGAGAGAACTTGCTATGAAACGGTCGACAGTTCACAAAGTTCTTCACCGTCGACTGCGCTTGTACGCATACAAGGTACAAATTGTACAAGAAATCAAGCCTGATGACCGACCAAAGCGAGAAAATTTTGCAATCACTATGCTCGATCCCATTGCTCAGGACGAAACCATTTCATCGCGCGTGATGTTTTCAGATGAGGCTACCTTTCACGTTACAGTGAAAGTGAATCGCCACAATGTCCTTATTTGGGGTACAGAAAATCCCCATGCATTCATCGAACACGTGCGTGACAGTCCAAAAGTAAATGTTTGGTGTGGTCTTCTGGAAAATCAAATTGTTGGGCCGTTTTTCTTTCAAGAGGATCTTTGCCGTGCCACAGATAGCAGCCATGCAGCCAACAATAATCTTTCAACAGGACGGTGCCCCACTCCATTGGAGCCTTGCAGTCCGACAGTTTTTAAATGACACATTCCCATGTTGTTGGATTGGCCGTGGCGGTCTAATTCCTTGGCCTCCACGTTCCCCCGATATTACCCCACTAGATTTCTTCTTGTGGGGGTACGTCATAGACAAAGTATACGCTGCAAGAGTGAACGACATACTAGACTTGAAACATCGCATAAGAGATGTCATAAACTCTGTCACATAAGACATGCTCCGCAAAACATGGCGTGAAATCGACTGTAGGTTTGACATTCTTGGCGCCACCCGAGGCGCCCATGTACAAGTGCACTGAACTGAATTTTGTGAGTTACACTGGAAACTTGATGAGTTACATTATCATTTTTATGTATAGTAATTATAATACACCAATTTTCCTTTCCGCTATATTTGTTTAAAATGTTGGAGTCTCATTCCAGAAAAAAAATGAAAACACATTCACAAGGGAAATTATTATTACTTCAAAATATAAAAAGAATTATAGAAGCAGTGATACAAGAGGGTTGAAAAAATAATGAAACATTCTTAAGACTCATAGATTGGTACAGTACACAAAATGTATAAGAATTTGAAGTAAGAAAGTAAAATTTTCCGAGAATTGCAAAAGAATCCGGTTATGTAATGTAAAATATCATCACTGGCTAACTTGCGTTCTATTTGATCACGTACGACTTTCAGCGAGAAAGTTTGTAATAAAATGTTGAAATCAATTTTGAAAACACATACAACGTCTTGAGCGTGATATGTCGGTTATATGTTGTCTTGAGTCCGCTTATTTAAATAGAAACTTGATTCGATTTGCTTCCTTTCCATAAACATCTGTCACTTTGTTGAACAGTTCTTTGTCTTTTTGTATTTGTTCACAATTAACAAGCATCACTTAATTCTGCTGTCTCTCATGGCACCCCTCGTCCATGTTTTAACGCTATAATTGCACAATTCGAAATGCATAAATTTTTCCTGACATCTCTGAGCGCCCTCTGGCCCCCTGTGCGGGTACGCTTGGCACTAAGGGTGTTCCATAGTGATCCACGGCCCAACTGCCAAAATGTAATAGGCAAATTTTATGATTGAAAAAATATACATAACATGAAAGCGTTGGATACGAGGGTTGGATAAAATGTAGTGGCATCTCTTCTATAATTGTGAAAAGTCAAAACCACTTGTTTTCTCCCCTATATCTACCACGTTCTGTCACACTTGCTAAATGCGTCGTACACTGTCAGCTCATCCGTCCCTGTTGACGTCCCAAAGTAATCCCCTATGTTGTGGATAATTGTATCTCTTGTGTTGTAATGCTGCCCTGGAAGTGGTTCTTTAATTTCGGCGAAGATTGTAAATGCATATCGGCGAGTATGGCGGATACTCCAGTACCTCCCGTTCCAGAAGGAGATGCGTCACAGCAGTGTGAGTCCTCGCATTGTCGTGGAGCATGAGGCGATTCGTTCCCTACAAATATCGTCGCTTTCTACTGAGTGCTTAGCGTCGTCGCCTTGTAATCAAGGGGTCCCGGGTTCGATACCCGGTGGAGGCTCACAGTGGTTCGGATCCCACTTTAAACTGTAGGTCCAGTCCCAATTAGCCTTACTGAGCACAAAGTGGACTTAAAATTCCAACTCAATCAATCAATCAATCTACTGAGTGCTTGGTGAAGGTAGCGTTACAGGAAATTTTAGTAGCATTAAGCATTTACTGTCAGTCGTTGAGGTACAGCATGGTGCAGTATGGCCCCATGGATGTGCAGAAAGTGGAGCAGAGTTTTTTATGGCATGTGCGTACCACCGTGGTTACGTTACGTGCAGTCCATCGTCGATCAACGTTCAGCAAGATAGCAAAAATGGTGTGGTTGTCAACAGGGGGTTGTCCTGAACGGTATCCCTGTATTCACGCAACAGTTTGATCCATCTTGCCACTGTACGTCGCCATGTGCTTCACTCAGGCCTCGACAACAGTCTTATGCATCACGACTTCGTGCAACTTCAATTCCATGATCGTTGTTCCAGATTTGTAAACCTGTCTCTGTAGGACGCTTAGGTGTGCGTTTTGGTTTCACGAGACGCAATCAGCAACTGCAGTGCAACGAAAGTTTCGTCCCGAGAGTAAATTGTAGGCCTACTACGACACGCCTTACGATACTCCGTACGAAACTTACTTTCCGCACCAGTAAAAGTAGCCATTTTCAAGAACAATGCTGACAGCGCTACTAGTGGGTGAGTTCGGTACTAATGGACTACGTGAGTCAAAACTTGATGTGCTTTGCTGAATAAATTTATATATGCTTTCAAAGTTGTAAAGTCCTTTTTGAATCACCCTGTATACATAATGTCAGTGTGTGCACAGCCATCAATATATTTTGTGTACCTACCCTACATTTTGTATCATCACCGTTTGTGGGTGGTCTCCCCGATGCCGCAATGGTATCGTCGTCGCCTTGTAATCAAGGGGTTCCGGGTTCGATACCCGGTGGAGGCACGCAGTGGTTCGGATCCCACTTTAAACTGTAGGTCCAGTCCCGATTAGCCTTACTGTGCATAAAGTGGACTTAAAACACTAAATCAATAAAGTTTTCTTTTGCATTATTTTCCTTTGCTCACCCTGTATCTACGAACATGGGCCAACGAAAGTACTACTATACCATGGTAACTCTAAGAGCCGGCCCCCATTCACAGTGCAGAACGGTTATTTTTGACAAAATCCTGTTTCCCTGCTGGTTGTTTCGGAGAGGAGGGATTCTAAGGTTGCCGCTTGTTGCTGAAACATATGGCAGCGGTAGGTCTAATTGGCTGTTTGACCGCAAGTTTATTCGTAGGTAAAGGCGGCAACAACCATAAAGGCGTTCTCCGCGCCATTGTGGCGGTACTTAATACTACTAATTATTATGCCATTTATTTAGGTGAAGGGAAAAATTTATAGAGAGAAGGACGGTTTTGCCAAGGAAATTATGTCACCAAATTACCGATTGCTGTTGTCGGATTAAGCCGTTGTCATAAGCAAGATTGATCTGATGGAACAATGCAAAGAAGACAAACTGATGCAACGCGTTGAAACGGATAGATTACGAGGAAAGTTAATCAAATTGGAGAAGTTTTAAACTGTGCTTGCACAGAAACTTTTCACGAGACAGTTACTGTCGCTCCTTGCCATGAAGACGGCGGGAGGGGGAGTGCTAAAGCCATAATTTCACAGTTAGAGCTTTCAAAGTTGGAAGAACCGTCTGGATTGCAAGTTATGACAATTGGAAAGCTAACGTTATGGGATAACAACGACCATCAACTTTCTCAATGGGTTTTCGGAATGCCAGACAAGGTCAAATATTCTTTGAATTTCCCTACACCTTCGGGAATATAGCAACAAATCATGGCAAGGTTGAAAACGACGCATTTTTGGTAGAGATATGGACTGAACTCTTGTTTGCGTAAAAAGGAGCCTGAAGTACACGACGAAACCGAAATTAGTGGAAGATATTCTTAAATCGATGAAATTATGTTGGCATCTGACTGGGACAAAGCTAAGTCAGATAGCTGGGAATAAGAACTACTCAGTGAATTATTATACTGGGATATTCGAAGTCTCTTGAATATAAATGGTTTTCAGGATGGGATAAAGGACACTTTTGTTTTCCAGCAAGATGGTGCATTACCCCATTTCTCCAAAATCTTTCGTGACTACTTCGCTGACACATTCTCAGATAGGTGGATCGGCCGTGGCTTATCAAAACTTTCGGAAGCTTGCTCTCGGACCTGACTCCCCTGGACTCTTTTGTCTGGGGTTTCATTAAGTCTATGGTGTACCAAGTAACAATCAACGCCATACAGAAACTGACACAGCGAATAGCTGCAGCTACAGCGAGATCACGTCAGCTATGTTGGAACATGTGTTCCGGTCTACGCAAGAGAGGTGGGTGCCATGCATAGACTTAACAATCCCACCACATTGAAATATACTGAGTTTGTCTTGTTCTAGAGTACTTTTCAGCCGTACTGTCAGTTTTGTCAACAAAATGCTTTTGATTGAAATGTCAAGAGACTTTTGAATCACCCTGTATATTAAACTTAGGGAAAGTAATAGTAAATGTGTTAATTCGTAAGGTATTAGTATGCATAATCACCATATTTTTCAGGTCAGAATTGGGAAGAAATGTCGAAACTACTCAATTGCATAGAACATTGTGGAAACAGATTTGAGTGTTATAGTTGAAACGTGCGATGAAATTACTTTAGTAGAAATTCAGTGCATATACTAACGTTCTCGGCCTCAGAAATGATTATACCTCGAAGGCATTTCTTGCGAGTCCCAAAGAAATAATCACCAGTTAAATGAAAAGATGGTAAAATATAAAGAAAATAAGTAAATAACCCATGACCCCATCATTCAGAATTTCTACGTTAACTGTATTTAGAAAGACGTAGCGAATTAAACACATTTGTTGTTACTTTAGTGTTAAGAGCACTGGTTATATGTTGGTTCGGCTGGTTATGCTTTATACAAAGCACCAAAGGTCAAAATCTGTGCTATTGTTGTTTTCTCAGAGTATGAGCTGTTTATTTCTTGGATCTGGCAACACTGGCTTGGTAAATGCAAAACTCTAGTAGGTACTGGGCTATTCTTTCCGTCTTCACGTGGCCGGAAAATGTTTTAAGAAAAGTGAAAATTGAGGTAACAAGACCTCCATGGCTCGTTGATGTTTCCCCCCCTCTTCTCCTTCGCAGTTTCCACGGAAACTACTTCTCGCGCTTGCCTGCCGACACGACCTGCATCAGAAGCCACGATTCCATGCAGTTAAGTGGTGGCAGATTCGTTTTATAAAATACCCTTGCAACGAGCAATAATTTGCCTTTCATAAAAAAAAAATCCATTAGTTTTCGGGCAGAGAGAAATTCTTATATAATGTGCAGATTTGAATAGTCCTAACCGGTAGTCGTGGTAAAATTTTGGAATACGGATAATATCAGCTCTCACATTACTGAATACAGTAAGTCGTCATCTCTACTTTTCTAGATAACATATTGTTGCTCTGTTGTTTGATTTGGGCAAACATGTAAAATAACGCATTCTTTTTTTTAAAAATATGCATTTCCAATAAAAAGCATGATTTGCTTAGAAATCATCCGTCTACAGTCCAAATTATACAATTCTTCATTACGAAACTTCCACGTGCACTGTTTTACACGTCCAATAAGTTTTATAAGGATTTTATTTGCAAAATGTTTTACTTTTTGTCCCTCTTTTAGTGTAAGATGCGGTTTTCATATCCTTATAATACGAAGGCAAAATTACAGTTTGTAGCTATATTTTAACCTTTAGCTTTTTTAATGTTCGACAGTCAATAGAAAGGTAGCATGCATTAGTTTGAATTTCTTTGCTTAAACTCTGAAATATCACACTTCTAAGTTCATATATTTGGATCGATTTACATAAATTATCAATAACTTTGTTTATTAACACTCGGTTTTGTACTTAGTTTTCTCTTTTCACTTTTGAATGCATAATTAACGCAACAGATATTCACAGAACCTATTGAAGGGCTCAGTTAAATCTCCCCCTTAAATAAAGTCATGAGCCAGGATTGTTAATATTTTCTCCTTTGTCTCAAAGCTCATAATATTTCTTGAGTAAGACAGGAAAGTGTCCCCTCTACGTAACATCAGTACATGCAGCGCCGCGCTGCGGCCGGTGCGAAACAACGAACGCGAAACTGTGCTCCGTGTTAACAACTCGCAGGCAATTGATAGCTAACAACCGACTCAATGCTTAGGGTAGGGGAGGGCCGAATATCTCATGGAAACGGCCCATGGTCTCGCGTACCGAAATGCCGTGTCGGAGACCCCCACGAGACAATTTATTCCAGCAAACAAAATAAAGCCGAGAGCTTTTGCAATTCTTGAAATGGCCGCCAATTTAATTCGTGCAGTGAGCGGAAGTAGGTTACGTGCCATTGCGGCAAAAACAACGTTGGACTATGCTCCTGGATGAGTCTCTTACTGCGTGTTCAGAGCTTTTCGTTGAAACGCAAGGCGTCTAATGGAATTCTTGTAAGATGCCCCTGAGTGTACGTCTTGCAAGAACTAGACAATATTTTCCCCCATATACTTGTGAGGCTCTTTTTGGGAGGTGATTCAGCATAGGATGCTATTTACATTAAACATTGTATTGTGTATTCCAAGATTGTGTAAATATTCACAAGTTTTCCTTGAACATAATACAATAGCTATTCACCTCTGTAGGCAAGACAGCAAAACCCATTTCTCATTTATACTACGGAGTTTTTTTCGTCTACATTAAATGTCATTCTACAAGAAATATATTGCTTTCACTTGTAATATATAATAATGATCGATGTGCAACAAAATTTAAAGACTTACCAAAAGTTTGCTGCAACTACATAAGTCCACATTACTTTTAAACTTAACAGACCTTTCGATAAACTAAACTTTCGAATTAGTTCATTTTAAATATAATGCTAGAAAACGTTCAATTCTTGCGACATTTGAAGCCATGCCAAAATCATCTTATCCCGGTCGAGACACATTGTTCAATGATTCGGATTCAAGGTGGATTGAAGTAAATCAAGTTGATCTAAATCGCGAATTAAATCACTTAAAATAAATAATTTATAGAATAACGTACATAAGAATGTTGTAATATCGAATCACTTTTAGTGAAAATACAATAATCTCGTAATCGTTTAATAGTGTTTATTAGGTTATAAGAAATGAAAATAAAGGAAACAAAATATATGTATGAAGCTCATACAAAAGGAAATGTAATGTGTAAATTGTAAACACACTTAAATTTATCTTGATTTACGATTCAATAATTTTTATAGACAAAAATAGCAAACATTTTCTGCAGAAAAAATTACGAAATACTAATCATGTTAAACTGTGAATAGTGTCATGAGCATTACCATTAAACTGTAATTAAATATGACAGCTTATATCTTGCAAACTATCATTTAAAAAATACAAAAATTCAGCTACAAAGACTTTAAAAAATATTTTAAGTTACAATTGTAGAGTACATCCAGAATTGTTTATTTTACTGGAAGAAAAATTACTGAAATGTATTATAGTTTCATTAACACACTCAACAAACATTTTCATAATAGGTTTATATGTACAGCATCAGAAACAGAAAAATGTACATTTACATATAATTTATTTTTTATTTGCTTTAATCAAAATTTTCAAATATTTTACAGGGCCGTTTACTAGAAAAGGTCTTTCTATTTAAAAAAAACATATCTATATGTATGGTGCCAAAAACCATGTTTTTTTAAAAAAATAATTAAAAATCGATTTAATTTTAAAAATTCGATTTAAATCAAATATATTTTTTAAAATAAAAATCATGATTTTTATCCACCCTGTTCGGAACCCACTTTAAACTGTAAGTCCAGTCCCGATTAATCCTTCTGTGCATAAAGTGGCTTAAAAACAAACTCGAACGCCTGATGATCTTTTATTTCAAGCAAGCTGGACTAACGGGGAGATCACGCTTCTATGCAAACAGTACATATACTATTGATTCTTATATTATAAAACTTATAGTATGAAATGAACTCAACCCATTTAAACAGTTCTATCTTTTGGGAGGTGCAGGAGGACCTTTACCGCCGTCCACAAACAAGAAAAGATTTGTTAATTAAAGAAGTGTTTGTTTACCAAAACACGTGTGGTATGTGTGTGTATACACAATGCATACACCCGCCTTCCACACAATATATTCGCCGTGCTCACTTTTGCTGACGACGACATTACTATTTATTAAGCAATAATATCCTCGTTTTTTGCTGATACGACTCGTAGAAGGCGAATTATCTAGCACATTACACAAGCATACATCGCATTACACTTCGTCAATAATTTATTATGAAACGCTTTCACGTGGAAATGGTGTTTATGTACAGTTTTCGAAAGTTCATTCAGTGAAACCATAAAAAAAGGTTACTCGGGGAAGAACTGTTCAATTAGCTCCATTCGAAGAGAAGATATGAATATCTAGACCAAAGGAGAAGTTGCAAACTGTGTAACAGTGAGCTTGCAGTATAAAAAAAGAAGAATGTCAGCTAAAATAACTTCGTAGTGAGATGTGCCATTGCGCTATACTGCACATGTGGGATGATTTTTCCAGCACGGTGTAGACCGACTCGGATTACACCGGCCCTCGAATTGGTAGTGCAACCTGCTCTCGGTGGATTTTACAGTCGCTGTGACGGCAAGAAATTCGATCCCAAGCAACCGAAGGAAGATAAAACAAGGGGCCACCAATCTGAGGTTACACCGGGCATATTTAAACAGCGATGCTCGTAACCCTTGCTTTCTGAAAAACGTGACAGATGTAGATTGAATGCTTTTGCAGGCGCAAGCCGGACTTGATCCTGGGCCTGTGGGGCTCGAGCTTACCCAATAATTTGCATGTTAATTTATTTTATTTTAAATATAAAATCCCCGCGCTTAAGAAAACAAAAGGTTTCATAGTTATACAAATTCTGACAGTTTCATGACTTACTGAGGTTTACCAAAATATTCCATACTAATTTCTTACATCTCCAGTCTGATACTTGTCAGTAAGGGAGCTTAAAACAGGATGTCGATCGATTATAAGCACTAAAAATATCAAAATGTCTGAAACGTATCTAAAAATATATTTCGGTAGGGGAGGGGTCCAAACCAAGTGTCTCAGAAATAATAATATTTATAATAATAATCTACATGATTACATAAAAATAATTATATTAAATTAAATTAAAACATTATCAATTAAAATATATCAATTATTAATATTGTATTGTTATCATCACATGAATAGGTAAAAAGACTGTATCTAGCTTACGTGTAGGTCGCCAAAATTTGAATAAATCAACTGTCCTGGCAACGAAATTAATATAAAATACATATCGAATTGAATATTTATTGAATGAATTGAAAGGATGTTAGATCCAACTGACGGAAGTGCAGTTCCTGATTAATATTTTATGCACATTAATGTAAGTTGTAATGTGCCTTAATCTTCTTTGATACTGCCCTTCAAAGCTGTCCATCAAAGTTCTGTGACCCAAATCTAATCCTTGCCAGATTGATTGTGCAAGAAATGCGTAAACAATTATATTTCCATTATTTAATTTTAATACTAGTCTTTCGGCGAGGGGTCCGTTCCCCTAGAACCCGCCTCCCCTCTAAATACGTCTTTGCCTGAAAGGGTTTTTAATGTGAACGCTTACATTTGCTGGTTAAGGAACAAAAGTAGGCATTTTAGGACAAAACTTCAGCCTATACTTATGGCATGTCTTATTGTATAAAACTAAGAAACAAATCTTAGAGTTCAGCCAAAAGTTCAGTTCTCAAAAGTTGGCGCTACTGGTCCAGGTTCTCCATCCGGAGTTGCACCGAGATCGAATATCCATCAACCGAATGCTCACATTGTTTGAGCATTCCGTTCATCTATTGTTTGAAGGAACACCTACCTAACACTGTCCAACCTGACATTCACCATCCAGATTTCTTGGTCATCCACAGCCTGTCTCTCTCTCTCTCTCTCTCTCTCTCTCTCTCTCTCTCTCTCTCTCTCTCTCTCTCTCTCTCTCTCTCTCTCTGTATATGCAGTCGTTCTTTAGAGGATTCAACTCGCCGCTGATTTGAGATTCTCCACAGGATGTTGCTAGTGGAGCCAACTCCCATACCAACTGCACATGCATAAATGATGCTTTAAAAACTTTTGGGACCCTACGAGTCCCCACGCGACTAAAATTGAGATCTAATTTCATTTGCTTGTCAGTGCAGTACGAACCAGTACCATAGCCCTCACATCGCTAGGATTCTGTGCTTTCTCGCATTTTTCACAAGCAGTGCCCGGATTTTTTTTAAGACAATGCTAAACATGACAGTAGCCAGTTTTACTTCAGTTAGAACCAAAAAACATTGTTTTTATCTTGCATTTCCGGTCTTTTTTGGCCTTTACGTCATTTTTTCAGTATTTTTGGCAGTTTTTTTGCACTTTCAATCTTTTTAAGTTTATTTTTGCTCCTTCTCTGTTGTTTCGTGAATTTTTTTAAATGCATTTGCTAGCATAACTTATATATTTAAATTCCATAAAATTATATTTTTAGCAAGTACGCCATTTATTGTAAATATGGTCACACAACACAACATTACTTGTCACCGAAATATTTTGAAATGGATTAAATAATTAATTGTGGTAATTTATTTCTCCATCAGAAAATTTAAAATACTTTGGGTGAAACCTAATTTGAGGTTCCCTTCCTGGCCACTATTATCCCTTTAATCTGTGGTATTAAATAAAATTATTCTCAACATATAAAATTATAATCTAATGCACGAGATACGCAACTGTGTTTTCAGATGCTGACCGACCACTGTACCACTCTGAAAGGAGGTGAATGGATGGCCTATAGAGAAAAACCTTGAGGTGTACTTTATCAGGGTGGCTTCTCAACGGAAATTCTTTGAATTCCTGAAATTATGCATGAATTCTACGTGAATATTCCTCCGTGAAAAATTACAACTTCATTAATCCAAATCTTTGAATTTATATAAATGTCCTGAGGTTTCACAGTTTAGGTTTTATTCTTGTCGATGAAGGAAAAGAAAGCTGCGTGGAAAATAAAACAGTCCGTTTACTTTTTTAGTGTCCTTTGCAGAACAATCTATCTAACAAACGAATGATTATTACAAGATAAGGTAGATTTGAGTTTGAAATTCTTGTACAATTAACAATTTTTCGTAGATTGGTATATCCCGAAACGTTTGTGACTTATGTTTGTAGATGTATTTCGAGTCTGGAGTATGTGAAATGGCAAATGTAAACAACGGACCTTAAATGAAATATCTTAAATATGTACACCGTTTAATTGATTGAATTATAAATTTTGGATACACTGGAATATCACAGACCCTTTATAATGTGTAACGAACCCGGATCGTCACAAGTAAAAACGGATCCACCTCTAAGTTTATTAGCTTCTATGATAAATGTATAATCAACTTTTGTAACTGTTTAATGTTAATATTGGTAGTTCAAGATTTTCCCTCTCGCTTACGCTAGCATCGCCGACCGTATATAAAGGCGAATGCCTGGCTGGCAAGTTAGTTACACTCCGCCTGCGGGCGAGAAAAGGTGTGCTCCGCTACTGCGAGAGACCAAACACCTAAAGGAGAGAAGGTGCCCTCCGCTTATGATTGAGTCCGAGCACCGAGGAGAAGTTCTGCTCCGTCTTCGGGCGAGAGAAGGTGCTCTCCGCTGAGGCGAGAGTCCAAGCACCATAGAGAAGTTAAACTCCACCTTCTGGTGAAAGAGATAAAAGGCCCTTAAAATATTTAGTTTCGGCTTAATCCCACCTAATAATGGGAATGTATCTTAGTTGCTTTGTAAGAAACAGGTTGAAGTAAGAAATGTGTTTTTCCGTTTCCCTACTTGTATACATGTATAGGATAATTTTAGTAAGATTAATGAGTAAGCTTCTCAAGGTACTTATTATTGTTAACCCTGGTAGTTTTGTTTTTAAAACGTGTATATATATTATTATTTTGTTAAGGAAATAAACTGACATATAAACTTTCATCACCTGTTGTTCTGTTGAGGTAAAAGCTATTGGTCCCATTTCATCTGAAATCTTGGGAGAAGCTCTTTTATCACCCGATCCCTGAGAACTATGGAGTCTCATCTCTCCGCTGAAGAGACAGTTAACATTATGGGTAAATTTATGCACATTACGAAATGTTGTCGTTCTCCGCAACGCGCTCGCCGTGCTGATGCGTGTCTACGTCGACGACGGTGGAGTGGAGGCCATCCTAAGCGGAGGATGTTTCAAATGTTTCAGTATTTGTGTGTGTGTGTGTGGGTGGGTGGATGGTGAGAGGCGGTAATAATAGTTAAGGTTGAAATAGAGAAAACATCTGCTTGTAGCCTTGAATGTTTGGAAATTTCGCCTTGAAAAGCGGGAATTATACTTGAATTTTATCATATAACTAGAGTGGTTTATGTAACCTTAAAGCAAGAATGTAGAAAACCACATTAGCACTTAATTGCTATTTTTTCGTTTGCTTGGGTAGTTTAAATTACCAAACAACACATTTCATCGAATTATTCGACTATTCTCTTGTAATTTATGAAAAAAAACAAGCTTTCATTTTAAATGCCAAAATTATTATTCGGTCATTTTTCAATAATTTTAAGGCCATTCTGTGGGTCATTTTTAAAGATATTTTAGGTCATCAACTTCCCAAGCATTTCCGCAGAGTTTAACTTTTCACTCTCAAGTGTAGAACATCCCCATCCCCTCCTCCTCTCCAGAAAGCGAGCAAGACGGACCGAGTCCCGACCAGGGCATGGGTGTTATTTGCTGGTGTCCTTTCATCAACTTCATCTAATTATCACTCATCTTCTTCGTCGCGATTTACCACAAATGGCAAAAAAAAGCGACGCTTAATAACAAAAATACAGAATCAAAACAAGGAGAGCGAAAACATTAAGGCAATCTAACCTACAATCCGGCAGAATTAACTTGAGAGAAATGGCCGCTCTGTGAGTGATGCAACCGCGCTCGAATTGGCTAGAGCGGGGGACTTCCCGCTGTAACGGGCCAACGGAAACCCTAATGTTCAGGCCCGCGAAATGTTACCAACTGTTGAAAGGACTCACGTGCAGTGACTGGTGAACCTCGGGTGTTTTCAAATTACTGATTAAAGCAGTGCGCGCTGCTGCAAACGGCTGGTAACCGCAGCCGCGTTTCGCCTTCATGCACTCATTTCCCCTCGAGCCACTACTTGCCCAGAGGACTTGTTTTCGTTCCTTTGTTCCAGAGGTTCCCGGTACAGCGTGTTACACAGTGTTATGTATAGCACGTGTACGTATGTTTACCTGTCCCGCTGTCATTGTAATCCTATACCTTAGGAGTGAACCTATTATACTAGTTACCTTTTATACTGATCTGTACTCTAGGGAAACTTTCAGGAATTAAAGACTATTTAAAATCCTTGCAAACTGATCGAATGAGGTCTAGATCTTTAAGCGAGTATGTTTTTGAATTGCACATGCTTTAAAAGCAATGAAAATATATTGAAAATAGCTTAATTTTTTTTTAAAAAAAAAGTTGTGATTTGCTTGTTTCATTGGTAGCACACTGTTATGATGTTATGCAAACTTTACTTAAAAATTGGAGACTGTTGTAATCAAGGGGTCCTGGGTTCGATACCCGGTGATGGCACATAGTGGTTCGGATCCCACGTTAAACTGTAGGTCCAGTCCCGATTAGCCTTACTGTGCATAAAATGGACTCAAAACACAAAATCCATAAATATATATACAGAGTTAGTCAAAGTTATGTTAACATTAAATGGGACAAACCAATTCATTAATGTTAACATAATTTTGACTAACCTGGTATGTATATATATATATATATATATATATATATATATATATATGCATACATACAAACACACACACACACAGAGGGGGGGAGAGAGAGTGTGTGTTCATACATGCATGCATGTATATGAAGGTTGAACGTTGTATCCCCCAAATCAAAAAAGTTCCTGCGCCACTGAAAGCAGACAAGTAGCGATTAAATCGATCGTGTTTTCCAAAGTCAATCTATAGTAACTCTAGACGGTTCATGGTCCCCACGCGAGTAAAGCCGCGGTTCCATTTCATTCAGTTGGCAATCTTGTATGAAGTGTTTCCATTGTTTGCCACTAGGATTCAGTACTCGCTACGAACCAGATTTCCCTCTTCAATTTGGACGCCGAGTGAGTCGGGACTGGTAGAAAAACTTCCGCTGCCAATTAAACTAAGTGAGTTGTTGCGTAAGAGTTAAGGAACGATTCCACGAAGGTTATACGGCGGATCTTCTCCTTTTTCTAAAAAAAAGACGCACGCGTCTTTCACGTTTCGTCGAACTTCCTCTTAAACGCAAAATTATCACGTTCATTGCCATCCATTTCTTTTTTCTGAAAAGAGTCAATTGCCAGTTCGCCGAATGCTACGTGAGTAAGGAATTAGTAACGCCAGGGAATTTCGTAGCTGAAAACTTCCTTGGAATAAGTGGCGTGGCTGCATTTGAGGAAACGGTATTATTGTTACTTTTACATAACATTTTTCCTGGTGACGATTAGTTGCGACGTTGAGAATAACTCCTGAAATTTGATCCATTTTTTTGTTATTCGTACCTTCTTTCTTTTCACACACACAGTCAGGCCACCCCGCAAAGTCCTCGGGTTAGAGTCCCGTCTTAACCTATACTCTATTCCGGGAATCTTTGGAGGGAGCGAACAAAAGCAAGTCTCTACGCAAGTAGTGACTCGAGAGATGGACCAATGAACAAGTGGGAGGAAACGGGATTGCGTGTACTGCTTCGCTCCGCCCGCTCGCTTTCCCCTCTTCTCTACCTTTATTCGCGACCTTGCTCCAGAGATTACCGAGATCGAGTACAGGTGTTCTTTGAGAGCGTCCCTTCATCAATTTCGCTCTAATCATTACTCATCCTCGTCGCCGTGGCTTGACAAAATTGGCAGAAAAGCGAAGTTGAAAAGCAAATACTCATCACATCATTTTCTATTACATTTTATCGAAAAGACAAGTATGCATGATGATGAGGGTAAATTGATGAAGGAATACTCACGAAGAATACCTCCAGTATTTTTATGATCGATTCATTTGCTTCGTTTTACTTCGCTACTCTGCCATTTTCGGCTAATCACTAAGATGATGATGAATGGTAAAATGCTGCAGGAAGAGCATTTCGCTCGAGCGCCAAATAGTTCGCACGGACGACGCTAGATAGCGTACGGAATTGAGAGCTGCTTCGCTCCAGCGAATAACGCTCGAACAGGCAAAGCGAGCGATATACGCTCGGAGCCCAGTAGTACACGTATAACCGTAATATGAATCGTGAGGTGAAAGACGCAGTGAAATTTAAACTTAAGTAAACATACGTGTTATCTCTATGTTAAATGTAGTTTAGTATATGTTACCAATACAGTGATGTATATGAAGATCAAGCCGATGATTGTGAGCTGAAACTGCCAGGACTGATATTTTACATGTGTGTACGATTCTTGTCACATAAAATGTTATTTCATGCTAAACTCTCGAGCCTGGGAGACCGGAACGAGTTCGAGCAAGCGAAAGTGCTTTCATGCAGTACTCTAATGAATAGTGATGAGATGAAATTGACGAAAGGACTACCACATACGCACATGGACAGGTCACGGCAGTAGATGGGGACCGCGCCAACGTCAATCGCTATTTAATATTCGCAATTCATTTGCACGTACTTAGAACTAATTTGCACGTACTAAGAATTTATTTGCACGTACTTAGAATACTTTACATTTATGTATTTGCATGTTTATAACTTTTATGAATATATAATTATTTATTTTATGAAAAATATGTATATAGAAGGTAATTAGAGGTACTAAACGCTATGCATATGGTTTTATATTCATTACTGCAAAGTATGTAATGTATAAATCGATAATATTAATGTTTATAGTATTGAAAATAAGAGTTTATGGTTTATGAACCGCTATGAACGGTGTTAATGGCTGTAGGTACAGCTTCAATTACGATTGGGGACGGTCCCGGTACTCGAACCCGCGATATGTAATATTATTAATTAGTACTATGTAATAATGTATGTTATTATGGTATGAAACACGATGGTACGAGACGCTAGACAGAATACTGTCTCCGAATCTCGACTCGGCTGTGAAGGTAGACAGAGAGAATGAATTAATATTCCGCGCAGGTAGAGGAAGAAGGAATTTGGGGAGTATGCGTTCAAGGTCAAATGACGTCAGAACGTCAGAACAAAGGAAGAACCTGATTGACCAATCAGAGAACGCGTCGGTAGGTTTTCAGAACCGGTTTTTTCAAGGTTAACCAGTACGCAAGAACAGGGGAAAGCTATGCAATACTGTAGGGCAGGGGAGGGATTCAATCAGACAACAAAGGATGTCTGAGAATGCGCAGCAAGGGTCAAATGTCTGAAGCTATGCGGTTTCCGCCGCCAATTAATATTCCGCTCAGGTTTGCCTCCAAGGCACAGGACGCTTTAGCGCAGGTTTTTTTTATCTGTACTATGAAGAAGGGAGAGCTATTAGGGACGGGGCCTACAGTTTTCACCATTTGCTTTTATCACGGGGTAACGAACCTAGGACCCCTTGATTATTGATTTAGGTAGTAAATGTATGTTACTGTGTGCTATTTAACTTAATTTTGAGTTTATTTTTTACCAAACTTTGACTTTATGTCAAACATTTTCACAGCTTATCCTTATTTTTACAAAAATAACACTATTTGTACTATTCAGGCAACATTTTTTATTAAATTTTGGACTCGCAAAGATATTTTTACAACTTTTTAACTTATTATTTTACAATTTTATGTTAATTTTTTACCAAAATAACACTATTTGTACTATTCAGGCAACACTTTTATTAAATTTTGGACTCACAAAGACATTTTTTTCAACGTTTAACTTATTATTTTACAACTTTATATTAATTTTTTACCAAAATAACACTATTTGTACTAATCAGCAACATTTTTTATTAAATTTTGGACTCACAAAGACATTTTTTCTACGTTTAACTTATTATTTTACAACTTTATATTAATTTTTTACCAAAATAACACTATTTGTACTAATCAGGCAACATTTTTTATTAAATTTTGGACTCACAAAGACATTTTTTCAACTTCTATCTGTTTATTTCACAAGTTTAGGCTTATTATTACCAAAATAATACAATTCAATCTGTTCAGGAAAGACTTTTAGTCGCATTTTCGACACACAAAGTGTGTGTTCTCAACTTCTATCTGTTTATTTCACAAGTTTAGGCTTATTATTACTCAAATAACACAATTCTATCTGTTCAGGAAAGATTTTTAGTTACATTTTCGACACACAAAGTGTGTGTTCTCAACTTTTATTTGTTTATTTTACAAGTTTAGCCTAATATTTACTCAAATGACACTATTTATATTATTCAGGCACCATTTTTATTACATTTTGGACTCTCAAAGACACACACACACACACACACACACACACACACACAGAGAGAGAGAGAGAGAGAGAGAGAGAGAGATTTTTTCCAAGTTTACAGGATTATTCTCTAGTTTACTCAAATAACACAATTTAGATGTGTTTTGATTTATATTTTGGATGCAAAAGTATGTTTTGACAAGTTCTACCCTTTTATTTTACAAGTTTAGGCTTATTATTACTCAAATAACACAATTCTATCTGTTCAGGAAAGATTTTTAGTTACATTTTCGACACACAAAGTGTGTGTTCTCAACTTTTATTTGTTTATTTTACAAGTTTAGCCTAATATTTACTCAAATGACACTATTTATATTATTCAGGCACCATTTTTATTACATTTTGGACTCTCAAAGACACACACACACACACACACACAGAGAGAGAGAGAGAGAGAGATTTTTTCCAAGTTTACAGGATTATTCTCTAGTTTACTCAAATAACACAATTTAGATGTGTTTTGATTTATATTTTGGATGCAAAAGTATGTTTTGACAAGTTCTACCCTTTTATTTTACAAGTTTAGGCTTATTGTTACTCAAATAACACAATTTAATCCAGTCAGGAAGGATTTGTTATTATATTTTGGATGCACAAAGAGAGGTTTTCAACTTTTTTATTGATTTTTTGCAGGTTATGTATTAATTTATATTTATTTTGTTTTGTATCATATATACATTTACAAATTTTTAACTTAGAGTTTAGTATTTATTTAATTTTTTCAAAAACACTAAAAAAAAGTACTTTTAGCTAAAATGTAAGCCACAGAATATATTATTATTATTATTATTATTATTATTAGGGTTTACTGATTTCCACTATGCTATTTTTGGTTCTGTATTTCTATATGTATTTATTTAGGGCAGGTTACGCCTGCTACGTGGGAAAGTTTGTTTATTTTAGAGTTTGCTGAGTATTTTGTTACTGCTATACTAGGTAAAAGTTTTCTAAATATACCAGATAGAGCTCTATATACTTTTGTTTTTGCTATTTTGGAGATGATGCGATCAGCACCACTCTCCATCTGCTTTTTATTTTATGTACCCAATATTATTTTGAGGCTTAGTGAATTCTAGAGCCTATTTATGCAGGAGAGATGACTTGAAAATTTTGATCTCAGACAACCCACAACTATTTGTCAGAGTATTTTAAAGGATATTTTATACTTATTATGTGCCACTAGAATATCAAAGCTTGCTTAATTTTTATGTCTGTAACGCATTTATTGTATTTCTAGCTAAGGCTTACTGGATAAAGTACACGAAATGTTTAACATTTCAACTATTTGCTTTTATACGAGGGCAATTTTTTAGTGTAACGAAAATTATGATGTGTCTATGAGGTCTGAAACCCCTTTACCGAGGGTCCATATTTGGACGCTTACTAATATTGTTTTTTACCCTTACATATAACAATTTAACAATATAATTACAATACGAAGTTAACAGATGGCTTAGGGGCCTAGGTCCACTTTCCAAACTTTTTTACTATTCTAGAATAATTATTTAGCTTTATAGCCTTTTTAAAGGTATTTTTGAAGTATTACTGGCTTCTTTGGGTGCATCAACACTTGGGTTATTTCTATTTGGTTTATTATACGAGGCTACAATCACTATCTGAACACTGAAATCCTCAGATTGAAACTTAAAGCTTAGGCTGTAACTAGGGACTTAGTATGTATATCGACAATTTATAGGACAACACGAACCTTACAAAGGATTATAGGTGACGTAGGACCACACGCCAGAGCTTTGTTAATCTGCAAGAAGCAGTTGCAACTAATGCTATGAGGATATAATGTTAATTTTTCATTGTTTCACAAGGAGGCTATTTTTTACACAACCAATATTTGCTTTTTCAAGTAACTACATGAACCAGAAGCACACATGCCAACACTAACTAGATTTTGATTTATACTATCTCAGGTGCTAAATGTATCAAGAACACTGATTGTACATATTTTTGAGAATCCAACTATATCAGGATTTTTCTATGTAAGTATATTTTTATTGACTGGCTTATTTAACAGATCAAACAGAAAGACGGCAAAATTCACTAAATGTAGGTGATTGCATGAAAATAACTAGATCAAGGGGTGACCAACAGTGAGCTGAATGTATATATAGAGGGTTGGGCTCTATTATTCTCACCTTCGCTGGATTGGCGAAGGAACGCACTTGTGGGCGGTAGAACCTGAACGGGCTCCACCATGGCATCGGAGACTCGAAGCAGATGTTTTGGAGGATGAACCCAAGTAGGGTCATAGGCGCTACGACCAATTTGGTCATTGCTTTTTATATGAGGAACCAATTTGGCCCACTCCCAAAATTAACTTAGATTGCTTATAACTTATGAAATTTGAAGTCTGCACAAGATCCGATGACAAAATCTAAAATTGTAACAACCCTGCCAGGGACTTGAACCCTGGACAGATAGGTTAAAAGCCTAGCGCTATACAAACTAAGCTACCTGCATTTTTTAAAAGTTAGTTATGTTAAGAAATATATTGAAACACCTGAGAACACTCTTGGTCTGGTTCGACAGAGAAGGAGACAACATTTCCAAATTTTTACAGACTGGGTGTATTTTTCCACTATAGAGGCCTTCACTATATGTAATTCGAAACGCTAAAGTTCAGCTAGCTTCCAAAATTGAGGTAAAAATTGTGTTTGGCGAGATTAACAAGTTACAATTATATCCAGTTACGGACAAATAAAGCTAAAAGTCTAAGATTTGCTGTACTAGCCAAGTTTTAGTAACATTTTCTTCACTTTAGTACAAATATCAAAGAAATAGGTATATTTTATTTATAATTTGACAAAATGTACTAGTATTTAATTCACAAAGTTAGGTAAAAAACAGTATTTTTTTAAAATATTGTTACTGCCTTCAAATTTTATGTTATTTAGCCACTAACAACTGGTTTACACTGCTTGGCATTCTTTAAATAGGAAAAGAAGAAATTATTTGTTTAGTATTTTTACTACTTTATATTTATTTAAGAAAACAATTCTACACTTTAACTTAATTTTAACAAATTGTTACTAATTTATATATCAAAGTTATGTTATTTAGAGTGCATAAAGGCGTATAAAGTTAATATTTGTACTTATCAGTTCAACTAACAATTATATTTTACACACAAAAGATACAGTTAAATTACTTGAATCAGAGAATAATATTTTACAGTAATTGATTCATTCAGCACTAGTCAGTACTTTTATGCATCAGAAAGTTTTCTTAATTTTCTATTACGCATGCTATTTTGGGCTATTCTTAAAATGTATTTCTAGGGCAAACTGATTTAATTTTCTGCTTATAATGCAAAGTTGACAGTTTTCGCACAATGCATTGTACATTTGTTATATTCTCTACTTACAATCCAAATATTATGCTTATTTAATGTATAACTAACTAACTCTCTATCCTTCTTAAACCCGAAGTTTCATGGCTGCAGCAACACATGCCTTTCATCTGTCCCTGTCCTGAGCAAGATCTATATACTCCTTTCTTTCCCCACCAATTTCCTTTAGGTCCATCTCTACATTATCCCTCCATCTTTGTTTTGGTCTTCCTATTGATCTTTTACCATCAGGTTTCCCAACAAGAATCCTGTATACTCTTCTTTCCTCTCCCATTCGTACCACATGATCTACACACCTAAGTCTTCTTGATTTAATCATTCTAATAATATCTGGACATGAATACAAATTATGTACTTCTAATTTATGTAACCTTCTCCACTCATTTGTCTCCTCATCTGTTTTAGGCCCAAATATTTTCCTAAGGATCTTATTTTCAAATAGTCTCAATTTATGTTCCTTTTTTCAATCTAAGGGACCAGGTTTATTTACTGTATTTAACTTTCATTTTTTTTGTAATTAACAAAAATTAAAAGCTTATACTGTAGTTATTATATCATTTTCTATCAGCTTATTTTGAAATTAATATTATTAGTTATAGTCTTTGATTTATAACTATATTGCTTTTTTATCAATTTATCTAAGAGTACACGCAGACAAACACATGTGTACACACGTTTATGTAAATAGATATGCCTTTTTTCAATATTTTAGTATGAAGATTGCACTTTAGCTATTTAAGCAAGGGTAGGAAAGGTAGGATTTCTGAGAATTTGTTGCAGGATTTTGTTGTCCAACTATAGATGAGAACTGAGCTGGGAGACTGTTTTGAACATTTTCATGAGAGTTTGCATGTGAACTGTATGCAAATTGAGCACTATTGACTGTGCATGCTTCTAAGTTTTGCTGTTATTTCACATCAACTTTGTGAGACTGTAGACAGTTTTCCTATTTCAAGTAGTTTTTATTGATTGTATTTGTATATATTTTGGGGACTTAGCAGTTTTATGTTATGAGGCAGTTTGTTGTAGAATATTTTTACCGGATTGTTTTGAGATATTGAGTGTCTGCTGTTTTACTTGTAATTATTTTCCTTCTTGTGTTGTGTATTTGACTATATTTTGTCCAAGTTCGTAGTATTTAGAATAATTGTTATTGACTTGTAGATGTAGGGAGTAATAATCCTTTGCAAGATGCTCTATACTTTAGTCTGAACATTATTCTTAGTGTTCACTTTTGAAGCCTTAGTATTCTGGTAGTATTATTAATGTAGAGGTAAATTAGGCTGAAATGTAGGCATTTTTCTGATAAATTATACTCACTTAGTTGTTTCAGCAGATAGAAGTTGCATGATGGTTTACTGCTGATGATGTCAATTTGCTCTTCTTATGTACTACGTATGATGTAACTTACTTGAGTAATTGGAATTTTCTACTGAAAAAAGGATTGCTTGTCTATTTTATTCCTATGTTGTTGAGTTTGTCCATAAGCAAGCCATGTTTTTACTCTATTCTATGCCTTGGAAGAATCTAGATATATTGTGTTTGCAGTTTTATGTTTCTCTAAGGTTTCAGCTATGTAGTTTTTTAAACTGTGCTATGGCTTAACTATTGATTTCTTTTTCTGGATGCCATGTTGGTTTCTGTGTATTCCTCTTGCTGGTTGAATTTGACTTAGGTTGTTTGCTTTTTTTCTTAGATCTTTATATGTTTATTTGTTCAGTATTTTTTTATTTTTTTAATATTCTTTTACATAAAAAAATCAAAGTACATTGTTAAAGTCAAAGTGTGTTAAAATTCAATTTTTCAAAGTTAAAATTTTAAAAATACAATTTTCTAAAATATAAAGTTATAATAGTATATTTTTGTTAGTAGAAGTTTTTATACTAGGGCAAATTATTTTGTTGTTAATGTAAAATTTGTTAGTTAATGTAAAATTAAAGTAATTAAACATCAATTTTTCAAAGTTAAAGTTTTGAAAATACAATTTTCTAAAATTAAAAGTTATAATAGTACATTTTTGTTAGTAGAAGTTTTTTTACTAGAGTAAATTATTTTGCTGTTAAAGTAAAATATGTTAGTTAATGTAAAATTAAAATAATTAAAATTCAAAAAAATAAAAAATACTGAACAAATAAACATATAAAGATCTAAGAAAAAAAGCAAACAACCTAAGTCAAATTCAACCAGCAAGAGGAATACACAGAAACCAACATGGCATCCAGAAAGAGAAATCAATAGTCACACCCATAGCACAGTTTAAAAAACTACATAGCTGAAACCTTAGAGAAACATAAAACTGCCAACACAATATATCTAGATTCTTCCAAGACATAGGATAGAGTAAAAACATGGCTTGCTTATGGACAAACTCAACAACATAGGAATAAAATAGACAAGCAATCCTTTTTTCAGTAGTATATTTCCAATTACTCAAGTAAGCTACATCATACGTAGTACATAAGAAGAGCAAATTAAGATCATCAGCAGTAAACCATCATGCAACTTCTACCTGCTGAAACAACTAAGTGAGTATAATTTATCAGAAAAATGCCTACATTTCAGCCTAATTTACCTCTACATTAATAATACTACCAGAATACTAAGGCTTCAAAAGTGAACACTAAGAATAATGTTCAGACTAAAGTATAGAGCATCTTGCAAAGGATTATTACTCCCTACATCTACAAGTCAATAACAATTATTCTAAATACTACGAACTTGGACAAAATATAGTCAAATACACAACACAAGAAGGAAAATAATTACAAGTAAAACAGCAGACACTCAATATCTCAAAACAATCCGGTAAAAATATTCTACAACAAACTGCCTCATAACATAAAACTGCTAAGTCCCCAAAACATATACAAATACAATCAATAAAAACTACTTGAAATAGGAAAACTGTCTACAGTCTCACAAAGTTGATGTGAAATAACAGCAAAACTTAGAAGCATGCACAGTCAATAGTGCTCAATTTGCATACAGTTCACATGCAAACTCTCATGAAAATGTTCAAAACAGTCTCCCAGCTCAGTTCTCATCTATAGTTGGACAACAAAATCCTGCAACAAATTCTCAGAAATCCTACCTTTCCTACCCTTGCTTAAATAGCTAAAGTGCAATCTTCATACTAAAATATTGAAAAAAGGCATATCTATTTACATAAACGTGTGTACACATGTGTTTGTCTGCGTGTACTCTTAGATAAATTGATAAAAAAGCAATATAGTTATAAATCAAAGACTATAACTAATAATATTAATTTCAAAATAAGCTGATAGAAAATGATATAATAACTACAGTATAAGCTTTTAATTTTTGTTAATTACAAAAAAAATGAAAGTTAAATACAGTAAATAAACCTG
This sequence comes from Lepisma saccharinum, assembly GCF_977018435.1. Taxonomy (NCBI): domain Eukaryota; kingdom Metazoa; phylum Arthropoda; class Insecta; order Zygentoma; family Lepismatidae; genus Lepisma; species Lepisma saccharinum. The sequence goes on from NC_139248.1 coordinate 28,487,677, forward strand.
GTCCCTTAGATTGAAAAAAGGAACATAAATTGAGACTATTTGAAAATAAGATCCTTAGGAAAATATTTGGGCCTAAAACAGATGAGGAGACAAATGAGTGGAGAAGGTTACATAAATTAGAAGTACATAATTTGTATTCATGTCCAGATATTATTAGAATGATTAAATCAAGAAGACTTAGGTGTGTAGATCATGTGGTACGAATGGGAGAGGAAAGAAGAGTATACAGGATTCTTGTTGGGAAACCTGATGGTAAAAGATCAATAGGAAGACCAAAACAAAGATGGAGGGATAATGTAGAGATGGACCTAAAGGAAATTGGTGGGGAAAGAAAGGAGTATATAGATCTTGCTCAGGACAGGGACAGATGAAAGGCATGTGTTGCTGCAGCCATGAAACTTCGGGTTTAAGAAGGATAGAGAGTTAGTTAGTTATACATTAAATAAGCATAATATTTGGATTGTAAGTAGAGAATATAACAAATGTACAATGCATTGTGCGAAAACTGTCAACTTTGCATTATAAGCAGAAAATTAAATCAGTTTGCCCTAGAAATACATTTTAAGAATAGCCCAAAATAGCATGCGTAATAGAAAATTAAGAAAACTTTCTGATGCATAAAAGTACTGACTAGTGCTGAATGAATCAATTACTGTAAAATATTATTCTCTGATTCAAGTAATTTAACTGTATCTTTTGTGTGTAAAATATAATTGTTAGTTGAACTGATAAGTACAAATATTAACTTTATACGCCTTTATGCACTCTAAATAACATAACTTTGATATATAAATTAGTAACAATTTGTTAAAATTAAGTTAAAGTGTAGAATTGTTTTCTTAAATAAATATAAAGTAGTAAAAATACTAAACAAATAATTTCTTCTTTTCCTATTTAAAGAATGCCAAGCAGTGTAAACCAGTTGTTAGTGGCTAAATAACATAAAATTTGAAGGCAGTAACAATATTTTAAAAAAATACTGTTTTTTACCTAACTTTGTGAATTAAATACTAGTACATTTTGTCAAATTATAAATAAAATATACCTATTTCTTTGATATTTGTACTAAAGTGAAGAAAATGTTACTAAAACTTGGCTAGTACAGCAAATCTTAGACTTTTAGCTTTATTTGTCCGTAACTGGATATAATTGTAACTTGTTAATCTCGCCAAACACAATTTTTACCTCAATTTTGGAAGCTAGCTGAACTTTAGCGTTTCGAATTACATATAGTGAAGGCCTCTATAGTGGAAAAATACACCCAGTCTGTAAAAATTTGGAAATGTTGTCTCCTTCTCTGTCGAACCAGACCAAGAGTGTTCTCAGGTGTTTCAATATATTTCTTAACATAACTAACTTTTAAAAAATGCAGGTAGCTTAGTTTGTATAGCGCTAGGCTTTTAACCTATCTGTCCAGGGTTCAAGTCCCTGGCAGGGTTGTTACAATTTTAGATTTTGTCATCGGATCTTGTGCAGACTTCAAATTTCATAAGTTATAAGCAATCTAAGTTAATTTTGGGAGTGGGCCAAATTGGTTCCTCATATAAAAAGCAATGACCAAATTGGTCGTAGCGCCTATGACCCTACTTGGGTTCATCCTCCAAAACATCTGCTTCGAGTCTCCGATGCCATGGTGGAGCCCGTTCAGGTTCTACCGCCCACAAGTGCGTTCCTTCGCCAATCCAGCGAAGGTGAGAATAATAGAGCCCAACCCTCTATATATACATTCAGCTCACTGTTGGTCACCCCTTGATCTAGTTATTTTCATGCAATCACCTACATTTAGTGAATTTTGCCGTCTTTCTGTTTGATCTGTTAAATAAGCCAGTCAATAAAAATATACTTACATAGAAAAATCCTGATATAGTTGGATTCTCAAAAATATGTACAATCAGTGTTCTTGATACATTTAGCACCTGAGATAGTATAAATCAAAATCTAGTTAGTGTTGGCATGTGTGCTTCTGGTTCATGTAGTTACTTGAAAAAGCAAATATTGGTTGTGTAAAAAATAGCCTCCTTGTGAAACAATGAAAAATTAACATTATATCCTCATAGCATTAGTTGCAACTGCTTCTTGCAGATTAACAAAGCTCTGGCGTGTGGTCCTACGTCACCTATAATCCTTTGTAAGGTTCGTGTTGTCCTATAAATTGTCGATATACATACTAAGTCCCTAGTTACAGCCTAAGCTTTAAGTTTCAATCTGAGGATTTCAGTGTTCAGATAGTGATTGTAGCCTCGTATAATAAACCAAATAGAAATAACCCAAGTGTTGATGCACCCAAAGAAGCCAGTAATACTTCAAAAATACCTTTAAAAAGGCTATAAAGCTAAATAATTATTCTAGAATAGTAAAAAAGTTTGGAAAGTGGACCTAGGCCCCTAAGCCATCTGTTAACTTCGTATTGTAATTATATTGTTAAATTGTTATATGTAAGGGTAAAAAACAATATTAGTAAGCGTCCAAATATGGACCCTCGGTAAAGGGGTTTCAGACCTCATAGACACATCATAATTTTCGTTACACTAAAAAATTGCCCTCGTATAAAAGCAAATAGTTGAAATGTTAAACATTTCGTGTACTTTATCCAGTAAGCCTTAGCTAGAAATACAATAAATGCGTTACAGACATAAAAATTAAGCAAGCTTTGATATTCTAGTGGCACATAATAAGTATAAAATATCCTTTAAAATACTCTGACAAATAGTTGTGGGTTGTCTGAGATCAAAATTTTCAAGTCATCTCTCCTGCATAAATAGGCTCTAGAATTCACTAAGCCTCAAAATAATATTGGGTACATAAAATAAAAAGCAGATGGAGAGTGGTGCTGATCGCATCATCTCCAAAATAGCAAAAACAAAAGTATATAGAGCTCTATCTGGTATATTTAGAAAACTTTTACCTAGTATAGCAGTAACAAAATACTCAGCAAACTCTAAAATAAACAAACTTTCCCACGTAGCAGGCGTAACCTGCCCTAAATAAATACATATAGAAATACAGAACCAAAAATAGCATAGTGGAAATCAGTAAACCCTAATAATAATAATAATAATAATAATAATAATATATTCTGTGGCTTACATTTTAGCTAAAAGTACTTTTTTTTAGTGTTTTTGAAAAAATTAAATAAATACTAAACTCTAAGTTAAAAATTTGTAAATGTATATATGATACAAAACAAAATAAATATAAATTAATACATAACCTGCAAAAAATCAATAAAAAAGTTGAAAACCTCTCTTTGTGCATCCAAAATATAATAACAAATCCTTCCTGACTGGATTAAATTGTGTTATTTGAGTAATAATAAGCCTAAACTTGTAAAATAAAAGGGTAGAACTTGTCAAAACATACTTTTGCATCCAAAATATAAATCAAAACACATCTAAATTGTGTTATTTGAGTAAACTAGAGAATAATCCTGTAAACTTGGAAAAAATCTCTCTCTCTCTCTCTCTGTGTGTGTGTGTGTGTGTGTGTGTGTGTGTCTTTGAGAGTCCAAAATGTAATAAAAATGGTGCCTGAATAATATAAATAGTGTCATTTGAGTAAATATTAGGCTAAACTTGTAAAATAAACAAATAAAAGTTGAGAACACACACTTTGTGTGTCGAAAATGTAACTAAAAATCTTTCCTGAACAGATAGAATTGTGTTATTTGAGTAATAATAAGCCTAAACTTGTGAAATAAACAGATAGAAGTTGAGAACACACACTTTGTGTGTCGAAAATGCGACTAAAAGTCTTTCCTGAACAGATTGAATTGTATTATTTTGGTAATAATAAGCCTAAACTTGTGAAATAAACAGATAGAAGTTGAAAAAATGTCTTTGTGAGTCCAAAATTTAATAAAAAATGTTGCCTGATTAGTACAAATAGTGTTATTTTGGTAAAAAATTAATATAAAGTTGTAAAATAATAAGTTAAACGTAGAAAAAATGTCTTTGTGAGTCCAAAATTTAATAAAAAATGTTGCTGATTAGTACAAATAGTGTTATTTTGGTAAAAAATTAATATAAAGTTGTAAAATAATAAGTTAAACGTTGAAAAAAATGTCTTTGTGAGTCCAAAATTTAATAAAAGTGTTGCCTGAATAGTACAAATAGTGTTATTTTGGTAAAAAATTAACATAAAATTGTAAAATAATAAGTTAAAAAGTTGTAAAAATATCTTTGCGAGTCCAAAATTTAATAAAAAATGTTGCCTGAATAGTACAAATAGTGTTATTTTTGTAAAAATAAGGATAAGCTGTGAAAATGTTTGACATAAAGTCAAAGTTTGGTAAAAAATAAACTCAAAATTAAGTTAAATAGCACACAGTAACATACATTTACTACCTAAATCAATAATCAAAGGGTCCTAGGTTCGTTACCCCGTGATAAAAGCAAATGGTGAAAACTGTAGGCCCCGTCCCTAATAGCTCTCCCTTCTTCATAGTACAGATAAAAAAAACCTGCGCTAAAGCGTCCTGTGCCTTGGAGGCAAACCTGAGCGGAATATTAATTGGCGGCGGAAACCGCATAGCTTCAGACATTTGACCCTTGCTGCGCATTCTCAGACATCCTTTGTTGTCTGATTGAATCCCTCCCCTGCCCTACAGTATTGCATAGCTTTCCCCTGTTCTTGCGTACTGGTTAACCTTGAAAAAACCGGTTCTGAAAACCTACCGACGCGTTCTCTGATTGGTCAATCAGGTTCTTCCTTTGTTCTGACGTTCTGACGTCATTTGACCTTGAACGCATACTCCCCAAATTCCTTCTTCCTCTACCTGCGCGGAATATTAATTCATTCTCTCTGTCTACCTTCACAGCCGAGTCGAGATTCGGAGACAGTATTCTGTCTAGCGTCTCGTACCATCGTGTTTCATACCATAATAACATACATTATTACATAGTACTAATTAATAATATTACATATCGCGGGTTCGAGTACCGGGACCGTCCCCAATCGTAATTGAAGCTGTACCTACAGCCATTAACACCGTTCATAGCGGTTCATAAACCATAAACTCTTATTTTCAATACTATAAACATTAATATTATCGATTTATACATTACATACTTTGCAGTAATGAATATAAAACCATATGCATAGCGTTTAGTACCTCTAATTACCTTCTATATACATATTTTTCATAAAATAAATAATTATATATTCATAAAAGTTATAAACATGCAAATACATAAATGTAAAGTATTCTAAGTACGTGCAAATAAATTCTTAGTACGTGCAAATTAGTTCTAAGTACGTGCAAATGAATTGCGAATATTAAATAGCGATTGACGTTGGCGCGGTCCCCATCTACTGCCGTGACCTGTCCATGTGCGTATGTGGTAGTCCTTTCGTCAATTTCATCTCATCACTATTCATTAGAGTACTGCATGAAAGCACTTTCGCTTGCTCGAACTCGTTCCGGTCTCCCAGGCTCGAGAGTTTAGCATGAAATAACATATTTATAGTGTTTTATGGGAAGAAGACCACTCTTGCCTCACGACTGCCATCTGTTGTTGTTTTTTGCATACTAATTATCTTCTTCCATAGTTGATAATACAAGAGAAGATACATTTTGTTGTAAATAGGATTCTTTTCATTTCTTTAGGAACCAATATAGTTGAATATGTCACTTTCCCTTCATGAAACCCTTGAAAATTAATTTTAATGCACTTTAGATTGTCTAAGTAGTCTATGTAAACTACAACCCAATGTAATCTACGCGTAGATTACGTGTAGACAACGCATGTAGACGTAAACTTATAGTCTACTGCACATCACTGGTGTGAAGCTCATACCAAAGGAAATGTAAACGCAGGATTCCTCTTGAGTAAAAATTCAATAATTTTATGGGCAAAAATAGCAAACATTTTGTGTAGAAAAATATTCAAAACACTAATCATATTAAACCACAAATAGTGTTAATATCATTAAACTGTAAATAAACATGGCAGCTGATATTTTTCAAACTATCATTAAAAAAATCTCCAAATTTCAGCTACAAAGACTATAAAAATATTTGTTAACATTTTAAGTAACAATTATAGAGTACATATAGAATGTTTTAGTTTCACTGGACGAAAAGTTACTGAATTTATTATTAGTTTCATTAACAAACTCAACAAACATTTCCATAGTAGTTACAGTATCAGAAACAGAAAAAATTATATTTACGTATATTTGTTATTTGCTTTAATCAAACTGTTCAAAAATTTTACAGGGCTGTTTACTAAAAAGAGCCTTTCTATAAAAACATATATCCATGTGCATGGTGCCAAAAACCATGCAAGCAATTTTATGCATGTTTTTTTTTTTTTAAAAAAAAAATCCAAAAATTCGATTAAAATTTAAAAAATCAACAAGAATGATTTTTTAAATAAAAATAATCATTTTTATCCAGTCTCATTCAACTTATAGGTGGGTTTAATGTGTCGTCAGGATTCCCAGCGCCGCCATGTTTGCGGCGAAGTTGCTTGTCTGCAAGGAAATACCCACCTCCGCCAACTGTACGTTTGTTAGTACTGTGTAAAATGTCAGCAACATTGCATAAAATTAATGACAATGTCATGTCATCTGGGAATAGCGGTAATTTTTCAAATGTTCAAACTCAAAAGCGAAGTTTTGCGGTGTAGATCTATATGAACTGGACAATAACGAAAGGAAAATGGGCCTAAACCTTTGCCAAACTGTAGTTCACGTGTGTTTATTTACTTGACCCAGCTACCTGGAATCAACTTGTTTTGGTATTTATTTCTGGTTATGATTCTGCTTGAAACATTAATATCTAGTAAAGATTAACTGTAAATTCCAAGGCTTTGTCATTATCGTCTCTGTTTCCTTTTAAGGTTTGTTGAAGCGCTGTAATGTAAAATGTTGAGGTGCTCGAAAACAGTAATTTCACTCCTTGCTTTAAAAATTTCGGATATACCGGCTTCCGTGGCAGAGTGGTTAACACAGGGCGCTAGGATGCCAGGGATCCCGGGTTCGAATCCCAGCCTGAGCATGGGTGTTCTTTGTGAGTTTCGCTTTATCAGTTTCTACATATCACCACTCAGCCTCATCTTCACAATTAGCCAAAACTGGCATAAAAGCGAAGTAAAATAAACCAAACCAATCTATTTGGGATATATTGATAACAGTGTTTCTTTTTTCTGACAGTACGCAAAGCCTACTAGCGGCACCTTTTCTCGTGGATCGAATAACAATAACAGTTCGTGTTAACGAACGAAATATAATACATAACGAAGTACAAACGTACAATTATCAAGATGAATTAAACTTTGAAGATTATAATTTTTATCGTCAAACTTGTCGGAAGTATCAGCACCTTTCTACCAAAAAAACAAGGAAACATTATTGCAAGTATGATTAAGCACACAGTTCGATCCATTTGTACTAAAAGTCACAGACAAAGGTGGCGTATGAACTTACCTGAGAGGAAATGTTCACGCATACTCTGTACATTAATACTTTGTACATTAATGTTGGCACGATTTACTTTCGCCAACTAGACGACGCGGTATCTTCTGGTCTGGTCAACAATTATGGAGTCCCGTGCCCTGAAGCTCACCTTCTGTTTCTCGGAAAATTCGAGGATGAACGTGAGTTTCTGTTAAACAACCGAATACTAGACTGTACCATCGTAAACAAGGTTGAAATTTCCCGCCGTCCGCTTTAAGTCTGTATGTTTACAAGAACCGGGCTCAATCATGGCTGCTCGATCCCACAATGCAATAGTTTGTGACGTAGGTGAAACATGGTCTATTCAATAAACACTGCATATCCTTTTGCAAGGGGTGCATAAAGAGCTTCACAATTGCACAGCAATATAAAGAGATGTGCCAAACAAATTATAAGGGCTGGTTACATCTCTTTGTTAGCTGACAGTGCTGTATTTGGTCATTTCTTCCTACATTTGATTTTTTTTATAAGGATTTTAGTTCAAAGGGCGGGGGCATGGCAACCACAACCCCTCCTGGGTTGATTGAAATGCATGGTTATCTACAAACATTTGCCCAGTAACCACAGAATGCAAACTCTTCTCTAACCTGACAGAAACATCCATGTCGCACCCGAGACTCGCAGCTTGCGGAAGAACCACTACTCCATAGAGACCGACGCTGTCCAACTTGAAAGTTTCAAAGTCAGTACCGAATGACCATTTTATACAGAAACTGTAATATCAGGAAAGCAACAACAAAGCAAAACAATGCAAGATGACGGAGAATAAAAAATTGAAGTTACACATACGTTCTTAACGATTTTCGAAAACTGCGTTCTGGCAAGAAAATGTCATTATTTGGATGCAGGATATTAATATAAGTTAGGGAGCCTACAGAAAAGATACCACTGCAGAAGGGAAATATGCAATTTGAGGCCCGGCTAAAGAGGAAAATTACTGTTTGGAAACCCCCGCGCGTTTCGCCGTGGCGCACTGTAGTGGGAGTTGCATCGCTTCATTTCGTACGAAGTAGAAAATGTTCTTTTCGGCTGTTGTTCAGAGCGCCTTAGTTAGGCGATATGCTTTAGGGAACCTAGAGATAGAAAGCGAGACATACCACTTGGAAACTGGCCTTCAGAAATAAATGATAATTTCGTACCAAAGTCACACGACAAGGTAAAAAAGTGTTTTTATCCCTATCAAAGAAAATTAAATCTAAAGTATGTATCATACCATTTCTTAACTTGTAACAAACACAATTGAAAAATCATTCGTGTCCAATATTGGTCAAGCCATCAATAATTCCCTGGCGTAAAGTATGCAACCTTGGGTATTAAAGTAGGTCACTACCTGACAAACCTCACCTGCCTGAAACTACAGCAGGCTGTTTCACACTTAAGTTTTCATGGCATAGTTCTGATATTTTAAATACGTCAAAGCGTTCACAAGAAACTTGTAGGGTACCCTTGACCCTCTGTACCCTCTAAAGAGAGTGAAATATCTTGCATGGTTTATGAAGATTTTGTTGTTTATGAACGTTTGCAGTTGATTTTAGCTCTAGGAAGTGTGTTATTGTGAAGTAAAGTACGTCTGTTTCCTTAGCATGTTACTTTACTGTGAAGCAGAACAGCCCGAAGGCTTCACGCAAGTGAATATAGCACCCAAACGACTTTCCACAACAGCAGCTATGATTTTACGTACTTAGATTAGGCTTAGGATTGTTAGGTTTGGTACTGATAGTTATTTTCAGCATGTTATTTCGCTATTTTAATGTACGTAGAAACAGTTTTTAGTACCAAAAACCTTCGAAAATACTCCGAAATTGCAGCTTTAAACTTACGTGGACCAAATATCTTTGGGATGAAATATCTCCGTTATTCGTGCTTTCCTAACGCTGGAACCACTTTTACATTATGCAAAACATTGTAACCTGTCGATTAAAAAAATCGACGTAATTTTCGATGCGGTACAGTGGGTAAACGGCCCCACTTGTAGATATATTTGATGGACGTTAAGTTTGAACTTGGCAATAAAAAGTTGGTCAAGTTTTCGGAGTTATTAGTGCGAGTTTGGGTTCTTTTAGAATGTAATTGTACTAAGTGTTTCTAAATTACGTGTAAATGTTATCATAAGATTTAATGATCTAGGTTAGAACTAAGGTACTTAGAACTGCAAGGCAATAGTTTATTTTATTGACTGGTAATATATTGTATATACAAATGTGTATACCCCAAAAAAAATCTCGCTCCCAAAATGAATTCACAAGTACGCCACTGAGTTGGCATCTCCCCGTCCCCAAGCAAAAAGCTTAATTCGCACATTGCAGCCAGGTGAGATGGTCATTTTGTCACTCAAAATTCCTCAGTACACACGACTGATGTGCGTTTACGCGTAAACAACGATAGTCTACATTCTACACGTAGACTATTATATACAATCTATGTAAACAACATGGCGAAAGGTGATAACTTAGCAAAGGGCGCCGTGGTAGTAAAACAAAATTAGACTGCGTATTAATTGCTGATGTGTGAGAAGAAGTTTTCATACGCTCCCTTCCAAATTCGAACAACTTTTCGCCTAGGAAAGAAACCTAACATGAAATATTGTAGTGCTTTATGAGAAAAGACTAATTTTGCCTCACGACTGCCATATGTTGTTTTCTTTCCATACTATTTATCTTCTTCCATAGTTGATGATAGAAGAGAAGAGAAATTTTGTTGTATATAGGATTATTTTCAGTTTGTTAGGAACCAATATAGTTGAACATATCACCTTCCTTTCATGAAAGCCTTGAAATTTAATTTTAATGCACTTTAGATTGTCTACGTAAACTACAACCCAATGTAATCTACGCGTAGATTACGTGTAGACAACGCATGTAGACGTAAACTTATAGTGTACGGCACATCACTGGTATACACCCTAAAAATTCACATGAAATACTGGTTTGAATATATCGCTTTAGGCAGGAAATGTATCGAACACGACTCTCGCTACAACTGGCCTGTAGCTGTGTTAAATAAATTGAAGATTTTTTTCTTTTATTCAGGAAAACCACCCCAAAGGAACTACAGTTGGTAGATCAGACACGTTGTGTCACTGAATAATTTTCGAACGACATAAGCCGTTCACCTATAGGTGTAACCTTCCTTTTCAGATTCGGCGACCTTTTCTAATGATTAATTTAGAAGTTACGAAACGAATCCAGGTTCCATTTCCCTGTTCAAATTTCACAGATGATGAATTATGGATCCAGAACCAACCAACACTAGGTAGCGAGGATTGTAAGGGGACTTTAACAATTTAAAATTTTACTCAAGGTTACAAAAAATTGTACGAGACTCCAGAATGAGACTGTGAATCGAAAAGTACATATTTTTTTAGCAAATCTTGTCGGGCTGCGGTTAAGAACCAGAGGTTATTGAGGTTTATGATAAATTTTATGGTGGAGATAAGAAAATTCATTTTTCACAGATAGAGATTATGTTTATGTTCGTGACCCAATATTATCTTTATACGCATATTAATGCTTTATTATTAACAGCTTGTATCAGAACAAAAAATTATAGAACGTCGTTCTGTTCCCCAAGCTTAATATTATTATTATTTGAATATCCAAATGTAGTAGGCAACGGATCGTAAGAGAATCGAAATAAATGGTTGAGAAGTGTTGGCATAACGATGACGCTAGGAAGGGGTAAACACCTTCTATTAAATAAAGTCGCTTTTAGTTCAAATCTGCATCATTTTTGTATGTCACAGCTCTACCCTACCCTGTGGTGCTGCCGTCGAATTTACAACCGTAAGCGATTTGAAGAACCGTTGGTGATGCAATCATCTGCTTCCCATGCACTATTGTCCCTGCGTTACCAAAATGTGACGTTTTTAAACACATTGTCGTCGCTTTCATTCAATGCCAAGTGTTTGCAGATCATGAACCGCCCGTCCAGAGCGAAAACGGATACGTTCACATGGAGCAAGGGAGGTAAATATGGTAACGCGAGGCACAAGCGAAGGGAGAAAACAAACGACTGTCAACTTTATTTTGCGAGTTTTCGGAGGGTTTTCTCATCTTGGTAGAACTGTATTTAGATGTATACTAAATGTGACTCCGCAGTTAATTTTCTGGCACCATTGCTGGCAACGATTTCAAAGGTCAATAAGGTCTGCTGCAGAACAACCCAGATAGCACAGAAAACTTACCGCAAGCTTGCCTTCTAAAGTGAACAAGCTTGCTGAAAGTATGAAAGCTGTAAGCTTGCATCAGGCTTGAATCAAGCCAATTAGTTACCACGTATCAAAATTGCACTCTTGAAAGAAGCTTGCATCATGCTTATATCAAGCTTGCCGCATCCAACTGGCTTTGACAAGCTACAAGTAAGCCACCTCAGGCTTGTTTGCACAAGAAGAGAGTTGAACTGTTTCCGCAAGTTCAACACGAACAATATTAATTTAGTCTAAACATTTTCTGCATTTGTTGCACAACGAGAAAAATATTAATGTAAATGAAAATTTAAAATCCAGTATATCCAACTGCGGAAAGGTGGATTTTTTGGCAATATACATATTTGGATGATGAGTCTTAATGGCGTGTTTACATTCGTTTCATATTTTAAAATTGTTAATAATAATAATAAAAATAATAATAAAAATCATGAACATTTAAGTCCCCTGAAATGGAGTGTTTTTCCTGGAGTTTACGCATCCAGTAATGAATGATCGCTTCCATTTCAAAGCAGATTTTTAAAAATGGCTTGATTTGTGATTTTGGTGGTGAACAGTAATTTGGCTGTTCTGAGATATATTTTCTCACGTCCAAAAATTAATTTCTCAGTATCTTGTTCTAGAAACTGTAAGCAATGCTAGTTAATAACCCTATCCATATCTTGCACTAAGCTATTTTACCATGAACAAGTCTTCAATAACACAATTACAGACATTTTCAGTCGAAAATCACGTTCCCGTGAATGAAGACAGCGCCGAAATATTGAACATAGCAGCAAGGATCAGAGCGTGATCATTATTCCAGTTGCTTGCACGGCAGTTACAGCCACATACTGCGGCGTGGTGTATCACAGAGGTTCCCAAAAAGGGGCGTCACGAAATATTCCAATATTTTCCTGAAATGACACTTACTTGTTAGTCAAGTGCAAATATGTGCTTATTTAGTACTTTTTATATGTAACATGTTTCTAAAATTGAAATATCTGTTTATTTTTTTTACTTAAGGCAAGCAACCTAACCACACTAACTGAGCGTCCAAAGTGTTAGATATGCCTACATTCTGACTTGGGCACCGCGGAAAGATTTTGAAATACTAAGGGCGTCATGAAAAGAAATAGTTTGGGATCCTCTGGTGTAGCAGAAAACTGTCTTACTTTATAGGTTATACCTGTCTTACCACGACATGTGTTGGCTTTGTTGAATACTACAGGTAGACTCACAACAAGCTATAGCAACGACGGTGATAGATATTTCAATACGTTAAATTTTGCCCTGTAGGCTTGTAACCATTGCTTACAATGCTTAAATGCAAGCAACGCCAATGGTATTTCTTGCCAGCTAGATTGTAAATTCCTGGGTCACTATTGTCCGAATAAAGTATAAGAAATGTGGTACAATTTACTTTTATTGAATAGGATATAACAAAGATTAGGGTTGTAATATTTTTACAAGAAATCACAGAAATTATGTACACCATAATGGACTAGCATTAAATATATGAATAAAGATTAAGTTCTTTTGCGGTGTAGATCCATATGAAATGGACGCTAATAAAATGACAATTTTTTTTATATATAAAATATTTATTGGTTGTGGACAAAATCCATGCACCAGTTAACAATTTATCAATTGGTATTATATACATGTATGCACATAATATTTACTCACAATTATTCCTTTCATAATAAATAGTTTCCAAATTTCATTACACTTTTACAGAATTATATTCGACTTATTAAGATATTTTGTAAGAATTTAGATTACCGAGAATGAAGGTGAAGTCAGTAAACAAGGCAGTGTCAGTGGCGCTTGATGTCCACTCCTGTACAATTCCTGTAAAAATGGTTCTCTGTAAGTTTCATAAAGTTTGCATTGAAATATAATGTGGTTCGGAGTTGCAGTATATTCATTGCACAAACAAACTGGTGAAGTCACTAAATTCTTCTTGTAAAGGTGAGCTGCGGCGATAGTGTGATTTAACCTGCAGCGCATTAGTTGTGAGGTAACAATGACAATTTGGCAAGGGGCGTAAACTTTTGACCAACTGTAGTTTACGTGTGTTTATTTACTTGATCCAGCTACCTGGAATCAATTTGTTTTCGTATTTGTTGTAACTGTAAATACCAAGGGTCTGCCATTATCGTCACTGTTTCCTTTTAACGTTTGTTGAAGTGCTGTAATTTAAAATGTTGATTTGCTCGAGAACAGTAATTTCACTCTTTGCTTTAACAACTTTGGATGTGCCGGCGTCCGTGGCGGAGTGCCGGCCTGGGGATGGATGTTTATGAGTGTCCATTCATCAATTTTATCCTCATCTACGCGGTTGACCAAAAGTGGCAGAAAAGCGAAGTAAAATTATCCAAATCAATCTATCAATTTAAGATACTTTGATATGTGATTAATGTGTTTTAACCAAACAGTGCTTTTTATTCCTGACAGTACGCAACGGTGCAACATAGCCTACTACCGGCACCTTTTCTCATGGATCGGATGACAAAGAGTTTGTGTTAACGATAATCAAGTACTGACGCACAATTATCGAGATGAATTTAACTTTGCATGTTATGATTTTTGTTGCCAAACGTATCGGAAGTATCAGCACCTTTCTACACAAAAAAACAAGGAAACACTACTTGCAAGTATGATTAAACACACCAGTCCGATCTATTTGTACTAAAAGTCACAGAGAAAGGTGATATATGAACTTACCTAATAGGAAGTGGACACTCCACACTCTGTCTGAAGTTGTCCATTAATATTGACACGATTTATTCTTGCCAACCAGAGACTGCGTGTTCTGATTAAAAAAAAAAAAAAAAGTATGGAGTCCTTGCACATCCCGTGCCGTGAAGCGCACCTTCTTTTCTTTCTCGGAAAACGTGATTTTCTGTTTGAGCAACCGAATAATGCACAATGTACGATCGTAAACGAGGTTCAAATCTCCTGGCCGCCCGCTTGAATTCCGTATGTTTACAAGAACTGGCCTCAATCATTGCTGCTCGATCCCACAATGCAATAGTTTGTGACGTAGGTGAAACACACCTATACTGTACTTGAAAGTTTGGAATTGAAACTTCGAAGCAAACTATTTCGCTTCTCTTTTACACGTGCCAACAAAAATTCCGTACTGTACAATGATTTTAAAAAAGATACCCCATTTCTTCCTGTGGATGTACATTGCACGGCGCAGATTCTTTTTTATTGTTATGAACACGGAAAGAGCAAATGTATCTTGGCCCGTGATAAATCGACATTTTTCCCCAACTTCACATGAAAGGATACGGGGTGGAAATATGTTGTTTATGTGCAAGGGCTGAGGTAGTTTCCGACGCTTTCATGTCCATTTTGTAGCTGTAGTATCTCCCAGCAATGTTCTTGCGTTGCAATGCGATGAGATGCGATGCGATGCGACACTGTTGCCAAGAGTCAAATGTGCTGAAAGCATGGACGTGAAAAGTATAGAGGTTTAGACAGTTTTTTTTTTTCAGTTGCGTTGAGCTTAAAGTTTTGAATGTATTATAATGAAGTATCTTATGTACACGGGTCGAAACTGGAGTGCGATAACTACATGCAAGTAAGTACTGGATGCCAAAAATCAACGGTTAGAATGCACTTAAAAGTTACATTATGCATTCCATTATCACGGAATGTGGGACACGCGAATTACATTCTTTATATTTAGGTAACTATTTCACTGATAGTTAAACAACATTTTTCTTACAGTTTCTGTGTAACGAAATATGAAACTTAACACTGTTTATTAAACATAACTGTCCTTAAAATAATTTCCCAGATTTGTAGCTACAAGTGAACAATTTTGTATCACGGGTGTACAGAGAAAAATGGCCAATGCATGTAATGATTTACACCGATGGTTCTAAGAATAACAATAGTGTAGGATGTGCCTATTACATCCCAGAGAAAAACATTTATCAACAATTTAGATTACCTATAGATTCATCTATTTTTACTGCGGAAAGTTACGCCCTATACAAAGCCTTACAATATGGAATAGCGGAAGACTTTAAAAAAATTCTTCTCCTTACAGATTCTCTGAGAGTTCTTCAAGCATTATCTACATCCTATCCCAAATTATGTCACCAATCATATCTTATTATTTTAATTATTCAACAAATTCAATTTGCTTGCAAAAGAAACATTGACATACAATTCAGTTATGTCAAAGCACATAATATTAATGTAGGAAATGATAGAGTGGACATATATGCTAAACAGGCCAGAGATTTACAACTCATAAGTTTCAATAGGTTAATGTATACTGATTTATTACCACGAGTAAAAATCAAACTTATGGAACAATGGAATGAATGGTGCAAGGATCAATTTAAGTTTGTGGGCAACACATATAGATGGATTGCAGAATTTAAATCTAAAGTCCCTTGGTTCAATTCATACACACTCCCACGGCAAGTCATAGTTTTTATTAATAGATTAAGAACAGGACACGTACGTACACCAGCACATTTAGCAAAAATAAAAATTAAAACTCAAGAAAATTGTAAATGTGGCAATAATAATCCTGATGCTCAACATTTAATTCTAGAATGTCCAATCTATTCAGATCAACAAATCATACTCTACAAAGGTTTTCAACGTTTAAAAATTCCATTTCCAATATCACTATCATCCATTTTAACAGATTTATCCCCTTCATTAATATGGATGCTGTATGCATATTCTCGAAAATGTAGACTTGAAATATAAAGTGATTTTTAAGAAACAGCAAAATGGACAAAAAAAGTGAATTATTTATAATAATTGTTATATATTTGTGATTCCGATTAATTTGTGAGACTAACTGCCAACTTTAGAAGAAAACATTAAAAGAAAAAAAAAAACAATAACGATGTCCAAAGTCGACAAGATAATGCTGACAGGGACAAAAAAGAAGAAGAAGAAGAAGAAGAAGGGACAGACGAAACACTGCCTCTGCACTTAATTTCTGTAAATTATCAAAGAAGGAAAAATAAATTGTTTAAGACAAACAGAGAACGTAATTGACCCTGCAGTATTCTAGTGGAGTTGAGGAGGAAATGTAACACTTAATGAGAAATTAATTGTTTTTTTGGTGTCACGGGTGGGACACAAAAGAAAACAAAAGTTAATCGAAAAGTTAGAATAAACAAACAATATATAATATACCTTTTACCTTCTAACTGAATTACATGTAGGCCTAATGCTTGAATTCTTATGCGGGTGGCAATTTTAGGTTGTTCACTCACAATATAGGATCAAGTTACTGCATTGTATTTAATTTTAAAAATTTAGATTCAGGGACATTTTGACATGGAATGCCTTTAATATAGATTTTTTTGCATTGTAATGATTAGAGTGCGGATTTTGCATATTTGCATATTTTATTCCGGTCCTCTAATTAATATGCAACCGGGTTCTAAAGTTATTTCAGAACATTCCGAACCGAAGTAGGGGGGTTTTAAAGTGCATATAAATGCATATTTAAGGTGTTCGTGCATATTTACTGCGTAAGCGCATATAAATGCATATTACGTGAAAAAATCATTAAATTGATAGTTTTTTTTAAAATATATTTGTTTACTTGGTTAATGTTTCGTCTGTGGAGTGTTTCTGAGAGTAAAGTTCTCAAGCACAGGTGTTCGAAAACCTCTGTTTATGCACTGCATGGCAGACGGTCCCCCCTCCCTCGCGCATACCTGGCAATGACACAGAGAACACATGCATAGCTGCATTGAAATATTGTCCAGTGACAAATTGTAGTGTGGAGCGCACCTTTTCTTCATACAAGGATGTACTAACTGATAAACGGAAAAAATTCATTCTAACCAATTTAGAGAGATATGTTGTAGTGCACTGCAATTTACGTAAATTGAATACTACTTAACGGTTTTCGTTATATTGTGTTTAAGAACTGGAAATAGTAAAGTCAATTTAATACAAGATTTTGCAACCTTACTTGACATGGAAGCTGTTGTTACTTCGTCTTTACCTTCAATGGTCACTATGTGTGTGTAGTACTTTAAAAAATAAATGTATTTCGAGGAATTTTTTTGTGCCTATATTTTTCCTTTAATGCATAATTTGCATATTTGAGTGCATATTTTACTTGTTTTAAGTGCATAGATGCATGCATATTTTTCACTTTTTTAGTGCATATTGATCCGCACTTTAGTAATGATTTTTCTATTTCTATAGCTTAATCGCTATAATAAGCGAAGTATAAGGTTGAAACATTCAAGGAACAAACGCAAGGAAACATACTAGGTTTATACGAGAATAAAACGTAGGAGTTTCACCTGATATTTCAGAATTTATGCTTGAATTTTATGATATTCAATTTGACTTCAGAGGCGTAGGGAAATCTGGCCGAAACAACACTATGCCCGACAAGCGACAGCAAGCGTATAGCAAAACAAACGCCGAGTGCATGAAAATAGACCCATTGTTTAACACTTCAGGTGACTTTATTGAAGCGGAGATTATAAAATGAAGCGTCCTTTTGGTCAGTTAATGCGTTGTGTATGTGTGCGTGTGGTGTAGGTTTGCCATTGTTCAAGCATTGTGAGAGATCATATACCCTCATACAGTTCCGTGGTTAGGAGTGTGTGATTTTCCCCAATCCGGGTGAAATATAAATCGTATTTTGAAGCATAGGTATACTGTTTTTGTGACTAGCGTTATATGAATTTAATCCTTCTCTTTACATTCTGATACTTTGTAACGCGAGTGGTTGCTGTACGATCTCAAATAATGTTCACAAAAAAAGTTAAAGTTTTATGCTTATCAATCAGCGCATGAGTTCGCTTTATGCATATATTCGTATACAGTTTTCAGCATCTATAGACTATCACAATGCACATATAAAAAGTGACCATGTTATGTTACTGCATTAAAAAAGTACACACACACATTTCTGGCTTGTCATTTTCACGAGACAAACTTTGTTTTTAATTTACTTCGTGTTCAAATGGACAAATTGGTACCAGGACTACAGTTAAAAATATGCCTCCACCGGGAATCGCATTCAGGACCCCTCGATTACAAGGCGGTAGCATTTGCCACTACGCTACCGGGAGCCCCCATTCCCACGAGAAACTAAGAGGCTCCCTAGTATTTCTTTCGGATATTACCTACCTTTTATATATATATATATATATATATATATATATATATATATATATATATATATATATATATATATATATATATATGTCCTCCTCCGTAGCCGAGCGTGTTAAGGCGTTCACTCGTCTTGAGATCGTTTGCTACGGGACGGCGTAGGTTCGAATCCGGCTCTGGTGGGAATTTATTCGGCCTACGTATAGGGCCGGTGGCAACCCACCATCGTGAGGAAATTGGGGAGCTCCGAGTGAGTGAGCGTAATCCGGTCACGGAGACCTACTATAACGGCTGGGGATACGTCGGGCTGACCCCCCGACTATTCCACTACTGGTTGAAGATCTCCACGCTTAGAGGTGACGAAGGAAAGCGTGGGAGGGAGACCGGCAGTCGGTAGGTATGCCTAGGCCCTTCATGGGCTGTTGCGCGTGTTAAGGCGTTCACTCGTCTTGAGATCGTTTGCTACGGGACGGCGTAGGTTCGAATCCGGCTCTGGTGGGAATTTATTCGGCCTACGTATAGGGCCGGTGGCAACCCACCATCGTGAGGAAATTGGGGAGCTCCGAGTGAGTGAGCGTAATCCGGTCACGGAGACCTACTATAACGGCTGGGGATACGTCGGGCTGACCCCCCGACTATTCCACTACTGGTTGAAGATCTCCACGCTTAGAGGTGACGAAGGAAAGCGTGGGAGGGAGACCGGCAGTCGGTAGGTATGCCTAGGCCCTTCATGGGCTGTTGCGCGACGGATTATATATATATATATATATATATATATATATATATATATATATATATATATCATTATCATTAGTACAGGTGAATGTCCCAATCTGTGGAAATTAAATTCGACAAAAATGTAAGCTATTTTAAGAACAATTATGTTTTAACTTTTATACATCTTCTTTTTTAATTTCTGATGTGTATATTGAACGTATATTATTGCAACCCTCTTCTATGTACGTTAACCTTATTTTGTAAAATAGTTTTATGCATATATGTTAAACACACAGTGTTTTATAAAGGTTAATCTGTTAACAACACTTAAATAAATACATTTCAATTTCAGTTCAATATATACACAACGTTTTTTATGGCAAATAATATATATGTTTAGATACTCTGATCATTGTTAAGAGACTAAGCAAAATTCAGAAGGACTAAGCAAATAATCGTTATATTTGTACCTTGCCACAAAGGCTATAAGCGCAGTGCTGATCAAATGTTTAGAGTACGTTCCGAAATGTTTGCCGGAAACATGACAGCAGGCTTGATTTCGCGCAATGAATTGTGGGGGGAAATTCTAAACTGAATATCATCCATTTGTTTGCTAGACCAGCAAATATGTTAAAATTATTAAATTAATGTTTTTTTTAGTTTTGTTCTAACATTACCAAAAGAGCTGAATAAATCAAAAATTGGATTAAGGTTTTGGAACTGTCACTTCGAAGCAAATTATTTTTGTTTATCTCTTTGTACACTCACCGGCAATAAAAATGGGACACCTAGAGCCTGAAATCCTGGCTTCCCTGCATGTCGTTATGTGTGTTGTCTAACTCAACGGCGGTGGCAGATCTTGCCATTGAATATTTCCTACTAAAATCAACTCATGGCTAGGCAAGAGCTCACACAACTAGGCAAGAGACATGCAGGGAAATGAGTATTTCAGAATCTAGGTGTCCCAATTGTATTACCGGTGACTGTACGTATCAGCAACTCTTTAGAATGCAAGGGGTAAAGAAAACCCGGTTCACTTGGCAAGATGCTACGTTGTCATGCCGCGAGAGGCTGTTTCGTCGTCCTTTTACCACCAACTTTAAAGCAACAGATAATCTATCTATATATTATATATATATATATAAATGAATGTATGTATATATGTTTGTTCCGGCATAACTATCGAACGCCTGGAAAAATTTCAACCAAACTTGGTACACATATGACTTACAATCTGGAAAGAAATATTGTGAGGGTAAGGCACGCCTGGCACACCTAGGAGGGGCTGGGTAGGGGCTGACATGTAAAAATAATCGAAAACGACCGATATTAGTGTGGAATCCATAGTTTTCTGGGTCGCTAAGATGAATAGTGACACTCCGAATGCCGTTCAACTCCAAGTTCATCAGTATCGAATCCATAGTTTTCGGAGTCGCTAAGCTAATTGGTGACATTCACGATGAAATTTAATCCCAAATATCTTTATTCTTTTACAGATACTTATACTTTTAAATACCTGTAAATAAAATTAGTTACATTTTACACTATAGTTAGAATTCATTATTTTCCTAATAGAAGATTGGGATAAATAAATACCCGGGCAACGCCGGCTAATCAGCTAGTATAATTTATAAAATATTAAAGAATATAAATGTTCGCAACAAAGAAAGAAGTAAACAGATATTCCAGGGAGGAAGTCTTGAAATCGATTAGTTAGCCAATAAAAATGAAGTTTCCTATTGGCAAAACATAGGATCAACAACGACAAGGAGGCGGCACTCTAAATGCATACTTCTTGTATTTTGTTACTTAGCGTCACATTTCTGCCACATTTGGCTAATTGCTACGACGAGGTCGATGATGATAGATTGATTTGGTTTATTTTACTTCGTTTTTCTGACACTTTTGGTTAATCACCAAGATGAGGATGAGTGATGATATGATGAAATCGATGAAGCGACACTCACAAAGAACACCCATGCCAAGATCGAGAATCGGATCCAGTACCCCCGGCATCGTATCGTGCTGTGCTAGCCATTCCGCCACGGAGGTCGGCCAATAAATCCCCATTTTGGACTCGAACCCGGGAATTTCAGTGGCGAGACCGGAAGTCTGCCACCTAGCTGACATATATTTAACTACACGCCAGGAAACCATCATTTAGGGACAGGTTTTTGATTTCTTAGGTCGTCAGTGTTGTATTTTTCATTACTTTCATGGAAAAATGTTACTCTTCAAAGATTTCTAATTCTACATTTTTGAGTATTTTAATTCATATTACAAGCACTTTTCTTCCTATCCGTTCTTATTAGAAATTATTTTGATTAAACCATGCTTTGCTACGATGACAATGTATCTTTACAGCTTCATTACGAATTTTTGGTCAACATTTTTTGCATTTTGTACTTGCAAGAAAATTTCGCAATGGTATTTAAAATGCATGTATATTTTGAATAGTATCAACTTCAAGGAAACCCGGGGTGTATTATAAGGGGTGATCCTTCTACGTAGTACACTCAATTGTCAACCTCACTTCCACGTAGTATACCCTGGACTGCATTTGAGGCTATGCTTCTGGACCTTCGGCCAGTATAATGCTCTGTAGTGCTGTGTGTGTATTGTCCTGTGTTGTATCCTTAGTGCCCCTTTTCAAGCTCACATTTTAACCCAAGGCAGGGTTGTAAGGGGTGCTCCTTCCACGTAGTACACCCAAATGTCAACCTCACTTCCACGTAGTACACCCTGGACTGCAGACTAACGAGGCTCTGGCGACTGGCCCCATGGCCAGTATAATTCTGTGTTGTCCTGTGTTTGTCCTTATTTGTGCTGAGCGCCCATTTTAGCCTCAGCTTTTAACCAAGGTAAGGAGGTTTTAGTTTTCAGACATGCTTTTATTTTTGTTATGATAAGGGGCTGGACCCCGTATAGTGTGACGGATGCAAAATAGCCTCAACGCTGGAGCACCCAAAAAGTTTTAATTTAAAAAAAAAAGGCAGAATATTTTAGTCGTCCGACATTACGGTTCTGTTATTTAGTCACATTTTAGTTCAGATAAGGGGCTGGACCCCGAATAATTTGACGGGTGCAAAATAGCCTAAGTGGTGACGCACCCAAAATTTTAAATTCCAAATCCAAATTCAAGGAAGCCCACACTATTATAGCAAGTTCAGACCCCTTTCCCTAAGGGGTAGTACGCCCCTGTAATACACCAATAGCAATCCACTTGACTTTAAAAGGACGTTAGTAGTCCAAACACAACGAGTTATGAGAGATATCTATTTAGAATGATTTGTGCCACATTTCGATCGCATTTTTAACGGTTGCTTTCTTTGTATGTCGTACAGAGAGCTTTTCATGATCAAAAGTAGGTCGGCATGAGGCGAGTTTAACAGGTTAATTCTTCTTCCAAAACCGGTCTTCTTCCTGACTGTCTGACCTTGTGTTATGTCATTTCAACCTGGGGAAGGAACAGGCGCGTTTCCACTCGTGGAGGTTTGTGGGGGAATTAGAAAACAGAGGTGGTGTCGAGGAAACTCTTTAACAACAATGGATGATGTCTTTTGTTATGTGTACGCGCGCCTGCCCACGAATTTATGATGAGAAACTTTGGATATGAATTATATTTCCGCGAGGTTTTTTTTTTTTACGTTGTCATGCTTCTTGATTTTTGTGCAGGTACAAGAGCATATATTCTAATGATTTAGAAACCAAGAGGAAAAACAAATACAGTTACTCACAATATTGTTCGTGCAGGTGAGGTGTGAGAAGTAAACGAAAGCAAAAGTTAGAATAAGCCTTAGTACATTATATATTCCCCCTACATGTAGTTATAACACACATGGTGATTTATTTACAGCAGTATGTTCCCCCATAAACTTTATTAATAACGAAAAATCATACATTTTAACACAAACGCTACTTTGATGTCACATTTCTGCTCGTACAGTTGCAATGAAAACCGAAAAATAAACATAAAAATGTTACAAAATGAGACAGTTTAGTAGTCATATGCATAACCCTTAAAACTGCTTGCATCTACTGTGCATAGAAGCGACCAATGCTGATTTCCCTCGAACTCTAAAGCAACGGCCTTCTTCAGATCTTCTCTTGACTTGCACTCATGTTTATGAACACATTTCCTCAAAAATGTCCATAAATGCTCAATCGGATTCAGATCTGAACTTTGAACTAATGTTTTCAACTGCTTTGGTACATTCGAAATCAACCAGTCCCTGTTGAGTTGAGCAGTTGTTTGCTCTCGTTATCCTACTGGAACGTGAACACACGTGGCAACCCCATTTGCTGGGGACTTTTTTCACGTTATTTTTTCAGGATATTATTACAGACATGTTTGTCCATGATTCAACCAATGACTTGCATTTTTCCAACTCCTTTAGTCGACATACAGGCCCAGATCATAATGGATCCTCCACCATGTTTTTTACCGTAGGCGTTGTATTGCCAGCGTTGTCCTGCGTACTTGCCTTCCTCCACACTCTGGTCACACCATCTGATCCGTGCAGGTTTAGTTTGGTTTAATCGGACAAGATCACGTTGTCCCAAAACCCCTGATCCTTATGTAAATGCTCTTTGGCAAACTCTGTCGATACGTTTGCCCTGTACGAACAACATTGTGAGTAACTGTCCTGTAGTCCGATATGTAGAAATGCCTGATTTTTGGTCGATCAGGTACTCTTACTGTATTTCAATTTGCGATTCACAGAATAGTCTATTAGCGAGTTCTCCAAGGACGTTTTCTTATGTGTGGTGGTGTGCAGATTTGTTATCGAGTATAGGATTTGGTTAAATCTATTCGTTATGTTGAGTAGAAATAGAAAAATGATGATAGTCATCTCACAGCTGCAACAGAAGAGGAAAAGGGTAGCTTAAAGTTTAAAAATTTGGAAATGTTTGATTTAGGCAGAGTTTTAACCTTCCCGACGATTTGTCATCCATGTTAGGAGATGACTGTTTTAGCAAATGTATTTAGAGTTTTGAGAAGAGCAGGCCTTTTATACTATTTGTGAGGTAGTTCCTTTTAGACTGTTC
The DNA here is from genome assembly GCF_977018435.1 of Lepisma saccharinum. Lineage (NCBI taxonomy): Eukaryota > Metazoa > Arthropoda > Insecta > Zygentoma > Lepismatidae > Lepisma > Lepisma saccharinum. Next base: position 28,512,221 of record NC_139248.1, read on the forward strand.
TTACCTTTTTTTAATGTGTTGTGGTTGTCCTGTGCACGACCCTTTACAACTTGAACTTTACACTACCTTTTTAAATTTTAAGGTAGGGGTTTTAGATTTTTCCTCGTATTCTTTAAAGGATACCGTGCCGAAGCATCTAAAAATTTTAATCCAATCATCATTCTTTTTTAAAAAAAAATAGAAATTGAGTCGCTTTCAATCGGTAGGGGAATATTATAATTTATATATTTGTATTCAAAGAAGGATGTGACAAAATGACCCGAAAGTAGAATTTTCCTAAAGTTTATATAATTTTACAGCATTCATGATTATGTTGAAGTATAGTGATGGATTTCCTTCTGTTCCCTACGCAACGAGAGAGGGGAGATAGAACGGATGAGAACATCAAAGCCCTGGGTTTCTATTTACACATGCAGTATGGGGAGCGCAGAAAAATTCTGCAAGGTGTAAGTGAAGTGAAGGGTATGGTCAGGCATAGGCTGAGAGTGAAGTGCATAGTTGTGAAGGTAGTGATAGTGAGCAATTTCAAATATTAGAAGAGTGGCATATTGCCATTTATACATGTACATATATATTTTTCTAAATGTTTCTGTTTATAAATATTTATCATTGTACCATCAATGTGATATAGATTGAAGGCCGTGTCGAAGTCAATCCTTTCTCCCTAAGGGGGAAATCAATAGTGGTCTGCTCAGAACAACAATATTTTCTCTGTCGGTCAACACACACACACACGTGAAAGGTCATAAATTTTGAACAATAGCTAAAAAGGAGAATCTTGCAGGATCCTTTCTTCTACGTTGAAAAATATTAATTGGAGTTTGTTTTCCTGGGAATTGACAAAAGCGAAATTCAAGCATGTAGTAATGAATGCGATATCGTCCACTTTGAGATCCCTGTTATAACCTAACCTTGGTATGGGTGTTCTTTGTGAATGCTTCATCAATTCAACTAAACCATTCATCCTCATCGTCGCAATTAACCAAAGGTGAAAGAAATGAGACGTAAAATAACAAAAGTACATACATTTGAAACTGTATTCTATCAGGACTGTCTCATAAATACATTATTGCAAAGAATTTGATAGATATAATGAGAAAATTAATCTATTATACCGGGTGGCCAGAATTAAAGTTACCCACCTCAGAGCCCTCTGTAGCCTGTTTGAGGCATTGCAGAACTCTGAAATTTGGTGAAGCTACTATGCAGACCATGGGGAAGAGGATGGCGATAAAAAATAGTTCCATTTTGCGCCACCAGGTTGAAATGTGTCCCTGTACTTCCATGATGGGTTGTACAAATAATCACGTTAAGTGATTTAACTGAGTTTTTAATTAGAAAGACATTTGTTAGTGGCTGGAAGTTGCGAGAAAATAATCTCTCGTTTATGACAAGATTGCAAGGTAAAGGCAGATCCATAACCAATTGAAGCAGTTTACGTCATCATTACAACACCATGATGGAAGTACAGCGCTACATTTCAACCTGGTGGCGGAAAATTAAACTTTTTTTTATATATTGTTACCCTGCCCCCGTGTCAGGGCAACAGTGTTTTTTTCCTTATTTAAATATTTTATTAATATGTTAATTAATTGGGTAATCAAGTGTATAAACATATATATGTGATAAGTGTATCTCAATTTATTATGCATTTTTAGGTTCGAATATTATTTCATGTATTAATACCACGTAGCTCTCTGTTCTTTCTTCGTGTTTCGAACGTTCAAAAGAAAGGCGGGCTTAAAAATTTTGAAAGAAGGGCCGTTGGCAACAGAAGCCAACAAAACGTATATAAACTTCCAGATGAAAGTGGGGGAGGTCGGCTGTTGGAACTGAGACTTGGAAGGGAGAGGCTGTTTTTGCTTCGGTCAGCTAGGACCGGAGGACAGGTCTCCCAAAACGGATGTTGTAAGAGATTGGATTGCCGGGCAAGCTAGTGCCTTGGTATCCAGTTTACAGGTAAAAAGGTAGTTTGTACTGGATGTTATTTTGAAGTAATTACGGTGCGCCGGGCAGCCTAGTGCCTTGTCACCGTGGAGGTTGAGAAATGTACACGTCCGGCGACCTCGCGCCTGTTAAGACGTTTCTTGGAGTAACGCGAGTCTACCTTGTGACAAGCGTACTTCAGATGTAATTCATGAAATGTAAAGCATCCAGGTACAAACAATAGAGATTCCAACATCAAAATTAGAGTTTTGGCCCGATAATTAGAGAAATGAACGTTCGGATACGACATGTATATACTTCAAATTTTACGTTAATTAAACTTATAGAAAATAACCAAAATTTCCGTTTATAATTTCACAAATGCTGGACAAGGTAATTTATCCCCTATAGCAATAAGGTTTCGCAAAGGTTATCCGTTGTCTCTTGTAGTTAATTAGATAATTATGTTGACTTGTAGCAACCCACGTGCATTGTCGTACAAAGAAAGATACCCCTAGACAAATCAGAGCCGAGTACGAAGTGCACAGAACCTTGAGTGCGGAGGTAAAGTGTGTGTGTGTCGGGGGGGGGGCTAGTAACATTATCGTAATCCTCTTCCCCATGGTCTGCATAGTGGATTCACCAAATTTCAGAGTTCTACGATGCCTCAAACAGGCTACAGATGGCTCTGAGTTGAGTAACTTTAATTCTGGCCACCCGGTACGTATTATATCTAATATACAAAGTGATGTAATCTTATCTTTTCTATTCATAGATATTCTTGTACAATTTTCTATTGTACAGTCACCGGCAATAAAAATGGGTCACCTAGTACCTGAAATAAATCGCTTCCCTGCGAGGTGTTATGTGTGTTGCCTAACTCTACGGCAGTGGTGGAAGTTGCCATTGAAAATTTGCTATTAAAATTCACTTATCGCCCTATAGCTAGGCAACACACAACGCCTTGCAGGGAAGCGAGTATTTCAGGTACTAGGTGACCATTTTTATTGTTGGTGACTGTACATCTCAGTATGTTGTGATTGTAAGTGAAGTATTCTGTTCTATACTTTGCTTAGCACTCTATATTTGTGTACATATAAGGGAAACTTGCACGTGAATTTGAATTTCCTCAAAACAAAGATTTCGTGTCTTATTAGTGACTCAACAAACTTATCCTATTACTTGAATTAGTTGAATCATATCTTATGAATTCTAATAGTCAGTGTGTATATTTGCAAAATTAATTACTTGCCATTTATATTACACAATTTAACAAGTTTTGATTTCTGTATGTAAATAGGTTAAACACATTCAAATAGAAATTCAAACAAATTCTTTCTCTTACAGGTATGTTGTTAAGAATGCCAGAACCATAATGTTCATAGAGAGAGAGAAATAATCAAATGTTCAACATTTCGAAAGGTATGCATCCATCTATAGGCACTGTTTACACTATTTACATACATTTCTGTCTCTTTTTTGGGGTCAAGTTACGTAATTGCAATATTGCATTAAGTCTTCAAATTAGACTGATTGATTGGAACAAAAAGTATTGTTACGTCAACGCTTATGCTACTTGCTCCTTTCAATGTGGTGCAAAGGCAGTACTTCAAGTACAAAATATATGTCATATCTTTCAAATTAAAAGAAGGATTATTTTGATTCAAATTCCTCTCATGACGTAAATTAGTTAAAATCTGCACACCAGGAGCGTATACTCTACGCTATCTGGAAGCCTAAAGCCCACAGACTACAACAAAAAGTAATAATAGTTTTGTAATTACGATTTAAATTGTTCAATTCAATTGGGGTGATGATGGTGATTATTGAGTTGGCAACCTGATTTCTTAGGAGTTTGCAACCTGCCTGTCGTTGGCATGGCAACGTGTCTTCCTTGAAGAAGCAGAGAACGATCAAAATTGATGTGTCTAACCACTCATACACGGAGTTGATGCGAACCGTAGCCTAGGACCACGTGTCATAGAGAGATAGACCAAATCTTGTAATCAGCATACGAGTCATTCCATGCGAAATCAACACAGCCCCCAACCTGACCATCTCCGATTTTCATGAAATTTGGGGAGTTGAAACTATGCATGGAACTTAGTAACTATGAAAATTTTGAGTTTCGTTTGTCTTGTAATTGTTAAATTATTCAAGGTCAAAGATCGCATATATTGCTCTTTTTGAGCCTGCTTAGCTGTACTAAATGTTCTGTAACTCCGCCCCTATTTTGCCTAGAAAAATCAAATAAAGCGTATTGTACAGGGAATGAAACAAGCTTTCCAGTGATATATAACAAGCCTACCTTTGGATAAAAATATAATTTTGTCACGTGACCTTGGCCTTTGACGTTAAATATCTCAAGACATGTTATCACCAAAAATCGTGAAAAAAATATATTTGGTCCCTCATGCCATACTCTAAAACATATCAAAATATGATTCTGGGACTGCAATGGGATCAGAAGATACAAAATAATATGTGTAACTATGTGACTGATAAAAGCCTCATTACATGAACTATGACGAATCAAATGTCCCTTAACACCCCCCCTATAAAATGTAAAGGAGTTATCCTGGGTATAATTGGTCATGAAAGAAATAGGTTAGGCACAGGGAGATCCCTAGAAATGTGTGTCAAGCGCAGGTCCGGCATATTGTTGACCGCCATATTGAATTCAACGAAAAATTTCAAAGGGAAGGAATGATGTGAAATATCAAATCAGGCTAGAATTTCACGAGAAATGAAGTGACGAAGATTTTTCCAACATATATTTAACCAGCAAGAAGTTATTACTGCATGCTTGTAACCATTTTCTCCTTTTCCAGATGTTAAAAACAAAGCATTAAAATGCTCCTAACGTGTTAGGAACTCATCGAGATCACGCTGACATCTCAGGAGAGAAAGAAGTATACCTAGGTACGCACCATTGCATATGATTTTAATCAGCGACATTCACCAAATAGTTGAATAGTGAAGAATATTGGGAAAAGTATCTCAAATAAACACTTCCTTTGGAATGAAAAATCTTCAGTGACGAGGCAAATTTTTATGTTCACGGCAAAGTTAATAAAAATTATACGCAATACCTGTGATTTGATAATCTACAGTAGACAGATCCCAGTCGAATGGTTTTTGCTGGTAAGCTAATGATGTGGTATAGTGTATGGAGAACGGGAATGGTTGGTCCATATTCAACATCGGAACCTTAAATGGTGAGGGCTTCTTGGATTTGTTAAGTGAACAGGTTTTTCATCCTTGCTTACGGGATATGGCACTTTTCCAGAGTTTTGAAACAGGACAGAGTGTGACCACACTATGTCGACATTGTGGTAATTCCTTCATTGTAAATTTCTAGGTAGATTGATAGGTATATTAAAAGGCCTGCATATTCCCCAGATCTAACATCTTAGGAGGACATTTACGTTCAGAAACATTTGAAGAGAATGGTGCATGCACTAAAAGTCCGTGATGTTGACCATCTGGGAGAAGGCATAGTTGCTGCTTGCGATGATGTTGCACCTGCTACATTGCCAAATGTTCTATGTGAGTGTGAGACGTGTCAACGAGTGTGCTCACAGGAATATTGACAACATTATAATGTGCATATATCGTAAGTCAAAGATATGCGTATAACTTTTTTGCTGGCTAAAGATACGTTGGAAAAATCTTCGACGCTTCATTTCTCGTGAAATTCTAGCCTGATTTGATATATCACATTACCTCCTTTCCTTAGAAATTTTTCGTTGAATTCAATATGGCGGTCAACAATATGCCGGACCTGCGCTTGACACACATGGCTAGGGATCTCCCTTTGCCTAACCTATTTCTTTCATGATCAATTATACCCAGGATAACTGCTTTACATTTTGTAGGGAGGTGTTAAGGGAAATTTGACTCGTCATAGTTCATGTAATGAGGCTTTTATCAGTCACATAGTTACACATATTATTTTGTATCTTCTGATCCCATTGCAGTCCCAGAATCATATTTTGATATGTTTTAGAGTATGGCATGAGGGACCAAATATATTTTTTTCACGATTTTTGGTGATAACATGTTTTGAGATATTTAACGTCAAAGGCCAAGGTCACGTGACAATTATATTTTTATCCAAAGGTAGGCTTGTTATATATCACTGGAAAGCTTGTTTTATTCCCTGTACAATAAGCTTTATTTGATTTTTCTAGGCAAAATAGGGGCGGAGTTACAGCACATTTAGTACAGCTAAGCTGGCTCAAAAAAGCAATGTATGCGAACTTTGACCTTGAATAATTTAACAATTACAAGACAAACGATAATTCAAAATTTCCATAGTTACTAAGTTCCATGCATAGTTTCAACTCCCCAAATTTCATGAAAATCGGAGATGGTCAGGTTAGAAATTGCACATATCTGTGTTGATTTGGCATGGAATGACTCATACACTACTGCTCCACACCTGTGGTAATATCTGAGATTGTAGAAAAGCTGAGATGGAAGAAACCCCTGTAATAATTCTTGCAGGCTGTACTGTGCAGAAGAGAGGTTCCCAAATAAGACAACGGGCCACATTAATAAAAATAAGTAGGTGCTCATGAGCACGTGCTCCATTCTCATTTCCTGTCGCGTGGTTCGCAATCTAATAACTTCTCGAAGAGAAACAAAACATTTTGTCAAATTAAATTAATTACCGAGAAATATATAGGCACTCCTTTGTGTATCTGTTGATATAGGTATGTAGTATGTTATATATATATGTGTCACTGGTCAATTTTTGAGTGTTTATCTTCAAGGTGGAATATATAAAACCTGTTTACATTGTGTATTACAGTCTCTGATGAGTTAGTTTCTTACTTAAATTGCTGTAGACAATAATGCTTAACAAGCCAGTTGATTTGTGTCACAAATCGAGTTACTTAACTAAAAGTTCCGAAACTGTCACATTCGATATTTTGCGAAATGATTAAGTACCCGTATATCATTTAGTTTTACGTAAGAAATTAGGTCAGACCCGTATCTCTGCATCTAATGTACACGGTAAATCTTTCAAATTTGGTCCTATTTAAAACTTCTGTACAGCCAGGAAGGTTGAATGAAAATGCTCCAAAGACTGTTAACAGCACGACGTATCTAATGCGGGCCTCCACTTCGAGCACCAATCACTGAAAAGTACCCTGATGTTTGTTTGTTTTAAATCCACATTATGCACAAATATGATAATCGGGACTGGCTCAATATTTTAAAGTGGGATCCGAACTACTATGTGCCTGCACCTGGCATCGAACACAGGGCCTTACCACGATACCCGGGAGGCTTGAGGGCCGGACAAATTGTCCGGGGCGCTAAACCTGTGCGTCCCTCTTGATTAGGCCTAAAACCTTATTTCTGATTACATAAGCGTGGCTATTTGTTTGAATTTATTTTTAAGTCCACATAAATGCACAGAAATTCTGATCGGGACTGGATCTACAGTTTAATGTTGGATTGAATCACTATGTGCGTCTACCAGGCGCGTGGCTATTTGTGTTAAAAAGAGTTGGATTTATTGTTGACAGTTACTACTGCATAACATAATAAGTCATTGCAAGATCTGTAGCAATTTAAACCAACAGATTACTGTTCTTTTGATGTCATTTTGTAGGTATAAAAAAATACATACTTTCAAATAAACGGGTTCTTTTAACAGTAACGCTTAAAGTATTTTTTTAAAAATAAGTGTATTATTTTTCGTCATTAAAACAATAAATATACAACATGGTCATGATTTTTTATTGGCTGTCCCTGACTACGCCATCGAGTTCGAATCTATTGTTCAAATTAAGAGTACTTCATGGGACCACTTTCGCTCGCTCATCTCGTTCGAGTCTGGATGTGGGTGTGTATATTTGTTTGTTCCGGCATAACTCTCGAACGCCTGGAGTGGTTTCAACCAAACTTTGTACACGTATCACTTTATATCTGGAAATAAGTACTGTGGGGGTAAGACACCCCTGGCACCGCTAGGGGTGACATGCAAAAATAATCGAGATCCACAGATATTAAATTCCGCACAAACAGACATCCGTGACTCTATGCAATTCACACAACGATAGTGTTTCTCGGGTTGTCTAACATTCAGGCTGTGTTGCGAATGGAATCCATAGTTTTCGTGACACTCCCAATGCGGTTCAACTCCAAGTTGAGGGTCAGAGGGGGTGAAAAATAAAATGCCACAAATGACCTAGATTAGTGTCGAATCCATAGTTTTTGGAGTCGCTAAGCTAATTGGTGACATTCACGATCACATTTAAAATTAGTTTCATTTTACACTATAGTTAGAATTCATTATTTTCCTATCTAATACAAGATTGGGATAAATAAATATCCGGGCAACGCCGGGTAATCAGCTAGTGGCATATAATTTTAATGTGACAATAATCGGACACATAGGCTATATGCAAAATATCCACCTTCGTAGTTTCAGCTCACAAACATCTATTTCATTTTCATAAGAAACTTATCACTGTGTATTGGTGAGTTAGACTAAACTACATTTTAACATGGAGATGATAACTATGTTCACTTATGTTTCAATTTCACTCCGTCTTTCATTTCACGATTTATATATGAGGCCCCACTACCACAGACAAGTTACGGTTATACGTGTACTACTGGGCTTCGAGCGTATACCGCTCGTTTTGCAGGTCCGAGCGTTATTCGCTCGAGCGAAGAAACTCTCAATTACATACGCTATCTAGCGTCGGCCGTGCGAACTATTTGGCGCACGAACGAAATCCTCTCCCTGCATCACTCTAAACCCTGTTCCAGCTAACTGTGGAGCAGGGCCACGCATAGCGGCGGAGGAGGAGGGGGGGAAATCGAGTGGTGAAAGTGCAGCGTTGCCAACCCTACGGTTTTGACTGTAAATGTACAGAAATTTCATGGCATGTACGTACGTACGGTCCAGACCTTAGTCCGTACGCTAAATGTACGGCCTATCAAAATTTAGACTTGCTTTTTTATCCCTAATATTTCCCTAAGAAATTCTTAAACCAAGAGTACGGACCTGGAGACAAAAATATGGTCTGGTCTGTTTGCCATGTGCGTACGGTACTGTCACTTTCAAAAGTTTGCAACGCTTCCAGAGCGAAGAAGGGAAAGCGGGTAACTCCAGTCGTCCATTACGCAAGCTAGTATCTCTCACTGTTAATTGGTGGAGCCGTCTCGCGTCACTACTTGCGCAGAGACTTGTTCTCGTTCGCCTGGTCTACAGTTAGCTGGTACAGGATATAGTTGAAATGCATGAGGCAGATGTTTCACCGGGTCCCGCCAACTCGTGGCATCAAGAAATGCCCAAAGTCACTATTAGCTACTAGAAGTTGTTTTAAACAGCTTTGGGGTAGTAAAGTATATGAAAAGACATTCGTTAAACATTTTGACAGAGGTCCGGTAAATGAAATCCTTAACTTTCCCCAAATAACTGAAATTTTGAACACCCTGTGTGTGTGACGCAGAGAAGGGGGAGGCATGTAATGCTATTTCCAACAAAAATGCAAATGTGGCAGTGACGCATAATTCGAAGTTTCGCTTAAGTAGTGGAATGGTTAGCGTAACGTACGGTCGTCAGGGGTATTATTTTCACCCCCGGTTCGTTTTGCTATTTCTCGCGAGCCTAAATTATATGACGAGTGCATAAGATAGTATATCATATCACTTCACAAATGTGGATGTTATTAAATGTTGAAGAGAGAAAATCATTTAGCCACGAACAAAGAAAGGAAGAATTGCATACGCGCTCCTGAAAAAATTATCATGTATCTTGATACAGTGTGCTCTTCTAAGCACAAAATTAATTTAAAGCTCATTACCCATTCTACGAACAAACTTGGGTAGAGTGGTATTGCAGTAGAGGTAATTTCTTTTTCTTCTTTTTTCTAAAAAAAAAAAGACTTATGGTGATACGTTTGTCCTTCACCATCTTCCTGTTTTTTCCATTATTTTTTTTAAAAATATTACTGCGCAATAAAGACTAGTCGAGTAAACAACGCAACAATGTTCACAACACGAGTTAAGAGGGTATTACACATGACTTCTTCCCCATGTAATTTGTCACACGAATCACTTTATCCATCATTGCCCTCTGGTTGGGAGAGCAGGAGTCCTGTATTCAGGTTGGGTTTACAGTTCGCGCATGCGCAGTGCGGGAAAACGTCAGAATTATTATACTGTTCGCATTTCCAACTGGCGAATGGGAAACAAAGAATCAGCGATCAGTTGAATTCTCTTCTGGCGGGACGAGACAAATGAGCGTCCGATGCACCGGATGTTGTCAAACGTACTCTAAAACGGGGGGAGGGAAGGGGGAAGTGTGTTGTTCAGCGCCGTTACTGGATAATAGTTGTACATTAGTACACAAAGAACGGAAAATTAGTGCACAAAACACTTAAACACTGTACAAAGAAGCTAACAACAACAGAACTACTCTTGGCTACATTGTAACGGGTGAACGATGTTACCCCCACAGCTCTTACTTCGTAACTGAGGTTGTTGACACTCATCGAGCCCCCCCCCCCCCGAAGAAGATAGGTGGACAGATAGAGATCAGCCGCCAGTTGGGCTAGAGGCGTTCTTCTTCCACGTGATCTTCCCGATCATATCATATCAGAGTTGATATCTTTCTGAAAACTGACAAAGACTTCCCCACGTCAGTTTTGTCGTTATACACGCTGCTTCCCCATGGCGAAACCGTGGAGAAGCATATGGATAACTCGTTATCTGTAGCACAGCAAGCGTCTGTAATGTTTGATTCACGATTAAAATATAATTTCTAGCTTAATGCTTATAGATCATTAACAATTCGGAAAACTGTTATTTTTTAGTGTTTGTAAAGCACTATGTAGTACTATGTAGACTTCACCCTGCTTTGGCCTTAGTGAGTGATTGCATGTACTTAATTCCCCGCGTCCGCCACTTTGAGCCGCGCTGGGAGCATTGTGCACTCTGCCTAAGTGTCTGGCATTGCATTTTAAACGGTGGCCATTTCTTGTCACCAGGATAATCACAAGAAGAACACTATCGCAACAGAATACAAAGAAAACAAAGCACTACGCAGTAACAAGCACGAATTGTGAAGATGAAACTTCACGAAGTCACCAAAATCCAATTTAGAAAGAAGATCAAAACGGATATAGGCCAAGCAGAATAACTAACTAACTCTCTAGCCTTCTTAAACCCGAAGCTGCAGCGACACAAGTTCTCCATCTGTCCAAAACCTGGGCAAGATCAATCCAATCTTTGCATTCCTACAGGTCTCTTACCATTAGGTTTCCCAACAAGAATTCTGTAAGCTCTTCTTTCCTCTCCCATTAGTGCCACATGACCTGTCCACCTAAGTCTTCTTGATTTAATTATTCTAATAATATCTGGACATGGATAAAAATTTTGCAGTTCTAAATTATGTAACTTTCTCTATGCACCTGTCTCCTCATCTCTTTTAGGTCCAAATATTATCCTAAGGATTTTATTTTCAGATACTCTTAATTTATGTTCCTCTTTGAATGTAAGGAACCAAGTTTCACACACATATAGTCTACAGGCAAAATTACTGTTTTGTATATTTTAACTTTTAGTTTCTTAGATATTATACGCGAGGATAAAAGTTTATGAAGAGAAAAGTAACATGCATTTCCTGAATTAAGTCTTTATTTCCTCTTTAATATGCTTGAATTTGAAAACTAATACAAACGAGTTGTTATCAATAATTACGTTTTGATTATTACTTAACACTGGTTTCGGCTTCTAAGCATACATTTAGTTTTTTCTTTGTTTGCTAACGTCCAAACCTATCTCTTATTTTGCTTCAATCAGAATAAGCACAAAGTTTTATTAATATTCTTTGAAAATGTCCATCTCTCAGATTCTTAAACGTCACAACGGGATTTGCTGATCATGTACAGTGGGACCCATGAGTATTACCGTGCAAATTGTCCATCATCATGTTCGTACACTTTATTTGACCCATCTTCAAGAATTAAAAGAAAACTCAAAACAAGCTCTTGACAATTTATGCACTAGCATACATAAAAATCCATCGCTTAAAAACACACAGGATGTAAGTTAAAAATTAATGAAAATAGACATGGACAATTTGCAGGGTAATACTCATCGATCCCACTGTACGAGCTTCAACAAAATAATTAGTTTCATTAACAGAAAATACAAAGTGCGCTATGCTTCGCAGAATGAATCGTGCTCATATCTGACTTCCCGACTGTAGTTTGTTGCAATAAAAGCTAACTTTATGGCACGAAAAGAGTCACTGCTACTAAATTGGTTGATAATTTTTTAAGGAAGCCGCCGTCGCATAGACCTATGTACTTCCTGTCGTTTGAATTTTATTGCATTGTTCAATTTATGGCATATAATCGCTCGTAATAGTTAGTTTCGGCCAATGTAATAACAGTGTTGATCCAGCCAAACCTTGAAATTCTGTGGAAATCATTGAAAACAACATAAATAGCTCATAAAGTAATACTGTCTTTGTCGTTGGTGTAATATATTAGGTTTAATAAGATATTTCTTAAACCGTACATTAATGAGTTACTTACGCAGTATAAAGTTTTATGATAGCTTTGTTTTCGTCTTTATTGCTATTGTGTTCATGACATTGTTATCTTAAAGTGCGCAACAATAAAATTATTTCCGCATTATATGAACATAAATTCTTTCAAGTGTATCTGTAAACACTGGTACTTCAATCATGTGCATTTCGGATTGATAACTTCATCTGTCTACATTTGGGTGTGGGTCCTGGGGCATACAATATACGGGGCCTATAACGAAATACTTTTTTCGGAAGTCTAAAAAAATCAATTTTGTTCATTGTACAGTCAACGGCAAAGATAATAGTAGGCAAATTGTCGATCACTATTTTCATTACTCTTCATTCCACACCCTGTGTTGTTTTAAGGAATGCATTTCTGTTGATACATAATAGATGTTGTCCTCTGTCTATTGTCGTGCTTACTTCAATTCCTGATCATCACATTGTGGAAAACGGACTGAATGAAAATGGCGATGTACAATTTGCTTACTATTTCTTTCGCAGGTGGGTGTGCATGTGTTTGTTGTTGCTTTATAGTGGCTCACACCGCCTATCCTTTGCGGCTTCTAGCCATCGGTACTGCTTTATTTGATCCTACTTCTCCGTGTCTTCTTTCTCGTTGTTCGTTATGACACTTCCACGATACACTTTCACTCGTGATTTGCACTATGGGAGGATATCCTGGTGGGTATGTTACTCTTTGGATTTCCTTGTTGTTTTTGTTTACATGCGGATGTTGTGTTTTCGTGCGAAGCTATATAGCGTCCACATGATGGGTGTTCGAGGCTGACTTATCAGGGTTGGGATCAACACCGGAAATGGAACATCTAGTCGCAATAGGGTGTTATATAATGTTTCCCGATGAACTTGTCGTAAGGGGCATTGGAGAAACGGATGCGTTGTTGTTTTTCCTGGGTTCTCCGCATTGACAGGAACTTGTAGTTACCGAGTGTATTCTTGCCAAATGTTGATTCACGGGAACGTGACCCGTACGCAGTCTCAAGGCGAACACAATCACTGCGTGAGGTAGTTTCATAGATTGATACCAAGGTTGTTTTTTGCCGATTTGTGCGTTCCCCTTGTAGGTGCTTGTGTTTTGGACTTCGTGTGCACACCATTCGTCCCATTCTTGATGTATTTTCATTTTTACTCGAAGAAGTTGTACATGTGACGTCAGGATGCACACAGCCGCCTTGTTTGCGGCCAATTTTATTTGCCATTTGCAAGGTAATATCCACCACATAGCGTTCGTTACATCTGCACCAACTGCACGTTTCTTATAAATCACAAATATGTGTGTTTGTATCTCCCGCCCACCCCCTTGAATTCGTATGCTTACAAGAACTGGCCTCAATCATGGCTGCTCGAAGCCACAATTCAACAGTTTGTGACGTAGGTGAAACAAATCTATACAATAAAACTATACCGTAGGCCAAACATTATTGCACTTAATATACAATCAATTAATATATATTTCGTATTAGCTAAGAGCAGTAAACAGAACATTATGAAGTTTAAAACAATAATTTGATTTAATTTTTGTTATTTTTCTTCATTTTTTTGCCATTTTGGATATCGCGAAGGTTGAGGGACACTCACAAAGAACACCCACGCCAAGGCGGGAATTCGAACCCGAGACCCCTGGTGTCGTACCGCGCTGTTATAACCACTCCGCCACCGAGGTCGGCGGTCTCAAGAGGCTAATAAAAGTTTCTCAGTTTGTATTTCTTTTCATTTCCGATGTGCCACTGGTACGACGTACAAACCGTGTTCAATATCAAACTATTATTTTTACCTATCAAAGTTTCCATTTTTAATCATGCCCAACATCATTCTCCATCACCATTCTCTTTTGTTTATTGTTCTCATAATTTTGACGCTGATTTATATAAAATAATATTTTTATATCATTCTATAATTTAACGCATAGTGCATATTAACTACAGTAAAACCTCGTTAATCCGGACTATTGGGAGGGATAAGTTGACCGGTTTAACGAAAGTCCGGATTAACTTAAATAACCTAAAAGAACAGTAGAAAGTGCATTAAAGCTCCGCCTATAGCAACAAAACACGTTTATTATGGTGTATTTAAAGGACGTAGGCCTAAATACACTATACAGTACACTAGCTATAAAGTCTGCGGGAAATAGAATTTCATCAGTGGTTGACTGCCTTTTCTTTGGGAAGTTCTCTTGTTGACTTCTAGCCACAATTAAAACCTTGTATTCTGTTTTTTTTCCTTTTGCCTGTCCGGATTATCGGGGTCTGGATTAACGAGGTTTTACTGTATATGAATGAAATATTTCAACACGGTACTTTGTTTAGAATATTTTTTCAGTAATTTTGAAGAATTTTAAGTATGTTAAAACAATCCATGACGTCGGGAAAACTCGTTTATTTGCTTACTTGGAAGCACCAGCGTCCTATAAACTTGTAATAAATAGTACACAAGCGATTACTTTTATCTGGGAGGCCCTCCTAAAAAGCGGGGCTTCGGGATAATGTCTGATTTGCTCCTTCCAGGGTCCGGCTCTGACCTTGACAGCTCTTTCCTTATCGAATGGTAGTAGTACCATTTTTCTTACGTTGTTCGTGTAAGGTGCAGATGTCCTGATTTAGTCTCCTTTAAATATCTGCCCTGTCAGTGTTGCAATATTTTTATGTGTTGCCAACTATTGTTGTTTTGTTAAGGAAAGTTTCACTCTTGGTAAACTAGTCTACATTTTGGAAATATGTTGGAATTCACGTCCATTATTTACTATGTAGTTCGGGAATGTTGTGGATGACTGTATGTGGCATTGACTCATTTGTTTATCACTATCCTGCTGTTTATCTTAATTAGGTACTCGAACGTGTTCACTGATAGCGATAATATCAATGCTAAGACACGAACTAACATGCATAGTTGTCGTCCCCAGAGAAACCTCACTTTACTTCAAAGAAAGTTCCGAAAGATCAGTTTTCCTCCTTACAACCACATGCCAGGTCCACGTGCAATGCAATAAATCGTCCCCTGAAACCTTTCCCACCAATAGCGTCTGTCCAAGAAATGACAGCTCTCGTCAACTTCACGTGGACTAAATGAGATGTTGCTAATTCAGTTTCTTTAGAGATTCCTAAACGCGAGCTTGCGGTTCTCTATCTTTGCTAGGTTGTGTTCTTGTGTTTTGCTATTTTTTTATGCAATGTAAAGACCTTGGGAGTAAAACGTCCCAGTGAATGCATGGATGTCTAAACACAGCAGGCAAAAGTGACAACAGCGCTTTGCCGGAAAACAGGTGGTGGCTCGAAACCAGATACGGGTCCGGTCGGCTTCCTCTGGGGTTGGGTCAAAGATGCCGAACTGGTGATACGTTCAGGACCAGCAGTATAATAGACAAGCTCTATCCTGTTGTTTACATGAGTATGCAAACTTGAAAAGAAAGAAAGGGTTAATTTACACTCATAGGCGGAATTTGAGAGTGGCAAATGAGGGCAAATGCTCCCATCCAAGTTATGAGAATGAAATAAATTACAATAAGTGGTAATTTAGGATTTGATAATTGCGGGGTCCAGTGTTCGACAGATTGTTAATGGTCCAGGAATCCATAAATTCTAATTGGTTCTATTGGGTTCTGCAACAGGACCGGAACCATTTTTCTCTCGCACAATTTAAATTCGGTCCAAGTTGCGTATTGTTTCATGGAAAAAAAATTCCTGGACCGTATTTAAATAGGTCCGGAAAAAGGTTCCTGGACCGAATTGAAATACTTTACAGATACAAAAGGTTATTTACGGTCCAGAACCTATTTACGATTGCTGATTTTCTCTCCTTGACCGGAATTGAATTTATTAAAAATTCCTGGAACTTTATCAGTCCTGTTTTGCGAGTCCCTTCATCAATTTCATCATATCATCAGTCATCCTTCGCGATTAGCCAAAAAGTGGCAGAAAAGCGAAGTAAAATAAGCCAAATCAATCAATCAGGATTCTATTATTATATTTCTGAAAAGATTGAAATCGAAAATTACCTTCAGAATACCTTTAAGAAGTTCGTCTGCAAGATACCATGAAAATTTGCCCGCCACCCCTCCGTCTCTCCATACGCATCTACGACGAAACGTATATTCTCGATTGGCTACTCGCATTTTGCGCACTAATGAGGCTCTGGCATCAGAACCCACCACATGGATTTTGGCCCTATGTATGTTACCTTTACGATTTTATGCACAAAAGTTATACAGCAACTTTGAGAACACCATAGAGAACAATGTAATTTATTTTCATTTTTTTATTATCACGTTCACAGTTGAGAAATTGAATAACAAGTGGTGGACCCGACAGCCCCTCCTCCATGGTTAACAGAGTTTCGTGAGAACAGTTGAGGACTAGATTCCCCGCAGAAAATTGATCGTTCATTTGGTTTATTTTACTTCGCTTTTCTGCCACTTCTGGCCAATCGCGAAGATGAAGATGAGTGGCACGATGCAATTTATGGTAAAAATTTACTATTCCCCGAACACCTGTAACTTCTTCGTTTCGTCATTTTTCACATTCGTACTTACCTATCTGCTTCGCGGAACATTGTTTAAGGTGTATTCACGTTTTTTTGATGAAAGTAATTACAATTTTTCACATTACGAGTACTTCTTTCTTTTAGTTTTCGCTTGCTTAAAACACATTATCGCGCGTACACCTTCGTGCCTCATCGCGCGTCGTGCTTGTGTTTTGTCGATTTTCATCCGCTATGCAGTGTTTCAAACTTCGTAACCGAAAAAATACTAAGTTGATTTTTTTAAAAAACTTTTTCGCATTGTTTTACGAACAAAATTTTTACTATGCTTGCCTAACCTAACCTAACCTAACCTTGCCGGAAATGGTTCGTGGGGCTATCCGTGAATGGTTTTTGGAGCTATGCGTCAATGGTTTGTGGCACCACGCATCCACGACACGTCATGTTTGTATTTTTGGTTGGAAACACAGAAGATTTCAACACTGCATCCCAGTGAACATCAACAAAACACAAGCACGACGCATGATGATCTACCAAGGTATACGCGCCAAAGGCTATTGTCCGTTGGAGAATTAATTTTCAACAAAAAACATGAATTTCCGCTATGATACATTCCCACATCACAGAAAACACCTTCCAAATGTTAGACAATGCTACAGGAACTTATTACCGTAAGTAGTTTCTTCTGTAAAAATGAAGAAATCTGTTCGGGGAATAGTAAATTGGTACCCAATTGATGAAGGGACACTCGCAAAGAACATCCATGCCCAGGCCGGAATTCCAACCCCGGATCCCTGGCGACGTAGTTATGTGCTAACCACTTAGCCACGGAGGTCAGTTCCTCGCAGAAAAGCTATTCAAATTTGGGTATTTTTTATGGATACGCAACTTTGTGAAAAAATACCTTGCTTGCCCTACCCTGAAAAGAAGAATCCTGCAGACGTCCATGTGAAACAAACTACCTTTACACACTCACTTCATTTCAACGTGGATGGAGAGTATTTCCATGTTTTGAGGATGTTTCCCACTTCTGCAGAGGATATATGCTGACAACAGCATCGGTGTGGGGCGCACAAATGGCCATGACGTGTTTCTGTGTCGGAGGTCTTGTAATGTTTAATCTTGGCCGCAGTGCAAGGTGTGACAGACACACGGGCAGGCAGGGGAGCGACGCTGGTGGCATCTCGCGGATACCGCTGAAAATTAACCACCGGCTCCTAAATCAGAGCTAGAATTCATGTGCGGAAGGCACGGTCCAGCATTATGTAGCAGTGTTGCCACATGAGGGGAAATGTCCCTATTTGCAGGGAAATTTTGACAATTTTAAGGCAAATGGGAAAAGTGAAATTTAATGAAAAATATCAAAATTTCGGGCAAATTTGAGGAGATCAGACTCAATATTAGTACAGATATAAGTTCCAGTTTCATATCGACATTTTTTTTTTGTTACTTTATTATTTCTACTCCTTTGGACATACATATATATTTACACTTACGTTTTGTTTATTTTACGCCACTTTTCCGCATTTCCGTACAATAGCAGCGATGAGGATAAACGATTAGTGTATGCAAAGGCTTCCACAGAGAGGGCCGGGGGCACTTGTCACTCCTGAATATCTGGAAAAAACAGCTTCTGGGAAGATCGTTTTGTATGTATTAACGTGTAGAAAATTGCTGTGCAATTTATCCTAGCGAGGTATGTTTTATGAGATTTTTTTAACGGGCGGATATCATCACCCTTCTCCCACTTTGCCCACTAACCCCCCCTGCCCGCCGAGAAAAACTCCTGCGGGCGGCCTTGAGTGGATACCTGACCAGGGTCCAAACCTGAGGCATCTGGCCAGGAAGCGACGAGGCTGACATTATACGTGATTAATTAGTTGAACATATTTTCATTCATACGAACATGGACCAACAGAATTATTATTACTACTACTACTGGTAAGCTAAAGGTAAAGTTCCCCGTGTATATATATATCACCGTGCTATGAATGCATATTTAGGGGATCTGGCGGTAGGGCACCACACATTCTCGATCTCTGCTATTTTGGAACACGCTCCGGCCGCCTTCCCCCCTCCCAGATTTGCATCCAGACACTCATTGATTTGAGGCTGGGTGAGCTCCAGAGTCGCTTTATGCGGGGACAGGGCCGGAAAAATTCCGAACTCAGATCATCCATCTCGGCAATCGAACCCGGGTCTCCTGCGTGGCAGTCAGACGACATACCTATTAGATCTATTGTCATTAGTATTATTATTTGATTTTTTCGGTGAAGGGAAAATTTTTGCTACTTGGCTAGGGAAATTTTATCCCCGGATTTGGCAACACTATCTGCGGCGCAAATGGGAGACAATTGTTCATGCGATCCTGTTAGTTCTTCCGCTGGACAGACTCTTCCGTGCTTACGCATGGTTGAGCTCTGGTTGTTGTAGTGCGAAATAGACACGGGAAAACAACCTCGTTTGTCTCCTCCGTGAAAAGTTCTGCCCAGTTCCTGCTCTCCTCTGCTACCTCCGGTTTTATGTGTGTGTGTGGGGACAAGTACTTTTAAAAGTTGGAGCAACATCCTTTGTTGGGCCAAGGTCTCCGAAACGACTTTCATTAATTCTTATGCAGGGTGGAGCAAGAACAATTGGCACATTTAATCTTTGAACAGCACCTTTATTGTAGAAGGGAAATGAATAAGGCCTGATACACAGGTAACTTGGTCCTTGCAAAATACACTGCACTACATCACATGTTCAATGTGTCCTCCATGGAGGCATACAACCTCTTTCAGGCGAGTATGTTCCTGACATATTTCCTGCAGAGATCTTCATGAATTTCACCGCACAACTGCACAATCCTGGCACGCATGTCCATAAGAGTTTGAGGCCGTAAAGGGAGCAGTCTCTCTTTCAAATAGCCCCACAGAAAAAAAATCGCAAGGATTTAAATCTGGGCTTAAGTGTGGCCAAAGGAATCCATCATGAAACGTGGAGGGGACCACGTAAATGACTACTGCTACCAGTATCTGCCCCAGAGGGCATTTTTCTGAACACAGCAGGCTAAGGTGCTGGTGACAAGAGTTTCCATTGAGAATTTGCTATTATAATCCCCTTATCCCTGTAGAGTTAGGCAACACACACAGCACAACGCTTTGCAGGGAAGCGAGTATTTCAGGATCTAGGTGTGCCATTTTTATTGCCGGTAGGAATACCCATTTTAATATAAAAACTGCTTGAAAACTAATGAAATAAATTGATACGCACCCACTTATTGTATCATTTTAATTGTTTGATATGTTTATTATGTTAATAGTCTATTATGACGTAATTTGTTTTGTTCAATTGGGTAGTCTGTTATGGTTATGGACTAACCTTAAAACATGTGATTGTGGGTTGTGAGGTGAGATATATTATTATGAATGTTGCTGGATAATGGAAGCGATTTTGGAAATGTGAATACGTTAATTTGTGTAGTGAAGAAGTATTATGATCTTAATACAATTTTGTTTGTAATAAGAAGTTTAATTGTGAGTGAAAGTGTTATATATTAACATTATCTGACATCTAAATATATTTTTGGTGTGCGAGAGTTAGCAAGGTTTACGTTAACATATCCTTATCTGATTTCCCACAAGCTGAGGGCTTCAAAGTAGGCTGATAAGTCTCATGATCGCCGTGGAGGAATAAACGTAAGTTGATCCTTTGAGAATATTCCGGGGAACGTAACAAAATACTGAATAAATAACTTACTTAGGCTAATAATGGTGATATGCACAGTACTCCAATCGAGCAGTCATTTAGAATTAGAAATCATGCATTCATATTTTGCCGTTGAATTGATCTTTTTCAGTACATTCCTCTTTTCAAATAAGAACTTGTAAAAGTTTTCACACGTGTGATTCACCTTATTAGTGAACATAACTTTCATAGTTTGTACTGAAAGGGCGTTTTTGTCACATGTCCGCAAACCATTCATGTACGAAAATACTCGTTCAGTGGGGACATTAGTTCCAGGTAAACAGATAGGAAACTCCAATACTTCAAGAAAATTGAAACATGCCACATTGTTGACATTGAAATGTGAAATAGTTTCTACCCAACAATTACATCGTAATAGTAGATAAGGTGTATTATTGCAGTAATTGTTTGCTGGCATTCCGTTTAAAAAAATTCGGGACAGAGATTTTAAAAAAAGAGACTGTCCCTAACTAACTCTCTAGCCTTCTTAAACCCGAAGGTTCATGGCTGCAGCAACACAGGCCTTCCATCTTTCCCTATCTTGAGCAAGATCTATATACTCTTTTCCATCCCTACCGATTTCCCTTAGGTCCATCTCGACGTTGTCCCTCCATCTTCGTCTTGGCCTTCCTACTGGTCTCTTACCATCAGGTTTCCCAACAAGAATCCTGTAAACTCCTCTTTCCTCTCCCATTCGTGCCACATGGCCTGCCCACCTAAGTCTACGTGATTTAATTATTCTAATAATGTCTGGACATGAATACAAATTATGTAGTTCTAAATTATGTAACCTTCTCCACTCACCTGTCTCCTCATCCCTTTTAGGTCCAAATATTTTCCTAAGGATCCTATTTTCAAATACTCTCAATTTATGTTCCTCTTTCAATGTAAGGGACCAAGTTTCACACCCATATAATACTACAGGCAAAATTACGGTTTTGTATATTTTAACTTTTAGTTTCTTAGATATTAAACGAGATGACAAAAGTTTATGAAGAGAGAAGTAACATGCATTTCCTGAATTAAGCCTACTTTTGATTTCCTCTTTAATATAATTTTCATTTATTAATATTACTCCTAAGTATTTGAATTTGGAAACTGGTTCAAACGAGTTGTTTCAATAATTAGATTTTGATTATTACCTAACACTTGGTTTCGGCCTGTAAGCATATATTTAGTTTTCTCTTTGTTAACTTCCAAACCTATCTCTTTAGCAGTTTTGAAAAATATTTTAGCATTATTCTTAATTGTATTCACATCATCCCCCAGTAAGTCTACATCATCTGCATATGCTAACAACTGAGTCACACCATTTAATTTTAGTCCTTCTTTAGTTTCTTTTACCTTCCTAACAGCATATTCTAAGGCAAAATTAAAGAGCAATGGAGATAATGCATCTCCTTGTTTTAACCCATCATGAATTGTAAATTTGTCAGACACATTAATACCCACACGAATTTTACTTTCTGTTTCACTGGTGCATACTTTTATCATACTAACAAGCTTCTTAGGTATTCCAAACTCTACTAATATATTATGTAATTTATCTCTTTTGACCGAATCATATGATTTTTTGAAATCAATGAATAGCTGATGGACATTTTGATTATATTCCCACTTTTTTTCAAGTGTCTGTCTGATGTGAAAAATTTGATCTGTAGTTGATCTGTTGCGTTTAAATCCACATTGATAATCACCTATAATTTCATTAGCATATGGGGTTAGTCTTGTTAAAAGAATGTTAGATAATATTTTATATGTTGTTGAGAGTAGAGAAATTCCACGGTAATTATTGCAGTTCATTTTATCACCTTTTTTAAACACAGGAACAATTATGGATTCTTTCCACTGTTGAGGGATTTCTTCTTTATTCCATATTAAAAAAAATATGAATTTGACATATTAATGATTTTCCACCATATTTAATTAACTCAGCTGGTATTAAATCAATGCCAGGTGCTTTGTTATTCTTTAGCCTTTTAATAGCATCTTTAACTTCAGTCAAGTTAGGTTCTGGAACTAAAGGTTCTGCTGTGTGTACTTCATTCACTTCTGATTTATCTCCTACATGGACATTTAAAAGGTCATTAAAGTAGTTCTTCCATCTATTTAGAATATCGTTTGGGTCAGCTAGAAATCACCGTCTTTATCTTTTATCAAGTTTACTTTAGGTTGCCACCCCTTTCTAAACTCATTTACACCTTTATATAAATCTCTGATATTTTTATTTTTGCAGTTTGTTTCAATTTCGTTAATTTTGCTTTTCAAGTAATCTCTTTTTTTACTTGTAAACGTGCGGTTAACTTCTCGCTTTATTCTATTATAATTGTTTAGATTTGTATCATCAGAGTTATTTAACCACCTAAGTCTAGCCTGATTTCTTATTTCTATTAGATTATGACATTCATTATCAAACCATGGCTTACTTTTTCTCGGTTTATGGTATCCTATACTTTCTTTAGCTGCTGATTCTATTGCATTACGTATGTGCTCCCAATTCTTATTTACGTCTGTTTCATTTATATTTTCATCATCATTTAAATCCTGCAAAACATCAAATCTATTTGACAGTTTAATTTGTTAATCTTTGTTAATTCTTTCATCAGCAAACTTTCCTGTATCAAATTTTAGAACTTTTAGATTTTGTTGCTTATGATTTATCACTGAGAGTCTTTCTCTTAATTTAGCAATTACTAAATAATGGTCACTGGCACAGTCAGCACCTCTATGTGTACGAACGTCAATTATACTAGTATGCCTTCTCTTATCAATGAGAATATGATCTATCTGATTATGAGTTTTACCATCTGGAGAAGACCAGGTATATTTATGGATATCTTTATGTTTAAAAGTGGTACTTTTCACAACTAAATTCTTTGAGGTTGCAAAAGTAATCAATCTTATACCATTATCATTACTTAATTCATGAAGACTTTCTTTACCAATCGTGGGTTTAAATGTCTCTTCTTTGCCAATCTGTGCATTACAGTCACCTAACAGAATTTTCATATCATACTGAGAAAATTTATCAAAGACCTGTTCTAACTCTGTATAAAAATCATCTTTAGTATTATCATCTTTATCTTCCGTTGGTGCATGTATGTTTATTAAAATAATTTTACACCACCTACCCTGTAAAACTGCATATGATATCCTATCATTAATAAATTCTACCGTTTTAAGAGCCGAAATAATTCTATTATTTATGAAAAAGCCTGTTCCAAAATTATCATTTTCAGTACCACCATAGAAAAAAGTATAATTTTTAGTTTTACAATTCCCTTCTCCTGTCCACCTAACTTCCTGGACAGCTACTACATCTAATTTATATTTAACTATCTCATTAACTGTACACTGAAATGCCCCAGGCCGGTAAAGGCTTAGAACATTCCAGGTGCCTAATTTAATATCCTTATTCCTAATGTAGATTTTATCCTTAGTCCAGGGACCTCCCAAAGTAGTCCCCACCCGGAGATCCGAACGGGGGACTATTTTACCTCCGGAATATTTTACCTTGGGAACATCCATGGCCTTATATTGCTGTTTCTTGACATTATTTTTTACAGTGCAGAGTTGTCAGCTCTACGCCTAACCCCCAATATGAATGGAGGAACTACTACAGAAGACGAACACAAACACATTAGACAGCACAACTACTACACAAGACACACACAAACACATCACAACTATAACACAATATAAACACAAACACACCACAACTACTACACAAGACAAACACAAACAAACAAATTAGACAGCACAACTAGTATGCAAAACGAACATACTAGACAGCACAACTACTACACAAACATACTATACAGCACAACTACAACACAAGACACATACATACACACCACCGATACTACACAAGACAAATAGAAACACATTAGACAGCATAACTACTACACAAGACAAACCCACATACAAGCACATCACAACTACTACACAAGATAAACACAAACACACTAGACACCACAACTACTACACAAGACAAACCCAAACACACTACACAGCACAACTACTGCACAATACACCCAAACACATAACAATCTCTACACAAGAAAAAACATAAACGCACAACTACCAGCAGATATACACTAGGGTAATTTTATTTGTTAATTTGTACACCAGTAGGTCTTTTATGTATTGGCCGTTATACCCAACTGCCGTCACGTCTACCCTATATTCTGTGGTCCTCAGCATGTGCTCCTTAGTGGAGATTTTAAAACATGAATGTCAACATGAATAAAGTGTCAAACATGAATGACTTGAAATTTGTTGACACTTCGGCATGGTTGTAAATTCAGGCAAAATCTGGAAACGTTCCTTCTCTGGCAGGGTTTGAGAGGCGATAAAAATAAAGTACTCATATCTCCAGATCTTTACTTCCATTTCATCTGCCCCACTTTTGCTCCCGCACTATACCTTATCGGCAAAGGGAAATAAACAGTCCTTGACCCCCACCCCCAGTTTTAGCACCCGTTTCTGAAGCCCCTTTTTGGAAATGGATGGAGTTGTAAAGTTTGACGTCAAAGGGAGGGAAGGCAACAGAAGAAAGCACAGTACACACTCAATTAGAAAGTGAAATAATCTTGTGTAATTTTTGTTGTTGTATTCGTGTTCCTTATATAAGTAAAAGCAAGACACATTCGTCCTGGTCCATAAGGGATAAATATATCATTCATATTCTGCATAAAACATTTATCACTTTATATCAGATCACTCTTTACAGATATCCAACCTACTTCAATACAAGAGTAATTACCAACAAATATATAAAGATGGTTCTTAAACACAAGTAACACTTGAACAAACCTGAACACAGGATGTACATTCAATACTTTTTCTTCTGTCGGGTGTGCTCGGTATCTTGAAGTTAAAAATGGGACCATTATGTGCTTAATATTATCAGGAAACTCACACCACACATCATATGTTGGTGCATCTTCAGAATTTGAAATTCCATAAAGACTTAATAATTCTTGAATAGCATAGGCAAAGCTGCAAAAGAGACTGTCCCGGATAATGAAACTATGTTTGAATAGTTCAAAACTGATACATTGAGCGGCCACCTCAATTATATTTTAGGCATCAACTTGTTATATTAATAAAACAATACTAATATTTTTATATTGTTACTTAATTCTGATATGTAATTAAATTAAGTGTAATTAGATTTAATTAACTATCACTTTAAGAATGAGATTATGAGAATAAAATAACATCATAGCATGCAATAATTTACATCTACATCAAACTAAAGAGTTTAGGCCACAGGCACCAACTTAAGATGATTTGGGGGGGGGCAAAGTTGTCATTAACAATATTTTATGTGTGTTAAAATATTTAAAATTTGTCCCTCTACGTGAATTGGGGGCAGAATGTTTCTTGCCCCCTCCCAAGTCGGCGCTTATGATTTAGGCTTTCTACAGTATATCTGTGGATGACATCATCAAAGGAACGTTCTGTGGGTTCCTCGCCCCCTTCAGTTGACCCCTTCTCACAAGATTTCAAGCGTATCCTGGTCCATCCTGTTTATTAATTTAGCAGTTATCAAAACGGACGATAATTTAAATTCCTTCATTATTTCCAATTTTAATTATAAAGAGGACTGAATCAGCGTTTATTACTACAACAAAGGAAGAAATAAGAAAAAGTACGTTCTACATTAAACTAAGGTGAATGAAAGATAGACAAAGTGAACACGGTTCATATTTCTTACTTATTGTCCGAATGCTCGGCCAGGTTCCTGAAATTTTCGAGATAGGATTACCATACGTCCGGGATTAGCCAGGACAGCCCTGGTTTTTTAGTGCTGTCCGGGGTGATGTCCGGGATTGCAAAATGTCCGGGGATTTGGGAATCTGAACATGAAAATAGCTACAGGTATTGAATATTCACGACCAATTTTTAAGGTGTTTCAAAAGACTGATATTTCATGTACGTACCAACATTTCTAAAATGGTTGAGTTTGCTATGTCTTTGCCTGGAACATCTGCTCCAGTTGAGAGAGTATTTTCAATTATGGGGAATGTTTGGTCTGTAGAAAGAGATAGACTTCGAGTATCCACTATTAAACATCTGCTGAATGTTAAAATTAATTCAAAACTTTGATGTTGTGAATTTTATGATCTTATTAAAACAAACAAGCCATTTCGAAAAAATAAAGTCATGTCTAGTGAAAAGTTCAACTGAGTCAACTAACAGATAATGCTACCTAGAACAGAGAGGTTTCCTAAACATCAGAAAATGTATTATTCAATTAAACATTTGAAAATTAATTTATTGATATTAGAAAATAATGTTAATATTTTTTCTTGTACAATTTAAAGTTTAATGTTCCAATAAAATGTTAATGCTTTTAATTAATTTCAATTTTGGTTTGTAAAAAAATCTGAAATTCAGCAGTAACAAGTTGATCGCGAATATGTCCTAGGTTGGTAAAAAAAGGTAAAGGTAAAGTATTCCCCTGTGCATAGCACCACGCCATGAAGGCGTATAGGGGGTGTGGGGGTAACGCCCCACACTTTCTTGATCCGGTCGTGAATGGGGGTGATGTGATCAGCATCACGCCCCTGACCGCCTTTACCCCCCAGGGTTTCCCCCAGGTACCCATGTTATTCGACGCTGGGTAGGCGCCGGGGCCGCTTCCACCGTTAGAAAAGTTCCCGGATTTGAACCGGCCGGGGATCGAACCCGGGACCTTGAGCATGGTAGTCAGACGCGTTACCGACTGAGCCACCGCGGCCACCTTGGTTGGACATATGGTAAGTCTATTTCGAGAGGGACTTTTTTTAAAAAAAATTTCGGGGGCGATTTCCCCCAGGCCCACTCCCTGAATTCAACTCTGCATGAAATTACTGTACAAATATGTTCCATTTTGACTAGGTTGTTAGTAAAGTAACTATAGGAGACGGTGTCGTAATGGGGAACTGAGGCACGCGATCTTCAGCTGGTAATTTAAAAGTAGACTATTACATGACGCTGCCTTTGGTATTTCTTTACCAGTATGCCTAACCTTTTAATCCAAAAGCCAATACTGTGCAGCAAGACCAGGACACGTTGCAGCTGTGTGAAAAAAAGTCTTTCCAAATGGAAACAAATGGAATATTGTCTCACAGTTCTGTCTTGTGTTTGGCTTGCCTAATCGCGGTTGACGTGAAATTTCTCTTTTTCTTTCCTCACCACGGGAAACCTCCACGCATCCCTTGTGCCAAATGCGTCGTATTTCATAACCCTTTGGAGAGAGAGAGAGATTACAACGAAGGCCATGTCAACCCGTCGTGTAACACATTCCAACAATTCTGGAAGAGCTTTGTAACGTAACTTTCTCTTCGTATATGACGGCTGAAGCACATTTCACAGTTTGGTATCATTTTCTAGATGACGTACAGCGGCGACGATTAGGGGGCACTATGCTAAACTTTATCTACCAAGGGAAAGTGAACTGTCCTTGACCCCCCACCCCCAATTTTGGCGCCTTGCCCCTCTAGTTTTGGAACCCAATCGCCGCCACTGATGACCTATTAACGGCTTCGTTGTTAATTAAGTTTTGTTTAGCAGTGCCACCCGGATATTTTCGATGAGGGTACCATGGAAACATCTTTTGTAAGAATTTATTTAATAACACATATAACGAATTTAAATTCTTAGAGAGAAAGAAAGGTTCCTGGATCGAATTTAGATAGATCCTGGAAAAAAGGTTCCTGGACCGAATTTAAATTCATCCATAGAAAAGGTTCCTGGATCTAATTGAAATATTTTACAGATAAAAAGGTTCTTTACGGTCCAGAACACATTTACGCTTGCTGATTTTCTCTCCTGGACCGGAATTGAATTTATTTAAAATTCTTACTTACTTAAGGAGGAAGAGTATAAGCAAATGCAAAAGTGCAAACGCAAATTCCTGAACCTTTAACAACCCTGGTTAATAGATAAGGGGGTTCATGACCTAAAATCACCAAATATGCAACATGAAAGTACACTTATAACCTAAAATTTGAATAAATTTGCGCTGAAGATATAAATTTCTAATTAATAAATTATGTTATGGGATATAGTGTAGCACTCATTGGGTGGGAATGTAAAAATACTAGTTCTGAGCCGATACCGCTTTGAACCGATACTCTTACCGATACCCACCGATACTTGAAAATTGCAATAATTAAAATTTGTTCAAAAATATTGATCACATATTGTAAAAAATCATCTCCAATTATATGCATCAATTTACCAAGAAATTTGCTTCAGAATATTCAAGAATTACATCAGAATATCAAAATAGATGTTATGTAATAACAAAATACAGTTTTTCGTGCAAAATGAAAACCACTGGTATCGGCCGATATCGATACATCGGCATCGGCTCAGCCGTAAGAAATACAGTACTCAAAACAATTGTAGCATATTTTGAAAACATGATACATGTAGTACGTATTCCTGATAACGATTCTGTGCTCCTGTCCTGTAGAATCCATTGCATTCCATGTCCGGCTATTCACCGGAAGTCAACTGCATCGAAAATGCATGGACAAAGGAGCATGAAGAGGAAAATATATTCCATGCTTGTAAAAGCTTGCATCTAATATATGAAGCTGTTATTTTATGTGTTTGGCTTGGCATACTCTTATTGAATGTGCCGATTTTATTTCCACAGACAAACTTTTAATCTGCCCAACTGTCTATCATTCATGTTGTGTAATGATGACAGTGTTTTAACAAATGTTTTTAGCTTTATGAGAAGAGCAGGTATGGACGTCTGCAGGATTTTTTTCCAAGGAGGGGCACACAATATTTTTTTCCAGGGGGGGCAAAGGAGGCATATTTTTCCTCATAGTGGTGCCCCTCTAAAACAAAAGTCTGAAATTATCGTGTTCCTTCAACGCCCTTATAATAATTAACATAAATTACTGTGACTGAAATGAAATTATGTCTGAAATATATCTTTTAGGTGGATATTCATTTTCCAGGGGGGCGTCGCCCCCATTGCCCCCTCCCTTTCGGACGTCCATGAGAGCAGGTCTCTTACTGTTTCTGAGGAAGTGTTTAGTCTTCTTAACTTTTAATGTGTTGTGTATGTCCTTTTGTACCTTCCTCAAGGGGCTCGTTACACCCCTTTTGTAACTTTAAGGTTCTTCACCTACTTTGAAGGGTGCAAAATGGCGACGCACCAAAAACATTAACTCATTCATTCATTCATTGTACTTTAACCGTGGTGCAACAGCTCGTGAGTACCAGGGCCTATCACACGACTGCCGGCCTCACTACCACATGCCTCAACAGAGGTGGTGATCGGGGTGAGGTGTGGTCAGCACGACGAATCCCCAGTCGTTATTGTTGGTTCCCATGACCGGGTCCCTCACCATGGTGGGTGGCCACCGGTCCTATACACTGGCCGAAATCTCAGGAGGATAGTTGTTACGCTTCCCCCAGAAGACTCGAACCAGCGGAGCCAAAAAGCTAGAATGCATGCACGGTGCAGGACCATTAATTCATTGATATCTTGAA
Organism: Lepisma saccharinum; assembly: GCF_977018435.1. Taxonomy (NCBI): domain Eukaryota; kingdom Metazoa; phylum Arthropoda; class Insecta; order Zygentoma; family Lepismatidae; genus Lepisma; species Lepisma saccharinum. The sequence continues at coordinate 28,542,441 of NC_139248.1, forward strand.
ATATCCGTACAATTTTGACTTGAAATTTTACATGAATTTCCCTTCACTAAGGGAAATTTCTCAATGTGGCAACACTGCGCACTGCTTGTGAGACTGACTTGGCCAAGATTCACTGTCAAAAATATCAAAATGGAAAGCAGCTATAATTCTTGCATTAGATAGAAAGGAGAGAGAGAGAGAAACAACAGTAAAAAGGAAACAACAGCAAATGAATCTCCCCTAACGGACACAGCCTGGCAGAGATCTTCCCCACGAAAGTCCTAAATTAAAACGGAAGGAGAGGAACAGTGAAAGAGCGAGAGAGACGGGCACATCTGGAGAAGAATGAGCCTGCTAATGACTGTTACGAAACAGCTAACGACCCAAAGAACCGTCTGTTGGCCCTCCCAGGTGCGTGTCGACCACCATTGAATTCCTGGGAAATTCCACACCGGGCCCGGTGGTCAGGACTCCAGAGCCCCACTTCACAGATGATGGCTGGCCTGCCACGTCACGAAAAGATCGGGTGATTCTCATTCAAGACTAAACGCACGGCCATGAAATCAGGCGGGTGACAGAAGTTTGCGCTGTTGCCACGTCGGAGTACAACCCTGTGTGTTAGATCTCGTTGTAGAGTTGGTCTCTGTAATCCATGTGATACAAACTGACAGTATTTGCTCGAAATACTCCGGAGAGAGTTAGGTCTGACGCTCGAACTAGGCAACGCAGCCCGGTGCCACACAGTGCGCGGGAACCAGCGACTTTTGTCCCGCTCTCGCTTTGCTTTTCCCACATGTGGCACCAGCGCAATTCTGCCCAGCCGCCTATTTTCATTGACGTGCGTTTAGGTGATCATTGAATATTATTGGCAGATCATTTATTTTCCTTTTTAACACTAGAATGGCGGGAGGGGTCAAAATGACCCCCTACCTTCACTGTTTTTTTTAATAACTATCCCGTTATTTCTTATTTCCTCATCGAAATGTTTGCGACGTTTCATAATTCTTTGTCGTTTTTAAGATGGTACAGTAAAACCTCGTTAATCCGGACAGGCAAAAGACCCCCCCCCCCAAAGCAGAATGCAAGGTTTTATTTATGGCTAGAAGTCAACAAGAGAACTTCCCAAGGAAAAGGCAGTCAACCACTGATGAAATTCTGTTTCCCGCAGACTTTGTACTGTACTGTATATAGTGTTAGGCCTATGCCCTTTAATACACCATAATAAACGTGTTTTTTTGCTATAAATGGAGCTTTAATGCACTTTCTACTGTTCTTTTAGGTTATTTCAGTTAATCCGGACTTTCGTTAAACCGGTCAACATATCCTCCCCCCATTAGTCCGGATGAACGAGGTTTTACTGTATATTGAAATCTACAAAATATAATTTATTTATGTGAAATTTCATGGTATACCCCTAGAACAGTGGGAGGGGTCAGCCTGAAGGGTGATCCCCACTTACAATATATCCATAGAAAAATACTTTTTGTCACTAAAAATCGAGGCGGCTATTCACGCTAACCCCTTTCTGAGAGTAATGTGCACTATAGTAATATCCCGATGTTTAAAAACGTGCGTTTTCGTAAAGAATATGAATGATACAAATTGCAATTGCCAAGCTGTTCGCAGGGCTGTCTGGTATTTTCTCTTCCTGCTTTTTTTTCATACAAGATGGGAAAATATCTGTGTACTGAAATATCGAAATATATGCACATATGATGATGACACCCACATCAGATCACAATAATATTATGCAAAGCGCTTTCGTGTCTGAAGCCATTTGAATGACAAATTGTTAATTGTTATTTCGACGGTGCTATTGGCGGGGAAGGAATCACGTGATCTGTTTTCCCGGCTACAAGTTGGAAGTTGCCTTTCACACTGGATGAAATAGTAGGACTAGATTTAGCGTCCGGTTTGCATCAACAAAAGACTGTCGGTTTCAATATTTCCGCCGCTCTATCCCTTCTACATTCGTTGTTACGATAAATTAAAAACCATCGAGATATTTAGAAATGATTAAGTAACAGAATATTGAAATACCTTGGAGATTTAAAACATTTCAGAGCAGTGAGATAACAAAGAAAAATCTAGATCATTGTTCACTGAGAACTTTATTCTTTAGCTTCCACTTATTGTAGTGCTTTAGTGAAAATATTGCTTGTATTATGGGATGCCAGACTTTGTTTTTAGTCCACTTTATACTCATATGGTCTAACCGGGACTGGACCTATAGTTTAAAGTGGAATCCAAACCACCATGTGCATGATAAGGGGTGACCTTTCCTTAAGGCTCGGCTGGTCCTTTGGCAGACGAATGGGAGAATTTTGTCAAATTTTCCTCTCTATTCGAAAAACCGCTGTGATATTTCAAAATATGAAAAATTGCATACGCTTAGAATTTCTTCTAGAGCATTGACGTGAATTTTCGTAGTTTTCTTTCACTGTTATCTAGATATTATCAAAAGTTTAATAGACTTACGTAATCACGAAGTGATAATCACATATCAACCATCACAAAAAAGGCAATGAGTATGCTAGGCTTACTTTACAGATTCACCGAAATCCATAACCCGAAAGCACTTTCCATTTACTTTTGTGTCCCCCATTCTAGAATACTGTTCACCCATCTGGAACATGGCTGCCCCTTCTCATACCTCCAAGATCGACAGTGTTCTCAGCTTTTTCCTCTCCATCTTTCGATATAGAGTGCCGGCCCTGAGACACCTACCTAAGAAAGATCTGCTTCTAAACTTAAACATAAATACTCCAGAATCACGTAGATACGTTGCAGATATGAAATTACTACACAAGATCATTCATGGAAACTTAAGATATAGCATCCCACTCCACGAACTCTCCCTCAGAGTGCCCAGACATAAAACACGAAGCAAGGAAACTTTCCACACTGCAACTCCCAGTCTATCACTCATACAACGTTCATTATTCCATAGGCTACCGAACCAATTCAATATCATCTCAAACCAAGTAGATATTTTCAGTTCATATTAGTCTTTTATCACCAACTTATATAGAAAAAAAATGTACATAAGTAATGCATTGTGAAAGTAATCTGTTTACCTTGGTACTGTCTTGGCTTGCTTATGTTTATATTTTGTTTATTTTATTTTATCTTGTTTCGTGTGTTCTTTTTAACACTAGGGTACTGTTTTTACTGTTGTGTCTTTCCGGTTTAAAATGGCTTCTGCTGTACTGGAAATTGCAATAAATAAATAAATAAATAATATCTAGACAACAGTGAAAGAAAACTTCACGTCGATGCCCTAGAAGGAATTCTAAGCCAGGAGCTTATATTCTAGGCCAGCTAGGCTATCTGCGAAGCCTGGAGTCTAGAGAATAAAATACAGGAGAAGAATTGATCAGAAATTGTAAACAAAATTATTCATATCAGTGAGATGAAGATGATTCTGGAGTTAGCAACCTGATTTCCTATGAGTTGGCAACCTGATTTCCTATGAGTTGGCAACCTGATTTCCTATGAGTTGGCAACCTGATTTCCTATGAGTTGGCAACCTGATTTCCTATGAGCTGGCAACCTGATTTCCTATGAGCTGGCAACCTGATTTCCTATGAGTTGGCAATCTGATTTCCTATGAGTTGGCAACCTGATTTCCTATGAGTTGGTAAAACTTATTTTTATTCATAGCTTAGGACCACGTGGCAGTAAGATAGCCCAGATCTTGGACTAAGAATACGCCACTGTTCTAAGCGTATGTAATTTTTCATATTTTGAAATATCCAAGAGGTTTTTCGATTGCAGAGGAAAATTTTTAAAAATTCGCCCATTCGGCTACCAAAGGTCCAATAGAGCCTTAAGCATCCAAAGGCCAACCTTCCTTTCACGTAGTACACCCTCGACTGCATTTTGCAGACAAGCGAGGGTCGGACGTCTGGACTCACAGCCAGTATGGGACTTGTCTTGTGTCGTCCATATATGCTTGTGATCGTCCCTTCATCCATCTCATCTTCACCATTCATCCTCAATTTCGCGATTAGCCCAAAGTGGCAGATATGCTAAGTAAACTAAACTAAATGAATCACTCAGTCAATCACTATGTGAGGCCTGTCCGATGGCGTAGTGTAATCAAGGGATCCCGGATTCGTCACCCGGTGGAGTCACATTGCACAGTGGTTCGGATCCCACTTTAAACTGTAGGTCCAAGAAAAGTGGCAGGGGAGAATTGGAAGAGAAAGAAAAAGAGAGGAGGTTTGGAATAAGGAGTATTGGGAAGACCACAGAAAAGATATGCAAAGTGCTTAGAAAAGCGGGAATTAAAACTTACAGGAAGGGAGGGAGAAACGTCTTAAGAATAGTGAAGAATGCAAACAAGAAGAAGGAAAACAGAGAAGAGGAAGAGGAAGGAATTATCTACGAAGTGAAATGTAAAGAATGTCAGAGTGTGTACATAGGAGAAATAGTGTTGCCCACGGGACGAGACGGGGCAGGCTTTTAAAAATTCGAGACGAGACGAGATTGATCATGTGTCCCGAGACAAACGAATATTTTCGAGACGAGACAGCATTTCACAGCATTTCCACGAGACGAGACAGGCCAAAGTCTCGTCTCGTGGGCAACACTAAGGAGAAACGAAAAAGAGGCTGAAACGCAGGTTGAAACAACATAGGGATGATGTACGACTTAAGAGAGAGAGAAATGCGATATTTAAACACACGAGAGAAACAGGACATGACATAGAGTGGAATGAGGCTAAGCAGATAGGATAGGAGAAGAGAATACTAGTGAGAAAATGGAAGGAGTCCAAGAAAATAGATTGAAAGGTAAAGAAGACACAATGAACTGGAGTGGGGGACTGAAGTTAAACAAAGAATGGAAGAAGGTGTTAGAAAGAGTGGAAAGAACAAGAGAGAAAGAGGAGAGAAGAAGGAAAAAGAATGAAGGAAAAGGAGCGTGAGATAAAGAGTCAGTCCAACCACATTCTCTTTCAGGTGAAAGTACAGTTGACAAGGGAAAGCCACCTGCTAGATTGTTCCAGAACTACTTTCTAATAGTCTGAAGGGGAGTATTTTTGTGTATATATATCGTCCTGTTTTGTACCTTGTTACATTTGTACTTGGTACAGAGTCTGAAGAAGACCTTGCTAGACGGTTGAAACGTTACGTTTATGTTTTATAATAAAATAAATTTCTGCCTTGGTCAGCGTATTGAGTTTTTCATATCATGCAAACAAGGCTTAATGGTGTTATAGATGTAGGTCCAGTCCCGATAAGCCTATCTGTACATAAAGTGGACTTAAAACAACAATCAATCACTATGTACCTCGACCGAGTATCGAACTTGTCGATCCCTTGATTGAAAGGCGACGGCGTAAGCAATACGCTATCGGGGAGACCCATTCATTAGCTTATGGAGATAATGTTGTTGCCTTGTATAAAGCTTGCATACCCATAGAAAATATGCCCGGCGCCTCCACCATGTACGACGCTACTTAGGACAACCCTTGTTGAATGACCATCTTAATTAGCACCGCCAAAGAACACTACGCCGAAACCCTTTTAATTTATTTATTGGACTATGTTATGTAATCCCTGGAAACACCTACCTGGCTGGTGTAATGGCCTGTGATGGTGTCCTGCCTAGGGCTGTTGGCACTCACACACACACACACACACGTGTTTACTGAACTTCAATGTCTGCCTTGTTCATCCACTAAGCTGTCTATCGCAAGCACAAAACTGTTCGTCGCAACTATCGCAAAACCTCTCGGAACTCTCTATCAACCGTCTATCATAACTAGAGCTCGGACGTTGAAGACCTATAAATTGCCAAAAAAGGCCTATAAAAAGACCTAAAAATAACAAAAAAAGGACCTAAAAACGGAAGTATAAATGTGATCCAAATTAATTAATAACTTCAGTTTTAATTACATATTTAATGAATATGCGCGACACCTTCTTACCTGACTTCAGATCTTTGCAGGTGCGTGCTGCCTGGTCGTATACACCGTGCTGAAAGCTTCAAAACAAGAGAAAGTTGCCACTTACAGCGCAACCTTCCAGACAAGTTACGGTTAAAGAACCTTGTACCGTACCTGCTTCAGTCGTCCAAAAATGTTTTTCTCTCGTTTCAGGGATGGTTCAAATATATTTATATCTTTTTCTTTTATTTCTTTACTATAGAAAGGATGTTCAAGAGTTGATGAACTGATGATGATTCGAATTGAGAATGGGCAGTTAAAACGTAGTCGAAAGAAGGTGAAGTTGCAAAAAAAACAGTTAAGACCTAAAAAGGCTAAAAAAAAGGACCAATAAGCCTAAAAAACGCCGAAAAAGGCAAAAAATGACAAATAAAACCCACCCTTTTCTGGCCTACAATGACCCAAAATGAACATATATTATGTTGGGCCTCGTCTTCGGACACTAGGGAAAGAAAGGATTTTTCCTCAACTTCTGAGCTCTAATCATAACTGTTCCGCAAAACTGCCTTTTCTCTCCCCCGACCGCACTATATATTTCTTACCAATATCCTGTTCGTGGAAGTCGGGGGACAGGCTGAGTTGTCCCTAGGCAGGAAACGACTCGACGGAACCTTGGTAGGCCATACACACCACAATACTTCTCCTACAATATGTATTTTCCAAGTATACAGGTAAAGTGGAAATAACTCTGTATTGAAAAATACATATAACTAGGGAACATTTCGAAAAATATAGCTGTTTTCATAACGATCGTTTGAGATATGTATTTTAGGACATGAAATCAAGTAAAATGAACACACTTTGTTGCACTTTTTTTTAAAAATAGAATATCACATTTATCCCCTTTTTACCACTTCTTTGATGCTTCAGCACCCTTTCCCTTCCATTTCTTTCATGTTTTGTCAAAGAATTGGACAGAAAAATAAATTACTCTCACTCTTCTTGAGCAGCTACATAATATCCTATAGTCTCATTTTGTAGAGCAGAACGAGAGCTATAAAATGGTGTAATATAATCATTGCAGCCCCCAATAGTTCCCAAGATAATGTAGCAAAACCCGCGACAGAGATCACAAACTTCAATTCGGCAAAACCACAGTTCTCTACGCGGTCCGCGCGCATTATATACGGAAGGCGCAGAAAAAGAGAGCATTGAATCAAGTCATTTCATTAGTACTTTTTCTTACACCTTTTTTAAAACATTTTCAGAACCTTTTTTTCCCTTTTCCGACCATAATTTTGCACCTAAAAATCATTTCCCTACTTATAACTTTTGTAAATAACACCGCATTTGCATGAAACAAAATGTATTGTGATCTTTGAAATGATAAAATTTAATTGCTGACGCCTGACACTGCGTGAGCATTCCCAGCTGTGGTATCCCGATACGAATTGATTTGGTTTTTAAAGTCCACTTTATGCACAGTAAGGCTAATCGGCACTGGACCTACAGTTTAAAGTAGGATCCGAACCACTATGTGCCTCCACCGGGTATGGAACCCGGGATCCCTTTATTACAAGGCGACGACGCTACCACTGCACCATCGGGGAGGATTCAATCCCGATATGAAGTGTGGTAGTCCGTGCTACAGGTACAGAGATGATGACGGCCTGTTAACGGATCTCGTGCTTCAGTGGATGCAAAGACCATGAGAAACTGCCATTCCAAGCTGATGGCTATGGGACTTCGAACGAACATACTGGTATTCTGCAGTACAATTCCTCCAATCTGGATGTTGGGAGACGACCTCTTCTGCAAGTATCTACATTCTACAACAGATCCCTTATTTAATTATGGGCTGATCTCAGGGCCGTATCAAGGTTTGTGGAGGCCTCTGGGCAAAATGTTTTGTGCCCCCCCCTTTTTTCTTATTATTTCTTACTAGGAACTTTATTAACTCAATATGTTAACCACCAATTTTCATCAGTTGAAATGGTAGACCTGATTTACGAACACGTCAGTACTCAACAATAACACATAAGTGACACACTGTTAAGAAAAGTACTCAATGGCCGAAAGCCGAAAGGAAACAATCAACTCATTCCGCCGTCCGTTAGTGCGGTTCACAAAAGAGTTGTTTAAAGTTAGGTGTCCCGCAGTTCACTGATGCACTGAGAGAGAGCGCTAGTATCTCCACAATTTTTTCCCTAGAAAAACTCACAGTTCTAATACGATGTTATTAACGAAAGAAAGTTATGTACTTCGTAGGATTATTTATTATCTTAATCGTATCTGAGAATTGATTGTTTGAATAAGTGTGCCTTATTTCCACACCACAGCCAAATCAATCCATGGTATAAAGTATACTGAGCTTCAGATATCTACAAACAGATCGACCGAGAGCTGTGCAACAATTGGATCCAGAAGAGTGTAGACATACGACAATATTGAAGTTTTTTTTATTTTTCAAATACAATTTCTTATGTAATTTTTCACAAGCATAGCCAGCTGGTTAAAATATTTTTTTGGTGGAGGCCCTTCACAGCTTCCTTTTGGTGGGGACCCCGGTCCAATTGCCTCAGTTGCCCATAGGATAATCCGACCCTGGCTGCTCTTGTTACCGTGAGGAGAAGGCACAAGTTAGCAATTAAATGCTACCATTTCAAGGACCAAAACACATTTTGTTTCGCATATGCGGTGTTATTTACAAAAGTTATGTATTTTCAGTAGAGAGTTACTTTCCAGCCAGCCTGTATTTTTATTTATGCACCAACTGAATGATGCCTGATGTTAGTATATATTTTTAATATTTACTAAAAACACGGTGCATATAACATTTACTATAAATACCGCACATTCTGCATCGTACATGTTGCAAGCCTTCATGCGTAGTTTCGGCAGTCTGGTTCGCACGGAAAGGCGTTTTATGATTAGCCTTCTTTAGTTGCTCGTTAACCGAATCGTCAATTACGTGGCAGGAAAGGAACAAATGTTCGTTAAGAATCCGGTGGCTTGAATGTGCGTTGTATTTCGGCGTGCAAACAACTGTGAGTCATGCAAAAAATGCACAAAACGTGCTTTGGCACTATTATAAGAAGTTATCGTGAGGTGGCTGACGCATTTTCTAGGTCGTTGCAAGAATTTTAAAGTCGAATTGAGTACCGTGCTTTGTACTTGTTAAACCGGCCTCCGGGGCGGAGTGGTTAGCACAGCGCGCTACGGTGTCAGGGGTTCTAAGATTAGAATCGCTATCTGTGCACGGGTGTTATTTGTGAGGGCTTGTTCATTAATTTCACCACTCATCCTCATCGTCTCGATTAGCCTAAAGTGGAAGAAAAGAGAAGTAAAATAAACTAAATAAATCGGTCAACCATTTCTTCTGGTCAAAGCGCTTGTCTTGCTATTGATGAGAGCGGTGGTGATTTGGATTGCGGCGGTAACTACAAAATTTCGGTGCTGATCAAGCATCGTGAGGACAATTATTCTCCATCCACCATTGTTGTAGTACCAAAACGTTTCACAGAGTATTTCAGTCACTTTTGGCGATCGCGACGAGGAGGATGAGTGATGTGATGACTAGATGAATGCGAGAGAATTACCACTCACAAAGAACACCTATGCCCAGGTGGGGATTCGAACCCGAGTACTTAGCTGGCAAGATCGAAAATCTTCCACCAAGCCGTCAACAGTCGATAAACTATGTAACGTTCCATTTCTCAGTACCAACTAGAAATACAAACATGTAATTTTGTGTACCAATTTACTAACACGCCAATTTTATTTGACAAAATATCCATTTGTGCGTTCAAGCCGACATTGATTAGTAAGAAATAAAGGGTGTCTCAGAAATGTTTTAGTTTTTGAATACGCCCTCTGGGGCAATTCGCACATTACGGAGAAATGAGATAGATCGCAAACGCTTGGCAACATTGTTAATATTTACTTGCCATGGAGCGCTTCACGGGGCAGCAACGTGCTTTTTGTGTTCGTGGGTTTTATAAAAGTAATGATTCTTATGTTGTTATGCGTCGTTTGTACCGGCATCATTATAACCTGGCAGGAATGAGAGACGTCCCAAGCGCAAATTTCATTAAATATTGGGTGAGAAAGTTTGAAAACACTGGAAGCACTATGACGAGTAAACTACCGGGACGTCCAAGGTCATGAAGATCGAACAGAAACGTTGACCGTGTGCGCCGTTGACCCTTATTTTGTTGAAGATGATCATGGTAATGCTCAAACTGTAACTACTGAGCGCTACTGCCAAATGACTAGGACTTTTTTGAACTCCTGCAATTCAGAACCATGATGGCTACAACAGAAACACGTTTTTCCACTTCTCACGTCACCAATGATTTACTGAATGCTCTTCATCAGATGACAGATGACAGAAAGGGTCATCAGTCGCAGAGGAGACATTAACTGGCCACCGGGAAGTCCTGATTTGCCACCAGCAGATTTTGTTTTTGATGGGGTTACCTTAAGAGTAAGGTATACATCCCAATGCCACAAAATTTGAGAGAATTGAAGCAATATTTCTGAGACACCCTTTACAATATCAAGTCGTAGTATAATAGGTTATTTAATATCTCGATCAATCTGTTTATCTGCAAATTGAAGTAAACACAATGACAGTAACCATTAGAATTTCAGCGACCTACACACAAGAGATAATAATAATAAAAAAATGAAGTAAATTGGTAACTACAATTCGATGAAACAAATATTTCGATTTGACTGAGAAACAGAGATAAAATATTGTGTAATGAAATTGAAATTGAATTCAAACTGTTCCATTCCATTTCCAAATAGACAAAGTAATACTTTCTATATTTTTATAAAAGTAACTTGTATATTAAAGACTTTTATGCTTTTTTTCCTCTCACTGCATTTAAATTATTCCTAATAATCGGTACCATCGTGCTTACAAACCATGAAGTGTTACGGGAGTCGGTTTTCATGTTAATAACTACGGAACTTTTTGTACTATGCAACTAGAGTTATATTGACAAAGGAAAATTGTCCCAAAAAAGAAAATTCTAGTGGACATTTTGCCCCATTAACAGAAATCATGGAATGACAGGGCGTTGTCTCATTTGGTGCCATTATTAAAATGACTATGCATCAGTTATTGAAACCCTACACTAATTTGGCTATTAATTCCACATTTACGTTTGGATCAAAGTAAATAATTAGCAGCTCGTAACTCTGAAAAGCCATGCATCGCGGTTACAAAGCACTTGATTATCGGCGACGAAAGGACGCTTGGTCGATGCGTCATGTGCGATTAGCTTTGGATAAATAGCTTGATTTCGACTTCTGGTTCTGTTGAAATATAAGCCATTAATTAGCGAATATGTAGAGGCAATATCACCTCTAGTTCGTTTAGATATGTTTGATGAAAGGGATTGTTCCATATTTAAACGTTGTAGGTCTACATATTCAAATGTAAAAGGAATTCTTGCATGATATACCAAAGGGTTTGTCTATAGAATGTAGACCAATTACAGATCTCTAAAACGTGCGCACAAATATTACTGGTAATTACATGAACATAACACTTACAAATTCCACGCTTGCCCGATTACAAGGTTGAAATATACATGTAGGCGCATTAGATATGTTTCTATCTTCGGGAATTTTCATGTAACCTGATTGGACGTCATATGTTTTTGCACAAACCAACCAATCTGGAGTGTTTTTATAATTTGATTTATGAATTATTATTCATCGTATTTGGAATAACCAAAAAATTGTTTCTCGTATCAAATATATTTAAATAAGCGACAAAAAAAATCATTCTTCACCACAACCAAATTGTTCTCATTTGTTTATAGTTACCGAAAAGCTAATCAAACGTGTTTTGTTAATTGAAACAAGCCTATTTTTTTTATTTTGGATAATTGCAGTTATGATTGGAAAGAAATGTAAACATAAAAGGAATAGCTTCGTGTTTTTTCCTAAAATAAAATTACGTAAACAGACTACAACAAACTCAGTTGTGGAAAAATATATACATTGCGAAATTTTTTTTTTAGACTCTGGAATCTGAACCATTGTGTAATATGCTTCACCGGGTATCGAATTTGGGACTCCTCGATTACAAGGCGTAGATGCGATTGTGGCATTTAGATAAGATTAATGCAAATTATGATGATAGTATTTAAATATGTATTAATACATTAGTCGGAGTGGTTGGCACAGCGCGCTACGACTCCAGGGCTCCCGGTTCGAATCCCGCCCCTGTGCATGAGTGTCCCTTTTTCAATTTCATCACTCATCCTTATCTTTGCGATTAGCCAAATGTGGCAGAAGTAAATAAAAACTAAATCGAACATTATTGAGGAAAAAAAAAAGTCAGTGAGTTGGGGTTTGAATCAGGGAGTCGTAACGTACCCAATTTGCGTTACACGGTACGTTCCATTTTGTAGGAGGAAGAGTATGGTTCAACTGCTGGTACCCATGTAACGTAACGAAATGCAATATCTTATAGAGTGACGTTACAAGGAACGTAACAAAATGTATTATGGTAGATATTAACGTTATAAAGGAACGGAACGAAATGAGCACATTGGAACATAACGTAATATGCAATATGGTATATACTACCGTTACAAGGATACAAGGAACGTAGTAACGAAATGCATTGTGGTATATACTAGCGTTACAAAAAAACGTAACGAAATGCAACATGGTAGTAAATAACGGTACATAGGAACGTAATGAATGCAATCCTCCGTAACGGAACGAAGTGAAAGGCAATATGGTTAATTAACGTTACATAGGAATGTAACAAAATGTAAACCACTGTAGCGGAACGGAACAAAATGCAGTTGGGTACATACCATCTGCATAAGGAACGTAAATAAATTCAGTATGGTAGATGTTAACGTTACAAGGAAAGAACAATTCACAAATGTTTGCTAGTAACGTTATAGGTGCGTGACAAATATAATCTATTAAACATCAAGGAAGAAAAAGGAATAGCCCAAATCTCTTGCCATTCATTGGAACATTGCGAAAAATAACTCAGTATATTGTGTGGGATTAATGTTTCGTTAAAAATATGGTTGTTTGTAAATTAATGAATTTCCACCAGGGTTGTTAAAGGATCAGGAATTTTAAATCAATTCAATTCAGGTTCAGCAGGGAATATTAGCAAGCATAAATGGATCTGGACCGTAAAGAGCCTTTTTATGTTTAAGGTATTTAAATAAGTTTTCATTTTCATTTTAAGGCATGTCAGACACATTTTAAATGAAGGAACGTTAGAATTTTTTTTAAAAAAATATCTTCGGTATCGTAGATGTGTGATACAAAGTGGAACAATTTTGAAAAAATACAATTTAGTCAGATATTAAATTATGAACGTTGGACTTTACATAGCAGCAACATTAATATTCGGATACACTTAATAAAATAAGGAACAAAGGAAGTAGCTAAAAATGAGTACATAAAAAATATTACGTGGTAGAGTGGCACAGCACGCTACGACGCCAGGGGTTCCGGTTTCGAATCCCGACCTGTGCAGGAGTGTTCTTTGTGATTGTCCCTTCATCAGTTTCACCATTTCGTCGCTCATACTCATCGTTGCTTTCTTAACCGCCAGATTACCATTTCGGATGTACAGACGGGATCAAATGAAATGTACTTCCGTTTTCCTACCAACTCAGAAGCGAGTTGGAAACTCTTCATTGCTCCTGTATAGATAAGAAAGTGGGGGAGGGCAATAGCAGACAAGGCCAGCACGCAAACTTGTTTCCGGCAAAGCGTCTTGTTGGAGTCTTGGCAGTTTGTGGAAGGATTTTGTGTTCCTCCCCCACCCCAACCCCGCCTTTCTCTCTCTCCTTGAGTTTGTGTTTGTGTGTGTGTGTGTGTGTGTGCGCGCGCCGACACCTGTTTCATTTTAAGTTTGACGTATTTTTATTGCATCGACTAATTGCTGTCATGACTGGAAATGAAACAGGTTAGCAATGGAGACATAATGAGGGATCAAAAATACAAAAATTCCGGGCATGAGTACTTAGTAGTAGTAAAGGTAAGGTAAAGTTCGTCGTGCGTATAGAACCGTGCCATGAAGGCACATTTAAGGGTTTGTGGCAGTAGGGTGTCGCATATTCTCGAGTTCGGACATTTTGGAGGTCATATGACCAGCACCACGCTCCAGCCGTCTTTACTCCCCAAGGATGTAGAAGAAACGAGAAAATAAAAATGTTTTACATTCTGCGTATGTGACAAGTAATTTTTTGGATATTGTCTTTGAAGTATCTGTTAACATCCTAACCCGCAATTTTGTTTAAGGATAAAACTGGTTGAAGGCCGCGAGTGTTCCTGAGAAGTAATGAACATATCACAGAACGCGCAATAGTTTAGCTCGCGTTTTTCTGAAAAAAAGAAAGAATGATATACAAATCAATTCTACGAATGCTTACGTCATTGTGACCATGGAGTGCATTTTGCACACTAACGAGGATCTGGCGTCATGACATAAGGTCAGTATAATGGTCTGTGGGGTTTGGACTGTGTCCTATCCATTTACGTTTGTAGTTGTCCTTTCACAAATTTCATCTTAACACACCTTTCATACTTATCTTTGTGATTACCCAAAAGTGGAAGAAAAGGGAAATAAAATAAATAAACACATCGATTATTGTGTCCCTGCGTTTTTCAATCTTTCTTCATGACCGAAAATTTATGTTTCACTGATGTAATGCATCACTTTAATCATGTGAATTATTTTCCGTCATCGTTGTGTGCTTAATCATTCCTTAAAGCATAGACTCTAATGCTGTTGTCCTTAGTGTAATTGATCTTATTGTGTGGAAGTTTTGATGTGGACAAAATAATGGTGAAGAATAAATCTCAATTGATTGTTCGAAATTTAAAATATAATAACTCCGAGGTGACGCATATTAACTGTTCTTAGTTCGATGTCAAAGAACGATTTCTCCTATACATTAAGAAGGATTCCGGCCTCCGTGGTAGAGTGGTTAGCACAGCTTGCTTAAACACCGGCTTTGGCATTGTGTTCATTCGGTGTTCATTGTGAGTGTCCCTTCATTAATTTCATCATTTCATCGACCATCCTCATCGTCGCGTTTAGCCAAAAGTGGCACAAGAAGCGAATTAAAATAAAGCAAATCAATCAATCAATCGATCATAGGGTCTCCGGTTTCATAGAGCAGTATGCAAAGCACTTCGTCATGGATGCCCTCAAAATTCAAATAATAATTTGCAACAGAAAACCTGATATTAGAGTATTTTAATAGTTTAGGCATATTAACAATTCACGTCAACCAACAATAAACAATTTATTGATTGATTTTCTTTTATTATACTTCGCTTTTTGTGCCACTTTTGGCTAATTTGCAAAGATCAAACATTCATGGCCAGGCCAGGATTCGAACCCGGAACCCCTGGTTCTGAGATTTCGGCCTGTGTATGGGGTTGGTGGCCATCCACCGTCGTGAGGAAATTGAGGAGCTACAAATTAGTAGCGTGACGCGGCCATGGAAACCTGCAAAGACTGAAGACCACAGATTAGCTGAAGACTTGTCTTGTTAACCACGCGTCACCCCATAATTCCAACCTCGGCAGTCGGTAGGTAGGACGTGGCCCTCACGGACCGTTGCGTCACGGGTTATTATTATTATTATTATTATTATTATTATTATTATTATTATCATCATCTTCAATCAAATAAAGCTTTATCGTTATATATTACCGTATTTCATCGCATAATCGTCGCACCCTGTTTTTCAATCCAAAGAGAGAGAGGAGGGGGGGAAGGCAGAACACAAAATCCTTCCACAAACTGCCAAGACTCCAACATAAAGCTTGCTGGAAACAAGTTTCCGTGGTGGCCTTGTCTGCTACTGCCCTCCCCCACTTTCTTATCTATACAGGAGCAATGAAGAGTTTCCAACTCGCTTCTGAGTTGGTAGGAAAACGGAAGTACATTTCATTTTATCCCGTCTGTAAAGCAGTCCCAATGTCTGCTCCAAGTTGCACAGCTGCTTTCAGAGCCCTTGGTTTGAGAAGGGGGTGGGGGTGAGGAAAGGGTCTTGATTTTTCATACCGAAGCTCCTTCATTTCTTTCTCCCATTTATCTTGGTTGAATTTTCTGAGATACGGAATTTACCTCATTTTGCTTTTCATTACGTTTTATTGCGTTACCCACGGTACGCTTACATGTACTTAACATTTTCAATTTCCTTGCACGTACCGACACCCTTTGGTTAGATACGGCAAATATAAATAGCTGTCGTTCGTCAAATGTTGTTTTTTTGTTTTGTTACCCATTTTTCTCGTACTTCAGTCAGGGATCAATGCAGTTACTCATAACAGATGTAGTCAGGAAGTAGCATGAATTGTTCTTTCCCCGCATTGTAGTTGACCGGTAAAAAACTATGTAACAGTAACAGAAGGCTTTCAAGATTTGTCTGAATATTAAAGTGATCTTTTTTTTCACACCCAAATATAAATAACTAATTTCAGATTTGAAAACGTAACAGGGGTGTAAGGGGTGACCTTCCACGCAGTACATACACCCAATCGTCAAAATCAGTTCCACGTAGTACACCCTGGGCTGCCTTTTGCTGACTAACAAGTCTCTGGCGACTGGCCAGTATAATTCTGTATGTTCTCCTGCTTTTTGTCATGTGTGCTGAGTGCCCCTTTACAGCCTCAGCTTTTAACCTAAGTCAGAATATTTTCATATTTCAGTTATGCGACCTTACAGTTATGTTATTTGTTGTGGTAAGGGGCTGGACCCAGTATAACGTGGCGGGTGCAAAATAGCCTAAGTGCTGAAACACCCAAAATTAAAAAAAAAAAGAAAAACGTAACAGGGAATATAGCTTTAATAAATGCGTATAAATATTTCACAATGGATTATATTTATGTACATGTTGTTAATTGTGAAATATTGTGAAGAAATGAAACAAAATGCTACGTTTCGGTTACTAATGTGAGCCACTGTATATGTAATGTTTTTATTTCATTAACAATGTACAATGGTCAAATACAACTTTGCAGACCTCCGTGGCGGAGCGGTTAGCACATCGCAATACGACGCCACAGGTCCCGAGTTCGTATCCCAGCCTATGCATCATTTTCATTTTTCTTTGTGATGTCCTTTCGTCAATTTTGTAATTTCATCACCCATCCTCGTCTTCGCGATTAGCCAAAAGTGGCAGAAAACCAAAGTTAAATATAACAAATCAAATCAAACATTACTTGCAAGACAAGAATGGATAGGTTATTTTGAAGCTTCTGTTATTAAAAGCAAATTGTGTGTAGCTTTCCTAGACAGAAGTTTCAAACACAGAAAGTGATTGATTGGATAAGGGCTGTGGATTCCTACTCGAGCAGAAAATATATATGTTTCAATTTATTACTTACAACAATAGCAAACTGATTTCCCGCTAAATCAAAGAAAACTTGCATTCACAGTTACAAATTGACGTGTTGAATGACCTTAACTACAGATTTCTCTCACTCCAATTCTGATTAATCGAACAGCACACCACAACGTGGGTCATTAAATATTTCCAACTTACTCTCGAGTTCCTCAACTAAAAATAAATTGACTGCGAGACAAAAACTCCTCTCCGATAACACATTATATGCAGAGTATACGTAAGTTGAAATTCCATCATAATAATTTGAATTCTTCAAGTAGTAGCTACAAATATAATTTTTCATGCATATTTTCTTAGCAGAATATGAAGTTTCTCACTTCAGATGGATAACATATACACAGTATTTCACAAGCGTTTTTAGTTCGAGCTAGTCGTAGGCCTAATATGAATATAAACGTGACTTCATTACTTAGTTTAAAAAAGTGCCAGGCAATCAAAATTCGAGGGTATGCCTGAAATTATTTGTAGTATCTCATGTGTCAAGGGGGCTTTATAAGTAGTAGTAGTAGAAACTTAATTATACTGCATGTTGCAACTGAAACCGTAGCCTCGAAGACCGAAGTCGTTGAGTGGTCCACTCATACACTCGGTACCAAACATTCCAAGTTCGAGTAGACACCTGGGCATGGCTGTTTTTTTTTTTGTAAGCATCCCTTCATAGATTTAATATGATCATCATTCATCTTCATCGTCGCGATTATCTACAAGTGGCAGAAAAGCGATATAAAACAAGAATAATACAAAAGTATAACAAACAAAAGAGGATAAAAGGATGAACTGAGTTAATGATAGGAAGTTTTATGAAATTACTGTTTCTTGAAGAATCCTGTCCTTTGTTACGATTGTATTTCTCAGTCACACGTTGCTCAATGTTCACGTCGACTGTCGTCCTTACGTACTTGAAAATTACTTTCATGTCTGCCTATGCTCTTCTTTCAAACGTGGTAGGTGGGCGCTCTGTCTGTTTCTACACCAAAAAAGTTTAATGAACCTCCTGTCCAAGAAGACAAGAATTACTGAAAGTAATTTTCAAAATTGTAAGCGGATGAGGGCCCTTGTAAATGATAAAATATACTGTCCTTTTATTCGCTTAGTTTTGAGAATCACTTCCCATACAATTCTTGCCTTCTTGAGAGTCCAATGGCCCTGTCTAGCCACAAACCAGTTGCACAAACGCGGTTTCGTTTGTTTCGTACAACAATTCCATCTAACGTTTCGTTTCTACGTAGTTTCTACTTGCTAAAAGTGCCTTTCATATCGCCCCAGGGCGTTGTCTACTCGGCTGCTTCGTGACCGAAGGTCACGTGTACAAAGTTTGAGGATTCACATTTTCCGATTTTGCGTGGTGCTGCTGCTGCTACGAGCGAACACAAGTGAAAAAACCTTGGACGAAAAGTCCGCGCACAGCTCTACTACTCTTCAGCTCGGCCCATAAGGAAGAACGGTCAACTCTCCCCCTCCCCTCCACGTGGTAGTACAGTGCACAGGAGTTGCGGGTCTGCACAGGTTTCTTTCCTTGTGGTTCAGTTCGTCTTATCAAGGTCGTGCAGCAAATAATTATTTTTCGTCTTCCGATAGGAAAAAGCTTGCCTCTCGCTTACGTGGATGAACGCGTAGCACAGATGATTCCTTGGTTGGTCCTTTATGTTTCGTCCTTCAGCAATTTAATCTAAGCATGAATCATTCTCATCGCCAAACATACTGTATTTTTTAATTGATGTAACACATGTAAACTGAAAGAGAGAGACAGAGAGAGAGAGAGAGAGAGAGAGAGAGAGAGAGAGAGAAAGATATACATAAACGTTTTCTTACAACAAACGTTTGTTTTCTATCGTATAAAGTGAACGCACATGTTAAAATTCATCTTGCATACATAATCAAATTAGAACAAATCCACGTAAAGTGATTTAGTATGCAGAAAATAAATATATTTGTGATAAATACATAGTTAATCAGTAAATTCCAATAACCAGAACTTCTGTCACGCTGAATCTTGTTTACGGATGTTTTCAAACGTTTTGTTTTACAATTTCATTTTTTCACTGACATCCAAAACGAAAATACGTATTATAATTTAATGACTTTCAAAATGTCAAATGCTGTAATGTTAGTATGCTGCCGATCATAATTGTGAGGCTTCTTCGAAAACGCCTTCGATAACGGTATTTACTATTCGTAACGGATATGTGTATCACTTTTTTGAAACAGACTTTTGTGAAGGGAAAGAACTGTAACGTTACAAAAGTAACGAGCACAATTATACGAGAGACCTATGTTATTCTCTCCGGAACACGGCATCGGACACGTTATTGCACATCGGAACGTCTGTATGATACCAGCTATAAATAACGTTGTTGCTTTGAAGCAAAGAGTGTAACGTTTTTACAGTCGTGACCTCAATTAAGTTACTGGTTAATTGTAACGTTACTATCACTTTCCACACACACTAAAGTTACTAGTCAATCGTGACGAACTTGTTTCTTACCCTGTAACGTTACTGGTTGCCGGCAATGGATGGAACGTTAAAGCGTCACCTAACGACCTACTGATTTACAGATCAGTTATGGTTCGGTACCGTTATGCACACCTGTAACGTAATGTTCATATACCTGAGGTAACGTTTCTGTTCACGAAAAAAGTTATTCAGTTTCTGGTTGTAACGTAACGGAAACCGTAATTGAAAATACCGTTCCATTTCGTTACGTTACGACTCCCTGGTTTGAATCAGGGTTGTTAAAGCTCCAGGAAAACATAAATAGGTTCTTTTGGGTTGTGTAACAGGATCAGAACCCTTTTCTCGCACAATTCAAATTCTGTCCAAGTTGCGTATTGTTTCATTTCAATATGGAACTTGGACCCTATTTAAAATGATCCGGAAAATAAGTTTCCGGACCGAATTGTAATACCACGTGTCCACAAAAACCTTCCGTGATTTTAAACGACCTCAAAATTTTAATTATTTATATTACGAAATTTATACCGATACCATTCGAAAGAACAGCTCAAAGAATTTTAGCGGATGTGTAATTGTTGGCGTTAACTACAACCATAGATGGCATAACAATAAAAGAATGAAAAAAAGGGGGAAAATTAGCCAAAAGTAGCAGAAAAACACATTTTAGGATGTAAGAGGAAAACTAATGAAAATAGTCATGGACAATTTGCACGGTAATACTCATGAATCCCACTGTATAATGCTGTATGAATGAGTGTTGCAAAGAAAGTTCAAATAATAATAATACACAGAAACGTAATGGTGGACAAGAGAGCACACACAACATGATCTTTCGATTGTTAATGTGTTATTGTAAATGACATTGTTGTCAGAAGCAAATTGTGTTACTGTTGATGTTTACTGGATCTTTAGGTTTGTACAGTGGGATCCATGACTAGTACCATGACTATTTCATTAATTTTCTCTTACATCCTAAAATGTGTTTTTCTACTACTCTTGGCTATTTTTTTCCTGTTTTTCATTCTTTTATTGTTATGCCATCTATTGTTGTAGTTAACGCCAACAATTACACATCCGCTAAAATTCTTTGTGCTGTTCTTTAGTATGGTATCGGTATAAATTTCGTAATATACATAATTAAAATTTTGTGGTCGTTTATAATCACGGAATGTGTATGTGGACGCGCTGTACTTTAATGATAAAAATCTTCTTTACGGTTCAGAAGCCATTTACGCTTTCAATTATCTCTAGGACCGGATTTAAATTTATTTACAATTCCTGGACCTTTAACATCCCTCGGTGGAATAAGAATAGTTATTATTATTAAGTTAGACCTGAGGTGAGAAAATTACGATAGCTGCTCTTCGCGAGTGCATGAACATAGAAATTTTGGGCTTGTTTTTAAAGGTATGATTTAGAGGAGGAAGTTGATTCCATGCTGTTTCAGCTGAACACACCAGAAGTTCATTTTAAACAACTAAAATTTCTTTTGTTAGTTTATTAAAGCGTGTTTTTCCATGTAGACTGCTTTCGAGTGACGTTTGTGTGTCAAACAACCCGCAGCCTTGTTCTAAATGAACAATGTGGCACGTCAGTGATAACGAGTCTTTCACAAACGAGTAGCAAAGTTGGAAAACAATGTTTTCTAGAAACCGGATCCAGTGTGAATTCCCAACTTGCTCATTGTACACTGTTTAAGACCTTGCGCTCTACTATATTACCTCCAATAAAGCCTTATCAGTTACCGAAACTTTATGATCTTGTGGCTTCAATGACTACACATTTCATGTAGGAAGAGGAGAGACGAGTGACCTTGTCCTTGCAGGTGTAAGTAAAAGGACAAAAATGTTTGCAGTTGGTGGCTGACATTCGAGCGAGATTATTTCCGTAACATGTACATTTGTAGCTTGGAAGCGAGTCACAACTCCCGAGTCATCCAAGCAGCAAGTGAGCGGCTGACGTCATCTCAACCGAGCACCAATCCCTAAGCCTCTTGTTCTGTTAGTAGGCTCGCTAACTGTTTTCGCGCAGCCAGCTGGAGATGTTCCGAAAATAATCTGCCTTACCTCTACTTTAAACTTGATCTGTTCCTTTTATAGTTACTCTGTTCTTGATAAAGCCGACCTTCGTGGCGGAGTTGTTATAGTGCAGAAGGCCTTAGAAAGAGCGTTTCGCGGGCTAACAGCAGACGTCGCTCGCACACTATTGCCGATACTCTCGTGTCGTCTGCTCCTCAGCCGAACAAACAGGCCGAGGTAGCAAGAGGTAGAGGTCATTCACCCTTCCAGAAGGGTGCAGCGAGTTAGCTGTGGCAACCGGGCTCGCTCATTCGCGGACCTGATTGGTTCTCGCAGACACACCCCCATATTGTTGTCTGCTGTAAGCCCGCGAAGCGATCTTTCTAAGACCTTCTGCATTATAGCACAGCACACTGCGACGCCAAGAGTCCAGACCTGGTCATGGGTCTTCTTTATGAGTGTCTCTTCAATCACATCATCACTCATCCTCGTCGTCACGATTACCAAAAAGTGGTAGAAAAGCGACGCTAAATAAAAAAGAAAAAGCTATATCAAATCAAATACAACACGCTTTCCTTTTTAATATTCGCTCGCAAATAGATACCCCTGAATTGTGTCAGTTTTGTCTTCAACGTACGCGTTCCTCTAAAACAAAACTCTTGTATGGTAACTGCTGGCAGAGTTCACATAATAAGAAAAAAATAGTACTGTGACAAAGGGTTGTTCGAAGTGAGTGTTCTGCTTTATTTGTCTCTTTCATAATGTTTTACTGGGTTGTATAGTATAATGGTTTACAGTGGCGCAGGAACAGCGGGGAGGGTAGGTTTACAGGGGAACATTGCAGTGGCGTCACAGGATTTTCGAAACGGGGGCGGGGGAATTACGTATACTTTAATTTAGTAGTCAGCCCTCATTTTGAATCTTTTCCCGCCTTTGGAGTTTTTTTTTTTTTTTAGGAATACTGGGCTAAGGGGGGGCTGTACACACCAATCCCCGCTTGGGCACGCCACTGGAACATTATTGCCCCTCAGATTTTTAGTAGCAGGGTACAGTATCTCCAAAGTATTCAATCAACATTGTAGCCTTTGGAAATTTGATAAATGTATATGTTAGTTTTTATTAGTTATGAAAACAAGTTTGTTCTTTTCTTTTCACTTAGACCATCTTCAAAAGCAAACTATTCCCTTCCGGACATGTTTCTAGCTTTTAAAAAAAACTGATATATATTTTCAATATAGTGATATTTGTGTAAGATTTTTTAATTGATCTTAATTTCCGAAAAAACTTGAAGCTAGAGAACACTTCTAAGCTCTTTTGAAAGCCAAAGAACTGGAAAAGACAAATGAATAGAGAACATGACCTCTAGTCATGACGGTGATGAATCCGTGGGAAGATGCACCACATGCTGGAAGACCAATAGCCGTAGGTAGACGATGATGGCTATTGGGGCGAATAATGGTCTTAACATGTAGCAACTTCCGAGAATTCCATGTCAGTGCAGAAACCATTCTACAGCACCTCCATCCAGAGGCGAATTTCCCCCACGAACAATCTTGTCCTAAAAATCCGCCTCTCCCCATACAATTTCATGGAAGAGAGTTCGTGTTATAACAACAAAAGTTAAGCAATGAAGTTTGACTTCAAATATTACTATCGAAAACACAGACATAGCAGTGTGGTTGTGAGTATTGCATGATTTTTCTCTCGCCCTCCCTGTCTTTGAAGAGATATTTTACAGACGAATATAACTATAAATGTAATTGATTTATATTAATAGAAAGCCAAAAGTAAACAATAATGTATACATAATAAAGCTATTCCAACTATTTTGTAATTTATTGACATCTTCAACCAATTAGTAAAAGAATTGGTTTGCTACTTTTTATATTTCTGTATATAAAAGTAACAAATTAGTAATCCCTTTATATGTATTTAACAATAATACCTGTTTAAATATTTAGTAAATTACTTTCATATTAATAACACTATAAATATGCACATTTTATATATATATATATATATATTATATACATACATACGTATATGATTGTGTGTGTGTAAATTAAGATCTGCCTCCCCAACCAGTTTTCAATGATTTCATACGCTTCCCCCTCCCCCTTTCTTTAGCCACTGCTTGTGTATAATTATGGCTGTAAAAATACATTTAAGGGTTCAGGCGTAAAAACATGGTAAGTGTCATTTTGGTCATTTTTAAATTACAAAGTAAAATGTGCCATCCTTCAATTTTCGAGTGCATTTGTTATGTCATAAAATTTGCATTATACTCAGTGAACCCTTCTGAAATTGATAAACACAACACGAAAACAATTTACCTACAGTATAGCTTCTGATAACCTTTTTCTTAATGACCTCAGAAATGACCAAAATGTCACCGTAGTTTTACACCTGAGCCCAGGTTTGGCAATTTTTTTTTTTTAAAGAAACAAAAACAGTTTTTTTTGGTTTTAAACAGTGTTTTAAACAAGGACAGAAAAAAACATGTTTTAAACAAATAAAATGTTTAAAACATAATGCCAAGAAGACATTTTCTAAGAATAGACTAATGATTAATAAGGAATTTGTTAATCATCCAAGGATGGACTGTGTTCCTATTATAAAGTAAATGCTTGAGTAACTTCCTAAAATACACATTTATTTTAGTCTTAAATCTAGGGGGACAGAATTTTTTTGATCGAGAAGAGAAATTTTTGAAATTCCGACATTTGGGACGGGAAAAGTTCGCAATTTCCCGACTAAATCGGGAAATTTTGAGGACGCGATTTGATCGAAATTTCCCGAAGCTCTGGAAATCTCGAATTCTACACGTCATTTTCATCTTTAAGTGGTTGTTCTTGCATTCCTGGAATAGAAACTAACATTTTCGATAAGTTTCAGATACTTACAATGCAGAAAACGTCGAGAATTGACGACATTTTAAAATGATCATTTCCTACTGCTCGGGATCCCGCACACCCCTACTTAAATCTCGCATGTAGGCTGTTCGAGAAATTCAGCTAATCCATAGTTGCCAGACCCCACTGAGTCCACATGGTATCTACTCTGTTTTTTTTTTTGTTTTGTTTTAATACATTTTATCGTGAATGTAGTTAGATATTGACATTAACAACAATGTGCACATTTTGTAGTGTGTGAAGGAACAAAACTGTTTCATTCATGTACCTGTAGTATTCAATTTTTAAAATATTTTAAACACCTGTAAAAAAAATCAGCCAGGTGTTTTAAACGTGACCCACGGGTATTCATCACTATATGTTTTTTTGTTAATTCAATATACATTTTGAGTCACTGAACAGATTTCTATGCACAATAAACAGAATAACACTCATTGAATGAAAGGCATAGTTACAAAACACGCAAATAACCACAAATTATCAAACATCAAGTATTAAAATGTGTTTTAAACAAATCTTTAAAAAATGTTTAAACACTTTGTTTTAAACGTTTTAAACATTTGTGAAAAAACAAAGCCATGTGTTTTAAAGTTTAAAACAAGTTGTTTAAAACACTTTTGTTTTAAATATTCCAACCCTGCCTGAGCCCTTCAATTAATTAAACGGTTGAGCTCTGTTCAATCGCCCGATTGGAAGGATCTGGTGAACTACCTAAAAGTGGAGAAACACAGATCTAGCATTTGGAGTGTGGGGGAGTTCAGTAAAGGGGAAGCGAAGGGTTTTAAAAGTGTCGAGGATACTATTAACGAGACCATTTTCGTGGACGATTTTTCTTGCGAAGGAGGCGAGAGAAGCACGTCACACCCCGCAGTTGGTCACTCGGCAGGAAGGAAACGTCACTCACGCGTCCTCCCGTTTGTTTCGACCTCTCGCCTGCAGGGGGCTATTCAGTCGCTGCGAGCGTGATTTGTTTGGGAGCTGTGCAAGGTAGTGTTGCCAATCTCGGCAGGATTTGAGAATCTGTTGAGGAAGCGTTGCGCTCACCCAAAGCGAAGGTTGGTTCTAGATGGAAACACTTCCTTAGCATATTAACAGAAATGTCGAACAATTTCTATACCAAACACTAATTTACGCGGGAACATTTCACACAGAATTAGATAGAAAAAATGTATTTTTATTGCGAGGGGACATAATGTTGAGTATAGAACACATTTAATGGAGAAAGGAACTACAGAAGAGAATAATTCAATATTCAAGAATGTGGTACTGTAGAACCAAACATGTTCTGGCCATGTAACCATCTCTCGATATGACAGATAACCCGTCCTAGAAGATTATCTGAATATTCATAACGGGATATCCATAGCTGGATATTCAGCAGAGGAGATCCTTGGGATATTTATTTATTTATTTATTTATTGAACTCAACAGGTACATACCTAATTACAGAGCCCATATGAATGATACATAGTCATATATTTCTGTAATATAGAGATATAAATTATATATATATAAAAATATATTAAAAATATTTATTTTATATATATATATACACTTTATCACACAATTTCAGTACGAACTTATGTGTTTAAGCTTAGGCCATTGTGTTAATAGTGGCTTTACTGAAGTCCCTTAGGTTCATAGAAAAGATGTCAATGGTGTTATTCTTGATTAACAATTTATTGTAACTGGTGCACATTCTCCACAATGGAGATTTCTTTTTAATTTCGGATCTACCCTTCTTTATAAGAAAAACTTCATTCTTTAGTCTAGTTTCCGACGACGGGATTCGAAAATTAATCTGGCAGAGTAGATATTCAGCATCTATTTCGTGATTTAACAATTTCCACAAGAATACTATTTCATGTAACGTTCTTCTGTGACACAGCTTTGTAAACCGACATTCATATATTAGGTTGTCGTAGTGTTCAAATGTGGGCTAACCTTTCTGAAATTTGTATTTTAAAAATCTAAGGAATCTCGATTGGACTCTTTCAATTGCTACACTGTACTTTGCTGTGTCTGTATTCCATATAACAGATGCATATATGACTTTTGGTCTTACATATGAATAATACAAAACTTTCAGTGTCTCTATACTCTTGAAATCCCTCCCCATTCTAAGAATAAACCCAAGGTTCTTGAACGCTTGACTAATTATTTGTTCTACGTGTTTATTAAAAGTAAGATTTGAATAAAAAATAACCCCTAAATCCTTGACTGTAAAATTTCTTGCTAGAGTATTGTTGTATATTTGATACTGAAATTCAACTGGGTTTTTCTTTCGAGTATATTACATAATGACATTTGCTGATATTGAGTGTTAAATCATTGATTTTTGTCCACGTTTCTAACTTTGTAACATCATTTTGAAGTTGCACACTGTCATCTTGTTTGCTTATTTTCCTGTAAAATTTCAGGTCATCTGCAAACAGGACAGGACGTGATATCCAATGGATGTCTTACGGATATCCATTAATCTGATCTAAAAATTGTGAATATCCTATGACTATTCTTTGGAGATTTGTGATTCATCTCCCTTAAGATGAGAACGACGTTAGCCCTCCCTGAAGATGATTTATTGATTAATTTGGTGTTTTAAGTCCACTTTATGCACAGTAAGGCTAATCGGGACTGGACCTACAGTTTAAAGTGGGGTCCGAACCACAATGTGCCTCCTCCGGGTATCGAACCCGGGAGCCCTTGATTACAAGACAAAGACGCTACCACTGCGCCATCGGGAGGCCCTCCCTGAAGATGAGAACGACGTTAGCTCTCACTGAAGATGAGAAAAATCACCATCATTCGTCGACATAAAAGCTTCATGAATGATTTCATTTCCTACGTCTTCTGTTCGCCAGTATCCCAGCCGCTTTTCTAAATGCAATTCCTACGAATTGCTGCACACTTCGAAACGCACATTTTACATGCATGGCTGACCCGGGTTCGAGCCCAGAACCTCTGGCTTCGCAACGCGTTACGCTGACCACTCCACCCAGGATTGACAGATGGTCAAGATGAAAAGGGGTAAAATCTCAATGGCAGTTGAAAAAAAGGAACCAAATTGAAGAGGTGGAAAAGCGCGACTGGAATTAATATTTGTCCCATAATGCACCAACATCGGTGAAAGAAAAGCTAATATAAGCTTTCAGAATGATGTACACAGCTGGGAAAGATTGTAAGGACATCTTTATTAAATATGGGACTGTCCCTTATAATCCGGGATGCATGGCAACCTTGACTCATCCACAGAAGACGGGAAGAATTCCCACTCGGGATCATGGGAATCGAATGGCACTCGGTTTTCCTGCCGCTTGGACAACTGCGGCATCTTCTCACACACAGTGACGTCTTTGTTATTGTTTCAAACTGAATGAACAATAGGAACCACCACAATAGAGTTTAGCAGTGTAGTGGAATCTCTAGCAACACCTAGATACATTTCGTTCTTCGTGGTTGGCAACACTTGGCGTGCGCAGGAGGGCCGGAGTGCTTTCTGCCAATGCTTGAATACGGAAGTGCATTTCCACAGACGCAACTCATTCGTGAAAGGGAGAGAGCGGTAATAAATTCGGCCGACTAAACTTCAATACAGTTTTTTTTTCTTCTTTTCACTTGTGTTTCAGTGGAGCGATTGCCATTTATTTTGCATTAATGTTGCGCTTTGCCAATTTTTTTGCCGTCTCTGTCCATTGAGTCCACGTTTGCAAACTTCATTCACTTTTTTTTTTTTTAACGCTTCGTTTCGCTTCTATTCTCTCCGTCAATGCATGGCGAGCAAAAATATTCGAAAGTCGCATCCATGAAACAAGGGCTCCCCCTCCCAAAAGAAGAGTTTTAGCTTCACACTCGTAAATACTTTGGGCCAGGCATACACTATATGCCAGAAAATACACGGTTCCAAAGGTTCATAAAGCGGAAGTTGATGAAATGTCATCTTTTTTTCTGACATCTCGGACACGATGAACATTAAATATACACAATATTACACTTCGTCTAGAACCCAAAAAAGGTAATTTTAAAGTGCATTTTTTTTTGCCAATTTTCAGGTTTTAGGTCATTTCCCCCGATTTTCGGCATTTTTCTGTCATTTTTCGCAATATTTGGTGTATTGTTCGTCATCTTTTGTCACTTCTTTCATTTTGGTGATATTCTTGACTCTATTCACCAAGGTGAAATATATATCTCGCAGGATTGCAATTTAAGTGCAAAAGAAATGCTGAACTGGTGACAGTCTTTGTTGTGTCGGGTGAAACCACCAGGTGTCCGTCTGGGGCAAACTCAAATTTAAGATCAGATAAGGAGATTGCATTTTGTTTAATTTTCTTTTCATTTAAATTTTTAACCCGAAACTTAAAATTTAATGGTCATTTTTTGCATTTTTTACCTCATTTTTTTCCATTTTTTAGGACATTCTATAGGTCATATACCTATATTTTTTAGGTCATCAACTTCCGCTCCCTATTCATCACCAACCTCTGTGCGCTACGACGCCAGGGGTTCCGGGTTCGAATCCCGGCCTAGACATGGGTGTTCATTGTGACTACCCGTTCATCAAATTCATCATCGCTCATCCTCATCTTCGCGACTAGCCAAAGGTTGCACAAAAGCTATGTAAAATCAATCCAGGGGTTTATCGAGAATCTTTCATCTTGGGATGTGCAAAGTTAGTATTTAGGGGGAGTGTAAATGTAAATTTAGATTTAAAAAATGACCATGAATTGGCTTTTGTGAAATGTTTGTCGGGGCGTTGACGAGATTTGGAGGTGGGTGTTGAGGGGTGTGGATAGATAAATCACTGCACGTCTCCACGTAAGCATCTATATTGGAGGTGGTGAAGTATGCAAGGTGTCTGACTGCCACGCGAGAGACCCGGGTTCGATTCTCGGCGTGGCTGATTTCAGATGGGAAAGTTTTCAAGCAATTTCCCTGCATGGAGAGGCCCTGGGGTTCACCCAGTCTAATAAATGGCGCCTAAATCAACCTTTGGGGATACAGGCTGCCACAGCGTGGTGCTGAGCACATCACCTTTATAAATGGCCGATATTTTGAATATTACCTCCGCATCCCTCCATATTCCTTTAAGGTATATTTCAATGTACAGGGTGTAGTGCAATATCATATGTAACAAATATATCTTAACGGAAATGTTTGCATGAGTGGTTAAAGTAAGGTACTCGTATTCTTCTGGAGGTCGAAGATTCATATCCTTCAATCAACCTTTCTGAATGACATTTCCCCATATTTTAGTCAGTTACGACTATAGAGAGTGCTACAATCGTGCAATTATCGAAGGTCACCGACGTTTTCGACTGTTGGTACACATATCATTTGCTATCTGGAAAGAAATACTGTGGAGGTAAGACACCCCTGGCACACACCTAGGGGTGGGAAAGGGGTAACATGTAAAAATAATCGAAAACGACTGATATTAGTGTGGAATCCACTGTTTTCGGAGTCGCTAAGATGAATAGTGTCACTCCCAATGTCATTTAACTCCAAGAAACCCCTGGCACACCTAGGGCGGGGGGGAGGAGGTGACATGTAAAAATAATCGAAATCGACCGATATTAGTGTGGAATCCATAGTTTTCGGGGTCGCTAAGATGAATAGCGACACTCCCAATGCCGTTCAACTCCAAGTTCATTTTACACATTATTTTCATGTCTAATAGAAGATTGGGATAAATGAATACCTGGAAAACGCCGGGTTATCAGCTAGTTAATTAATAAATCTTGTCTTTTTGGGGACTTATATCCGATGTTCTATTCAAGGTTAACCCAAAATGAATCCTATTTGGTACGAGATAAACGTATGTTGTTTTTATTATTAACAACATTATTAGTTTCTCCAAAACTACAGGGTGGTCTAAAAGTTCGGAACCAATGGCTGGGCGATATGTTTTCCGGATGCTGGATCTGGAGATTGCAACGGACACCACGGTCACCTGATCTCAACCCCACGAACTTTGCCATATGGGGAGTTTCGAAATGTGAGTTGAAAATCCGAGATCTGAATCATATCTGGGAAAGTATAACCGCTGCAACGATCACTCTGGATCTTCGTAATTTGAAGAGAATTCCAGGAGGCATGTAGAAACGTTCGAGAATGAGACTGATGGCGGACAATTCTAAAACGTTTTGCTACGAGGAAATATGCTGCTTTCATAGTTCTTCCATTGCTTCCAGATTTTATGTCCACCCTGTTGTTTCGAGCGTTCAGTGTATAATGCTTCACACCTCTTATTTCCTCTCACAATTTTAAAACAAGGGAGAGAAGGGGATTAAATTATCCTCGCAGTGAAAGTTATTCAACTTTAAGACTAAGCCTTTAGATGGTAATAGTAAAATCATAATTTCACTGCCAAACTTTATTAACAAGTCTTTTGTTTAACAATAAATACCAAAATTCTTTAACAACAAGACCCATCGCAAATTTATGTAACAAAAGTACAACATCTACTGCAACCCAGCATACGACCAACATGACCTGGTGTAATCTACCCTTACTAAACAAATGAATTTCAACAATTCGAACAAGTGAAATATCTATTAAAGAACTCTGAGTAAATTTAAGGCCAATCACCACCAGGCCTTGCTGGCCGAAAAAGAAATACACGGAATTACAATATAGTCAGCTGATGTAGGGGGCTATTCGCAGTCTCCAAGTCGGCAAGGTTCTGCCACGCCAAACTCTTAGCTCATTCAGCTTCGTGGTCTAGCCAATGGCAGAGCTTGCTTTAGTCACGTGAATACAAGTCTACTTAACGTCATTACATGAGCCATACTACACTATATGCTCATAAGTGTTATCCCGACCATAGTGAATTTTCATTTATAAAGAATTGCTATTGCATTTTGCGTTCTCACGTTGTACAGTCAGGAGTAAAAGTGCATTGGAATTTAAATGGAAGACAATACACAACTCATTGGAATGGACTGATTTACAGGATCCTAATAGGTAGGCAACCCGAGAAACGCAACGAAATTGCGCATTGGTAGTGCCTCAGTAGCAGGGACGTTTTGTAACACAATGTATTCTGAGCACTTACTTAATTTGCAATGAGAAATATTCTTGCACAATGTTTTTGTATAAATGTCTTCTAGTCTGAAAAGAGATTTTTCACAATAACAGGCCCCAGGAATTTCTTTGGGTTATCTGGCAGCAAGGGGAGGAATGTGTGTTTTTATTTTTAGCAGAAAGTAAAATATCGGCGTATTCGTAAAGTAAGTACCGTTTGCAAGTATTGCCTCTGTAGCGATGCAGCCGCGACCGTGTGAGTTCTCGCTGACGTCCTTCATCCGTTAGTTCGCCTCAGGCACGCGTGGGAGCAGGTCATGCTTTTTCTTCCTAGTTTTCTGAAGGTTTGAAATGTTCAAGAAAATCAATCGGCCCGCCGACTGTGAAGTCCGGTCTGTGATTTGTTTCCTCAAGGCAAGAATGGTTGAATTGTTGCCTAGAGGACAGACCCCCAACAAAGATGCCTGCGGTGACACATTAATACGGCTGCGTCGTGCAATTCAAAACAAAAGACGCGGAATGCTTAGCGAAGACATTGTGTTGCTTCACGACAATGTTCGTCCGCATACGGCCCAAGAAACTCAAAATTTAATCACGCCATTCGGCTGGGAATAATTTGTTCATCCGCAAACAGACCTGACTTGGCACCAAGTGACTACCATCTCTTTCTTCATCTGAAGAAGAAGTTTCTTGCTGGTCAGCGTTTCGACGAGAATGACGACGACGAAGCAGCAGTGCATGGATGGCTTTCGTCACAGGCGGGAACATTCTATGATGATGGGATACAAAAACTAGTGCCACGCTACGACAAATGCTTGAACAATGGTGGAAACTACGTAGAAAAGTAGTTTATGGTCTGTAGAATGCAATGCAAATAAAAAAAGGTACGAAACTATTTTACTTTATTTTTTACACCATTTCGGTACTTACTTTCCGAATACGCCTCGTAATAAGCGAATGTTTAACTCTTCTACAACATAAAAGAAAAATACATTATTCACAAGTGCGATATTTGCGGCCTTTAACCTTGCGAGACAAAATTAGAAGTGAAGAAATCTGAAATAAATGGAAGGTCGAAACAGTGGTGCAAGAGATTCAAAAATATCAGTAAAAGTGGAATCAACATGATGAGGAAGCCGTTTGCCTCGAAAATTATTAAATTTATCGGGCCGAAAGGAAAAAAAAAAATTAGGAAAACCATATCGGCGATGGAATGATAAATTTTTGTAGTCGCAGAAAAGGATTTGGTTACCTCAAGAGGAGGAAGAAGTCAAGTACGGATACTGTAGCTTTCCTGTGAATCCAACAAGAAATTAAAACATAAAAAAATCTTGTTTAATGCTGTTCGAGATAATGTGTGCTTGGAGAGAAGACCCATATACAGTGGTTTTTAAGTTCTCGACTCTCGGAATACATTAACAGGATTCGTGTTTTCAGCAAACACGCTGAATGTTGTCATTCTATTTTGGAATTTATGTAATATCTGTTTGCCGGCGGCGTATGCGTATTTCGATTGCATACATCAGAATAAATATTGTCGTTTCTGGTTCTAATTTCTCTCTTGTAGAATGAGTGTATTTGTGGGTCCTGGGGGAGTGTTGGGTGATTTTAGTGAACGGTTGTAATAAAATGTTTCGACAGCGTCAACACACACACACACACACGAGGCTCGTACCAGTGTACAGCCTCAACGGTGAATTCTACGTTGAAAATTCGAACACTTTAGATTGAAACCCACATATTTCCAACACGCAATCCCTCTTTTTCGCCATTTTTCGCTATGTGTACTAATAACGGAGTTGTCTAATGGGACCGAAATTTTGAATCACTCTGTGTGTATATATACTCCTCCAACAACGCATGGTATCTGTCTGCTAGACGTTCTTGTGTTTTCATCACCTATTGCCCAATATAACATCATTCCAAGCCTGTTGTGCCTAGTATTACAATATTCCAAACTTTTTGTGAGGAGTGTATAAGCTTCCTGGACAAAAAAAGTCATTCCAAAGAGAACTTATTAAAAAAAAACGTGTGATGCAGCATGTCCCGAGAACGGCAGGAATCCTGTATGATAGGCCCACTAGGAGGTTGTGCGCTATGCCACATCAGCCACTTACGCTTCAGGAGGTCCCGAAGTTCCGTCATAGTACGTATATGACTGTTCGTGACGTTTCAACCACTGTTCCAAATAGCCCTACACATTTTACATGGGGTTGAAATCTGGAGAATTAGCAGGTCAGTCGAGACGAGTGTTGCGGAATCCTTTCTTGGCACTCTGGCACATTGCGAGCCCGGTGCACGCGGCAGTTGTCGTCCTGGAAGACAGGAGCATCCGTGTAGTGTACATCACCATATTAGCTAAAAGACAGCACTTGCTCAATCAGACTGGCGGGCGTTCTGGTTCAAGATCTCAGGCTATGTCCGAAAGGTACAAAATACATACTTGAAGTATGGTCTTCACGGAAGTGACGTCACTTAGTAGCGCCAAGTACACAAGCAATCGAGACCACAGCTCGGAGCACGGGACATTGCAGACTTGATCACGTGATTTCTACATTCGTTGTTAATTTGTTTGAAATCAAGGAGGTAGAAAGCCAGCAACACAGGTTAGATATACATTATAGGCCACCAAGTTGCTGGTTGAAATTTTACTAACGCGTGGGAATTTATGTGTAAGAACATTTGAAAATCCTATGTGATTTCTGTGGTGAGAAACAAGTGTTTAAAACGCGGTGAAAACAACGTGTCATCAGTTTTATCTACTGATCGTATTTGGCGCTGCAGTCGAAGTGCAGTTCGAAATACTTTCACTTCCAGTTCACGACTTACGACTTGAAGACTTCACTGCTAGACTGTTCTCGGAGGATGCTCGCTTCAAGTACGGTCTTGCACATTTCGGACACGACCTCAGTCACTTGTAAGAGAGGTTCCCGTTGAGGGTGGAAAATCAGCCCGGAATATTACAGAATCCTGTGACTTGTACGACATCTACAACACAGTCTGCATGAAAAGCTACGGGTGCACTCTTCGCCTCGCATCATTGAAATAGAAACAAAATAACATTAATCGGATCATATTACACGTTTCCAGTTCTCCAGAGCGAAGTTTTCGTGTCACCGAGCCAGGTTTCGGTATTGTTTCGTGCCTCCCTGGTGGCGTAGTGGTTACGTGATATCGCCTTGTAAGCAAGGGGTCCCGGGTTCGATAACCGGTGGATACACATACACAGTGGTTCGGATCCAAGGGTGTCCGCATGAAGGAAGAATAAGTTACATCACCCATTAATTAATTGTGGGAGTGACTGGTTCTGATCCCCATCATTCTGTAGAATGATACGAATCTCATGAAAAGGTCCAACAAAGTGAGTTCATCTTACTTCATTTTGCTATCCTAAAATACATATCTCAAACAATCGCTATGAAAACAGCTATATTTTTAAAACGTGCTGCACCTTAAAATCCGTTCCTACTGATAACTAAAGGGACGGAATAGGCTATTGCGTAAATGTACGTTTCTTTAACTTAATGTTTTCCATATACTTGAAGAATGTAAGTCCACTTCAGTATATCTAGATTACATTAACAAAGCACTATCGAATGTATATATGCTGTTTTCACGCACACAATTTGCATATTTTGGAATATATTTTACACGAACATTAAAATTCAGTGGCTTTCATGCTCTTCTTGCCCAGTATTTTGAGAATAATAGGAGAAAGAAATTGGGGCGTGGTTCCATTCCAGCCCTCTGTATATCTGTAGACTGGAAATCGCCCCTAAAGACACACAGGGGGTCTGTTCCGCAGTACTCTGCTGCAGATGTCCATCGCATATTGTTACCTTCTCAATGTACGAAATCGGTTGGGAAGGACGTTCGTTGACTGTCTGGAGTAATTTCTGCCGGATTTGAAACCGATTTGCACCGACTAGGCGTGCGAAACCGTGGTGGGTCCATGTCGGCGAGCATTCTCCTTTCGCACACTGTTAGGACTGCGAGGCAACGTTGTTAGCAAGTTCCTCTGTACTCATGGATGGTCCCGTCGTGACACGCCTACAAATTGGACCACTTCATTCAGTTTGTGTCCATCGGCACGCCCATACACGTTGATACCTTTTCGCCACTACGTGACAACCGTATTGCTACCCATTTGCCGAGCTGCTTGATCGTAACCCGACCACACCACCTCTCCATGTATGGTTTAAGTCCTCACTGCAACGCCAGTTCGGTTTCTCTGACGTAACTCGAGAAGAAGCCGACCGGACGCGTATCTGGTTTCCAGCCGGTACATGTTTCTCTGAGAAGCGCTGTTGTAACTTTTACCTGCAGTGTTTAGACATCCAACACGAACTGCGACAACGTTACACTCCCAAGGTCTCCACATTGTACAGGGTGAGACACGAACAGTTGACACATTTAATCTTTGAACAGCACCTTTATTGTAGAAAGGAAATGAATAAGAACTGATACACAGGTAACTTGGTCCTCGCAAAATACACTGCACTACATCACATGTTCAATGTGCTACATGTTCGACGTACAACCTTTTTCAGGCGAGTAAACATGTTCCTGACATCTTTCCTGCACAGATCTTCATGAATTTCACCACACAAGTGCACAATCCGGGCATGCATGTCCATAGTAGTTTGAGGCCGTAAGGGAGAATTCACACCGAAGAAACACGCGACACGCAACATGCAACACGCGAAACGAGTATTTCACACCGAAGAGACAAGATGCACGCGGCAAGCGACACTTGTTTTTTTTTGCTCAGTTTTTATGATGGTACCGATATAATTGCATTAATCAGTTTATTAGTCACCCGAAAATAATGTAACGAGACATTGTTACATGTAAACTGCGTTGTAAAATTTGTGCAAGTTATTGAAACTTGGGAGAGGCATGTTGTGCACGAGAAAACTGAGAAATAATATGCACTGAAATCAAACTGTATACGCTAAACTTTTCAGCCTGAATAAAGCGAATGCCTAAACACTAGAGAAATGGTTCTCAACCTTCGTGAAACCATGCCACGGTATTTTTTTTAAGTCAATGCCCTTAGCCGAAGAATTTTCCTCGTAAATCTTTACAGCATTGAAGATTTTATGCATGAATTAACATGTACCTATGAAATTAAATATTGATAAATAAATTCTAGCATAATCATAAGAGTCATAATAGTTTGATTACGTGTGTAGGATTGTTGACAAATATAAAAATATGGAAGACAAAGTGGTAACGTCGTGTCCTTGTAATTAAGTGATCCCGGGTTCGATAACCGGGGAGGCACCGGGCAGATCTAGTTCTGATTAGTCTATTTGTGCATAAAATGGACTTAAAAAACGAAAACTCACAACTCAAATATGATATTGGGATTGTGATAGTTGTCAACCAGTTTCAGCAGGACATTTCACAGCTCAGTATAGTTGATACGAGGGCACGGTATCGGGTCGCGGCCCGTGGTTGAAAAACAATGCACTAGAGTACTTTACCATATTGACTAATATAGTTTGGACTAAAGTGCCTCCATAAGCTGACTTTTTCAAATAAAAGCAGTCAGGTAAATAGCCAAAACACGGCCTCCTTTCACTATGTTGAAGGCAAATTACAGCCGATAGATAACTGCATCAAAAAACTTGATAAAGCGAAATAAACGTTGTGTTTAAATCTTAAAACATTGTTAAAACATTGTACATATCGATACTTTATTATATCAACAAATTAGAGGATCAAACATAATGCAGGTTGGGCTCTCTTCTAGAGTCTAAATACAGCTCGTTAGAATGAAGCATTCGCTGCGCATGCGCGAACAAGAAACTGAAGCAACACGATGCACGGTATTGAGAAAACGGCACAGTCCGAGAGGCACGTAAGCGACACGCGACACGTGCATCTTGCCGTGTCTCTTCGGTTCGAAAGGTTGCATTGATTACTGAGTGTTGGCTTCCAAGCGACACGTGTTTCGTGTTGCATGTCCGTGTTGCGTGTCGCGTGTTTCTTCGGTGTGAATTCTCCCTAAAGGGAACAGATCTCTCAAATAGCCCCACAGAAAAAAAATGGAAAGGATTTAAATCTGGGCTTAAGGGTGGCCAAAGGAATACATCATGATGGCGCGATGGGTATGTTTGAGAATGATTGTGCTTCATCTTGTTGCCACTAATCTGTCAATGAACACCCAGTGGTTTATGCAAGACGGAGCCACACCTCATACCGTGAACAATGTACTGGATTATCTGCGGGGAATATTCGATGGTCGCGTGATGTCCCATAGGTACCCATAGCGCCATCATGATGGATTCCTTTGGCCACACTTAAGCCCAGATTTAAATCCTTGCGATTTTTTC
This sequence comes from Lepisma saccharinum, assembly GCF_977018435.1. Lineage (NCBI taxonomy): Eukaryota > Metazoa > Arthropoda > Insecta > Zygentoma > Lepismatidae > Lepisma > Lepisma saccharinum. The sequence continues at coordinate 28,580,482 of NC_139248.1, forward strand.
TGTGGAGCTATTTGAAAGAGAGACTGTTCCCTTTACGGCCTCAAACTCTTATTGACATGCGTGCCCGGATTGTGCACTTGTGTGATGAAATTCATGAAGATTTGTGCAGGAAAGTTGTCAGGAACATGTTTACTCGCCTGGAAGAGGTTGTACGCCGCCATGAAGGACACATTGAACATGTGATGAAGTGCAGTGCATTTTGCAAGGCTAAAGTTACCTGTGCATCAGGTCTTATTGATTTCCCTTCTACAATAAAGGTGCTGTTCAAAGATTAAATGTGTCAACTGTTCGTGCCACACCCTGTATATATAAAAAAATAGCACAACACAGTAACATAAGGAGCAATGGTAACCGCAACCTCATGTTAAGAAATCTCTAAAGAAACTGACTTGGCAACATCTCACTTACTCCACGTGGGCGTGACAAGTGCTGTCAGTTTCTAAAACGGACGCTATTGGTGGGAAAGGTTTAAGGGGAGGATTTACTGGGCTCCATGTGGACTTGACATGTGGTTGTCAGGTGGAAACTGATCTTTCGGAACTTTCTTTGAAGTAAAGTGGCGTTGGGACGAGGGCTGGGACTTTAACTGCACAAGACGTCTGGCAGAGTTCGCTGCTCGACGTCACTCCACATTACTATCAGGACGCCATTAGTTGGTCCGGATAGAAATTGCTGCAAGTTTTAGCACGGGTAACTCCACAGCTTATTACGTGTGCGTAGGGTTACTGGTTAGTGTGCGTGAGGATGAGTAATGATTAGATGAAGGTGATGAAGGGACTATCGCAAACGGACACCCATGACCAGGCCGGGACTCGAACCCGGAAACTGTTTAATTTATTTTAATTCACTTTGCTGCAACGTTTGTCTAATCGCGACGATGATGACGAGTGATTATTTCCAGTGTTACATCTTAGCATCATATTCTATGGCCCTCCCAGCAAAAACATTCACTTACCTCAAGCCAACTATTGTTGATAACTATGTTCTGACCACCACGCCCAGATTCAACTCATTATATTTTCCAGAAGGGCCATCTGCAGCCGCGGTAGGCCCCTGCATTACCGCGCTTTATTAAACAAGGGCTGTTCAAGGCATACAACTCGGCAGTGGGGGGGGAGTCGCCCCCTCCATCTTTTTCCCTTGCACTGTCTACCAACAGAAAGTAAACTGCGCTCCAGCTACTGCAGCGCAAAATTTTAAAATATGTAAAATAAACGGACAAGCATGGAACTTGGTATAAAAATTGTTATTGTATTGGTAAAATTCCTCCATATTCCAACACGTCGTCCACATTGTTTTTTTTTCATATTTCGTTACTATTCTTTTTGTTCGTGTATTTAAGGGTCTTGGTAAAGGTAAGGTAAAGTTTCCCGTGCATATAACGCTGTGCCATAAAGGCACATTTAGGGGATGTGGGGGGTAGGGCCCCACATATTCTCGATCTAGGTCACTTGAAGGTGATGTGATCAGTACCACTCTTTGGGTGCCTTTACCAGCCAGGGTTGCCCCCAAGTACCCATTGGTTTTGATTCTGGGTGAGCCCCAGAGCTTCTTTATGCGGGGACAAGGCCGGAAAAATTCCGACCTTAGGTCACCCAGCCCGGGAGTCAGACACCCTACCACGGCTCCTGTTTTTAAGGGACTTGAGCTCCTAGAATGGTGGAAATAGCCGCACAGATGACGCACTCATCATAATTTTTAATAACCAATCACTCTTATAGAGGGTGATTCTTATAGAATCGGCCTGATGAATTTTGCTAATAATGCTGCAGATGATGCATACAACCGCTCACAATTACCATATAATAATTCGTGGGCCGTGATGAGTCGAATGGTGTGCGGATTGTCCGACAGGTCGCAGCACTTATGCTGCAAGATTCAGGGACACGCAGCGGTACAGCTACGAACGTGTTTGCAGTGCCCATGCGCCAGGCCTCCAAGATCCCCCGACCTTACCAGCCTGGAATTTTTCGTGTCTGGTTTAATGAAGGACAGGGTGTATGCAAACAAACCGCGTACGTTGCAAGCTTTAAAGGACAACATTTCGGCTGAATCAGGAACATCACCTGAGAAACGCTGAGGCGAGTCAAGGCGAATATGCAAACGCAGGTGGAGGCGTGCCTTCTTGAAAACTGCGGACACTTTCAACACATGCTCTGATCACAATCAACGGCACACTATCCAAGGTACGTCATGTATAAATTACGTTAATATCTATGTGGTATATTTTATAATACAGCTCATTTTTTTGTCGGGCCGGTTCTGTAAGAATCACCCTGTATTATTTGACGATATGATATTAGTTTTGAACGTCTCTGTAAGGCCAGTTGTCCATCCCGCCCAGCTTTTTCCCGGTAGCAAAAGTAAACACATTGTAAACCAATCATCAGTCTCTCATCTTTCATCCATGTTCCTGTGCTTCCTTCTCCAATTTCCTTCTTCCTCTAATCTTGATTTCCTGTACATTTCCTGCTGGAAGCACGACAGAGAAAGGACAAGAATTTCCGGGATGTCTTTTTTTCCCATTTATCGTCCCTGCCTTTTCATCTCTCCCGTCAGCTAACCCTTAATGCATTTACAAACGGACTGCCGGATGAGACCAGCGGTGTTTTTCCAGCTCCACGTCTTTTCGCCGGAAGGATGCTGTGTCATTGATCGAGAGCGTCTCCCGAGGTGCATTGTTTTCCCTTTGTGTCGCAGCGACGTACTTCATTTTAAGTTAATTAAAGACTTTACGAAACTGGCTCTCAGCGAAATGAAAACAGATCGAGCGAGTAGGGTGGGTTGGCACGGAGACAGCACTGCGAAATTGAAAGGCAAGACACTTGTTGTTATTGGTTTGGAACTGTGGGCCCTCGTCCGTGGGCAATTTTCACCACCCTTCGTCAACGGGCCTCGAAACGGAAATCATTCGGCAACCTCTCCGCTGCGAGTATTAAAGCTGTTGCCTTTTAATCAAGAGGTCTCTGATTCGATTCCCAACAAAGTGCAGAATTCCACTTTAAGGCAGGGTTCTTAAAGATCCAGAAACCCATAAATTCTATTGAGTTCCGCAATAGGACCGGAATTTTTTTCTCGAATAATTTAAATTCGGTCCAAGTTGCGTATTGTTTCATTGAAAAAATGTTCCTGAACCGTATTTAAATTCATTCGGAGAAAAGGTTCCTGGACCGGAATTGAATTTATTTAAAATTCCTGAACCTTTAACAACTCTGCTTTAAGGCCTAACGGACACTACCGATGAAGAAGTTGAGTGATTTGGGGGACGTCACGCTCTTGTACTAGTAAACGTCTGTGTTCCTTTCAGCTTTTCTTTTATTTTCAAACTGATGTAGTTGAGGAAGTGTTTCCTTTAAATAACAGTGCATTATGACTAATTGTGAATATAATGTCGGGATAAAATCAGAGCTGATTCAGGCCTGTTCAATGGTAACTCTTCTTCTTATACAAGGAGAGTTAAAACCTGAGAAACCATAGGACGAACTGTATACAGCTGAAATTTACATGAGGTATCAACGGTCAATTGCAAAACCACTTCGAGGCTGCAGCTCCAAAGAAGCAATTTTCGTCCTTTTCAAAGATGGCGCCTCCTCCACACACTTGCATCAGTGAAGAGCAGTGGTATCTTGCCCTCTGGAAATCTAAAACTTACATAACTGATACGGCGAATGGAAATTCAAATGCTTAACACACGAGCAAGTTCACAAATGGTGGAGGAAGTTCGACAATGGCCTCAGTTCACAGGCAGATGGGTGGAAAGGCCGTCGCAGTGGCTCATAAGTGATTGCTCCTGCATTCCAATAGGTTCGATTTCTGGCAATCTCACCTTCACCATCCGGCCTCCGTGGCGGACTGGTTAGCAGAGCGCGCTACGGCATCAGGAGTTCCGGGTTCGAATCCCGGGATTGGATGTTTGTGAGTGTCCATTCATCAATTTCATCACATCTTCGCAAATTAGCCAAAATTAGCACAAGACGCGAAGTAAATTAAAGCAAATCAATCAATCACCTTCGCCAGTTAAAGTTCTCTTGTCTTCTTCTACGCATTTTAGATGATACGTCTTGGGGTGCTGATAGGACGGTATTGTTCCGCCTGTACCGTTCACTCATCAATAACACTGTTAAGCCTTGTTTCCATGCTAATAAAACTTTAAAATGCTGACCAAGGCAGAATTTATTGTATACAAATTATACACTAAAAACGTAACGTTTCCACCCTCTAACAGTGTCTTCTTCAGACGAAGATTCACAATAAATTTTGCCTTGGTTAGCATCTTAATGTTTTATTCACTCATCAGGTCGAAGCTCGATTATGGCTGCGTTGTGTATTCGTCCGCCCAACCCTTCGAACCATAGACACCGTCCATCACCCTGGTATTCGTGTGTGTTCCGGTTCTTTCCGTACCAGTCCAGTAACCACTTTGTGGGTCGAGGCATCTGAACCGTCGCTGTCTCTGCGATGACAGCGGCTTATACTGAACTACTTCCTCCATCTTCGCTCGATGCCCGCTCATCCGTCATTTCACACCGTCTCCGACGAGAGACCGGCTACACCCTCGTGTTACTAGTCCGTTTGGTGTTAGTGCAGACGAGATCCTATCAGCACTTGGTGGGATAAAAACATCCCTGGCAGGGATAAAGATAAGTAGGGGAGAGTTGCCGAAATTGGACCAGTTGGTACTATTTTGCTTCTGCATCAAAAACAAGACACAGAAAAAGAACGAAATTGTAGGTATGAGAAGAACAAACTATTAGCTTTCACTTCATAAAAATGCAGGAACAAATATAATAGGGTGCATAAACGAAAGTAGTGACATCGGTCCATTATAGACAACTGGTTTCCTAACTTGGACCACAGGTTGCTTAGGTTGGACCTTCACAAAAGGCATGTACGTATGTATGTCTACGGTATCTAGACGCCTGCAGCACTCACTGCACACACCATTGTGGTATTTACTCCACGTTCGCCGCTTGTAACAGCACCTACCTGTGATTTTCATTTCTTTACTACCATTTTCTGTGAACGTTTCTGGACTGTGGTCAAACCTGACTCATCCACGTTGAATATTCGGTCAGCTGTAAAACCAAACAAACCATACCTTCTACTACACTCGTTCAAGCCATAGTCCCCATTATTGTATATTGCTATAGCCAATTGCAATTCCATCTCTATCCACAACTCGTACTTTCCCCGGTCCAAATTGGGGAAAACGTGGTGGTCCAACTTAGGCAATTATACCCCGTTAATAAAAATATGCCGCTACACGAACGTACGCAACTAAACAATAGTTTTACCACATGTTGTTAGTGGTTATTGAATGGCACTTTTATAATATACTACAGGACATTTGATTAGTTACCCCTAATTTACACAAGAGCTTAAGATCCGAAGCACAATAATTGCAACACGAACAATGGAAACACAATAACAGCACTTCTACTTCGTCGAACGTCTCTAGTTGACTGGCCATTCAGTCATTTGTACATGGCACTGACGCCAACCAGTAGTGCCAACTCACCTGTTTCAAATACTCGTCTATAGGCAAAAACAAAGGCGGTCCAACTTAGGCAACGGTCTAATTTCGGCAACTCTCCCCGATCTTTTGCAGAGGATAAAATTATTTGAGGGAGGAAATCCCCGGCATCCCCCAGTTAATTCGCACACTGACCTTACATCCTCCTAGTTTTGGAACCTAATCGCCGCCACTGTATAAACAGTATTTTCACATTCTAAGAAAACCCAAACCCACACACATATATCATCATTAGACTTCGGATTTTTAGGTTCTAAAAAGTGTGCTTTTAGGTTCCTAAAATAGGCTCTAAAAATCCTAAAACAGGTTCGAAAAACCTTAAAATAAGTTCTAAAAATCCTAAAATAGGTCCTAATAATAATACGTTAGGCCCGAAAAATCCTGAAGTACGCACAATCTTGCATAACGTTATGTGTGTTGCCTAACCCTACGGCGATGGCAGAACTTACCATTGGAAATGTTGTTATTAAAATCCACTGTTCGCCGTATAGTTAGGCAAGAATCTTTTTTCATGATTTCCACAGTCAAACTCCGCAATTTTGTCTGTGAGAATCATCTTACATGCTGAAAATAATATTTAAACAAAAACATAGTCAGTGGTGTAAACTTGAATGCTGAAATATTAGTTTGCCACAAAGCATCGAAGTGACGCGAAAGTGAGCAAGACCACACAGATCAGACCACTTTGGATTGTACAGATAACAGTGGCACCAGACATTTTGCTTTGTTCAGAACTTTGAAAACTCACCAAGGACTTGGAGGAAGGGAAATCGACAGAGAGTACGTTCAAACACGTTCGTCATTGAATTTTTTCGTGACTAAACAAAGGAAATGCCTCTGTGTGACATAAAAAGTCTGTAAAGCCTTTAGAAGTTTATAAAAACCTGAAGAAAGGCTTGATTTAGGCGCAAAAACCTAAAATAGGTTATAAGAAACGAAATAGGGTTTTTTAGTCACTATAAAACTTCATCAGTTGTTACGTTTTTTAATCAAACGCTGACATAACTTATTATTTCTTACATACCTGTAAAGGAAAAAAATAGGTTATAAACCTAAAATCCGATGTCTATTCATCATTCATCACTCATCCCCATTTTCGCAAATTTGCCAAAAGTGACAAAAAGAGTATTAAAATAAACCAAACCAAACCCCCACACAAAAAGAGCTATTGAAGTAGTAACACCGAGGATACTTGAAACCAGCTCTTGCCATGCCGGTAGGCTTTCGTAGTTTATTTGAAAATGGACAGAGCAACGGCTTAACTCTTGAAGCTTTTTGTGAATCCTCTGCACCCGACGACAATAGACAAATAATCAAGGAGCTATTTAAAAATAGAACTTCAGACGCGAAGCAATTGTTTTAAAAGTTAATTAACTTTTTCCCCGATTGATTTTTCAGTTATGTTTGTTCTATAGTTAATAAAAAGGGTTTAATATGTTTTCAATTCTATTTTCCTTGGCGGGGATAAAAACATCCCTGACAGAGATTACATTTTTTTCCTGCCAGGGATAAAAATTCTTGTGGGGGCGGGATCCCCGGCATCCCCTCGTTAATTCGCACACTGGATCTACTAGGGTGAAACGAAATTTTTTAAAAAAAATCTAATAGTGCGGAAAAGTTGCCTTTAGATGTAAAAACAACAAAAATAAAATTTGATGATAATCGGAGCATGTCTTGAGGGTGGTTTGAAAAGTTCTCGGAATGGAATAGAAAGAAACGACTTACAACAGTGATTTCTTTTGATTTTTCAATGTAGTCTCCCTGTACACTAATGCACTTGGTCCAGCGATGTTCCAATGCCTTGATCCCATCTCGAAAATTAGATTCCTCCAGGCCTGTGAAATACGTGTCAACTTCGGCTATTAGTTCTTCCTTTGAAGAGAATCTCCGTCCACCGAGGAAACTTTTGAGTTTGGGGAAAAGATGAAAGTCTGAGGGAGCCAAATCAGGCGAATAAGGCGGATGTGGCAACAATTCGTAACCAAGTTCATGAATTTTTGCCATGGCAACGACACTTGTGTGAGGGTGCGCATTGTCCTGACGCAAGATGATTTTCTTTCTTGCCAAGCCTGGCTTCTTTTCCCGTATCTTATGCTTTAGTTGGTCGAGGAGATTAGCGTAGTATTGTCCCGTAATTGTTTCACCAGTGGGAAGATAATCGATCAACAGAATCCCTTTCGCATCCCAAAACACTGACGCCATTACCTTTCCGGCCGACCGTATTGCCTTTGCTTTCTTTGGTGGTGGTGAATCAACATGTTTCCACTGTTTTGACTGTTGTTTTGTCTCTGGGGTATAGTAGTAGACCCACGTTTCATCTGTCGTCACAAACCAGCGCAAAAAATCTGTTTGGTTTCTCTTAAAACGAGTCAAACATTGTTCGGAAATGTCCACTCTGATGCGTTTATGGTCCTGTGTTAAAAGTCGCGGCACCCATCTTGCAGATAATTTTCTCATATCCAATTCAACTGTTAAAATGTGATACGCCCGTTTGGATGACATTCCTATAGCTTCAGCAATTTCACGCACTTTCAGTCGGCGATCCTCCATGACCAATTTATGCACTTTTTCAATAATTTCTGGGGTAGTAGCACATTTTGGGCGACCACTACGTGGATCATCATCTAAGCTGTCCCGACCAAATTTAAACTCGTTTGTCCACTTTGCAACAGTTGAATATGAAGGAGCAGAGTCCCCCAGTGTGTTCAGAAAATCGGCATGAATTTCCTTTGCTTTCATACCTTTCTTTACGAAGTACTTAATCACCGCTCGAATCTCGATTTTTTTCCATCTTCACAAAGCACTGCACGGGAACAACTACAAAGTGACGTCCGCACCACAGATCTCTACCCAGAACACTGACGCGCCACGTGTTTATTAATAAAGGATGGCCTATTACTATGCGGGAACCTCGTTGTCCTAGCACTGACATCTGTTGGTGATTCCGAGAACTTTTCAAACCACCCTCGTACGATGAAGTTTCATAAATTTGAATTTTGCTCTATTTCAACCTTTTTCTCTAGTTTCTTATTTGCGTTACTAAAGCCCAAATCAAAAAGTTCGTACTTTTTATGTCTTTTTATTAATAGAACAAACGTTTAAGGAGGGGTTAAATTTAATATTTTTTTATCCTCACTATAAATTTAACTCCCCCAAAAAACGTTTGTTCTATTAATAAAAATGTATAAAAACTACGAACTTTTTGATTTGGGATTTTATGGCGCAAATAAGAAACTAGATTAAAAGGTTGAAATAGAGCAAAAAAAAATATTCAATTTTTTGAAACTTCATCGTACTTGCGGCACCTCAAGACATGCTCCGATTACCATCAAATTTTATTTTTGTCGTTTTTACATCAAAAGGCAACTTTTCCATACTATTTGATTTTTTTTACCGTTCCATCCTACTCTACACCCTGCCTGTTTTAACTACACGGCAGAACTGTATGCAGTTTTCAAGGCATATGATTTTGCTGATAGTCAGTCACGCCATGAAGAAAATCCTTGTCTGCACATATTACACCAGTGTGTTCCAATGTCTGGAATGGGCCTGGTCAAAGCAAACTATTCTAGGTGGCAGCACCCCTGTTGTGTCCCCACTCTTTTGATGGGCAGTTGTTCTCCCATTTAAATACATGGGGAATTTGATGCCGAACGTGCTGCTATTACATTAAATTGCAAGTTTAATTCCATCTTAACTTCAGAAATTATGTCGGAACATGATAGATAAATAATCAATGCTGTGAAACTAAAAATTTTAATAAGACGATCGTCAACAACAGAAAAGATATCCGAACTCAAGAAAGCCTTAAAATTTGTACTGCACTTGTTTACGTCACTTGAAATTTTCACAATTTAAGTGCTTTATTCTTGTGAATCTGGTAAAGAATAATACATAATAATTCGACGCGACTGTACTTTTATTTTTATAGTTGTTATTAATAACTGCCTCCTTTTTTACTTGAATTCATACTTCTCCTCATGGCTAGTAAATATGGTTCTTCATTTTATACATAGGGGAGACCGGGGCACTTTGTCACAATTTTCACATTTTATTTTTTTGTGGCTCTCACGTAAGGCCGAAAATTATAATTTTTTACATGCAAATACTTAGTTATCTTGTGCACAACATATGTTCCTCTGTATAATGTAACTCATCCTGAACTGGACTTATTAACTCTTCTTTATGATCAATACAGTTGTGACAATTTACCCCATATGCGGGGCAAGTCGTCACAATATCTGGGGCAAGTTGTCACATGCTATTCTAGTGGCAGTTTCATTAAATAGGTAAGGTAAATTATGTTAGTTAAACAGGAAATAAAGTCGGTGGGGCCTGTATATTTTCTTCATCCCAAAAGATACATATATTGTCACATCAATCTTTGTAGGTAAACCAGAACTTTCATGAAAAGAACACTAGCTTACAGAGTAGCTAATGAATCAAAACTACAAACTTAAAGGTTACAGAAAACTGTTTCAGTAAGAACATTTGCAAAAAATAGGGCCTACACTTCCAACACACGAAATTTGCCAGTGGCATTCAACTTTCTTGTGATTTTAGAGTTAATAAATTGCAAAAATATTACTATATATATATATATGTCCGAAGCTTGTTTTAGGTATGATACTAGTAAGTCTTCCTCATGTTCCGCAAATACTCTGTTACATGTTGAGTAACCCAATGTGAATGAGCATTGCCCGGACTGTAGTTCACTATCTGTAACACGTGCACAAAATCTCGCCGATGTTCTGTAGTGGACATGAAATTCTTTGGCAGCTTTACGTATTGATACAGTGACAACATGCCCCGTCTTATTTGTGACAACTTGCCCCACTCTTCGTAGTTCCTCTTTTTTAAAAATAACTGTACCAAACAATAAGATTAAGCGCATTCAGAGTACCACATTATGAAGCTCTATTTCTAACCTACATAACACATAAGAAAATACTTACCGCTCACGCTTTCACGAACACGCAGTAGGAAAATTCCAGGACTCAAAAAATTTACACTGAAGCACTGAAAACAGACAAAGCTCAACTGACTCAGCCACGTGTTTCCCGCACACCTCTAAACGAGTACAGTTGGAAGTGATATCTAGTAGGTAAAAGAGAAAGCAGCACCAGCTCGCTGACGTTTAGACTTTTCTCAGAATTGCTACTGTGACAACGTGCCCCTTGTGACAATGTGCCCCGGTCTCCCCTACACATTTATCCAGAAGAATAGTTATAGCAAAAAAAAAATATTCTGTTTCATGTCTCGCAACCTCTAGGGCTTTCTTATTTACAGGTATTATAATTCCAAAATTGTTGTAACCCAAAACAAAATGGACGAAAATATGGGGGGGGGGGTGTGCTTAATACAAAGAAAACATATGTTAATATTAAGTTATTGGATACGGCATAGTGTATAATAATTAATATCATGCGCTTACTCACTTAATACATTTTACTTTGTAATTTAGGAAGTTTGTACGATTCCTACTCCCGCCCTTGAATTACACATTATCGCAAGTGGCAACAAGAGGAAACATAAAAGCGTACTGTAAAAATCTATTTTATTGTATTATAGACCCATGGCAGCTAGGGACGACCAAAATTACGTCAAGTTTAGTGCTCTTTGTGCATAAACATACTATAGTTAGCCCGTTCGAGCTGCCCTGCCGTTACGCTTTAAGATATTAATTCTTAGGTTCAGGAGAATGTAATTTTCGGAAACTTATGACTTGCTCCATAACACATTTTTGTTATCGATTTACACGAGAAATTCTTACCTTTGGTGGAAATGACGTTTGAATAGCCATCCTATCGCGCTCCAATGTAAAGCTTAGGACAACCAGATGACGAACGAAATTCTTTAGGGACACAACAGGGGTGGCGCGTCTAGCGGAAGAGTTTGGCAATAAACCACCCCACTGCCGAATTCCAGACAACTTGTATTGCAGCACATCTGTCGACGGACGGCTAGTATTCTTGTGCGAGAGCGCCGAAGTTCGCTTCTGTTGGATCCCTTGTCACGTGGGCATACAAGGAAGCGAAGCAGCCGATGCTGCCGCCAAGTCTGCTGATGAAGACGGCGACGTTCTTGTCCACCTTCTGCCATCTAAGGACCTCCAGAATGTTTTTCGTTGTTCCATTCTTAACACGTGGCAGGCAGAGAGGGATGAGATAAGGGGGAACAAGCTTCGAGCTACCAACCTGGTGCTTGGCGTTCTTCGTCCCGTCCCTTCCGCCGAGAAGAAGTATGTTAAGGCTGCTCCGAATCGGACATAGCCGTCTAACGCATCGCATTTGCTGCAAGGACTGGACCCTCCGTTGTGCAGCAGTTGTGACGTTGTTTTAAGTTTTTGGCACATTAAGCACCTCAGACACAGTTTTAACCTTTCCAAGGACTTGTCATCCATGTTGGGTGACAATGTCAGTGTTTTAACCAACGTTTTTAGGTTTTTTAGAAGAGCGGGCCTCTTCCACTATTTCTGAGGTAGTTTTTAAACTATCCTTACCTTCCTAATGTGTTGTGTTTTTCCTATGCAAGTCCATTTACAACTTGCATTTTTAAACTTTCTCAAGGAGTATTTTACAACCTTTTTTAAAATTTTGAGGTAAGGGTTTTAGATAAGGGGTTCTACCCCGTATGTATTGAAGGGCGCAAAATGGCCACACGTGCTGATGCGGGCCAACAATTTTAAATCAATAAATCAACCAAATATTATTGTTCTTGAGATGTACAGGAACCAACACAAACTTTGAAATACAGCGTGTCCGTAATATCATGGAGGAATTTCAAACTATTTTTTGAAAAGCCATAAACAGAAAACATTCCAAATACATGCGAAATGAAACACCAACTCATATGATCTTACATATTTAATGCAAGTCAATGTGGCTTGCGTTTGTTGACCTACACTTCACTTGTTGCCACACACGACTAAGCACATCAGAAGCGATGGATTAAACAGCTTTTATCATTCTCGCCTTCAAATGCTCATTTTGCTTTAATTACACGTAAAATTGTAAAGGCGTGAGGTCTGACGATCGTGGTGGCCAGACATGATGTTCTCGTTACCGTCACGTCATGTGGCTACCTGAGCGTGCATCCCCAGTCTTCTCCACACTTCAGAAACTATTGATGTTCTACAGTGCAGGGTAAATCTCATTGATTTGTTGCGTTTTTTTTCGGATACTGTAGGACACTTAAACCCAATCACAACTGTACGGACATAGTAATGCTATGATAAAATACAGCAACCCTATATACAGAAATCTACGAGAAAAAAATTAAAATAAGTTAAGTTTATCGTTTAACCCACACTCGTTAAACGGGGAAGTTTGCAATTTGCAGGATTGGTCATACTTCTAAAGGTCTTTCAGCACATTCGTCTCCCTAAAAATAAAAAGACTGAACGTGCTGCCATGGCTAAATCGTAAACCTTGAGCAACACCTTATTTCCGGCCATGCAACAGTTTTTGGCAGTCCAAGACTGGAAGGTGGGGGAGAGGGGGAGTATCCAATCCATTAGCAAAATCCACTTCGGGAGCCATACATCATTTTGTTCTCCACTTCGTGACAGGTTGGAATTGTTACGCGTGTCGTTTTTGCAAAAACGTGAATCCGTCTCGTCGTTTTCAATTCCGGCTTAATTGCGTCTCCGTTCAGCTCCGACACGAGTCGTAAAATGAAGCAGGCCTTGAAAAACCGCCGTGCGCTCACGTGTTCCCCTGCCTCGAATTGTTTTAGTTCCTCCTCAATTTATGATTTACACACGACAATTTTTTTGAACACGAGAAGAACGTTTGCAATTTCCTAAGCGGAGTAAAGGAAACGTGTCAGAAGAAAGAACGGGCAAAGAAATGACTGCTTGAAACTTTTCTGAAGCCAAATCTCGGTCTACCACCGTAATAACAATTGGGGAGCTACTTGAAGAGAAGTGAGGACAATTGGGGAGCTACTTGAAGAGAAGTGAGGACAATTGGGGAGCTACTTGAAGAGAAGTGAGGACAATTGGGGAGCTACTTGAAGAGAAGTGAGGACAATCGGGGAGCTGCTTGAAGACAAGCGAGAACAATTGGGGAGCTATGCTTGAAGACAAGCGAGGACAATTGGGGAGCTATGCTTGAAGACAAGCGAGGACAATTGGGGAGCTATGCTTGAAGACAAGCGAGGACAATTGGGGAGCTATGCTTGAAGACAAGTGAAGACAATTGGGGAGCTATGCTTGAAGACAAGTGAAGACAATCGGGGAGCTATGCTTGAAGACAAGTGAGGACAATCGGGGAGCTATGCTTGAAGACAAGCGAGGACAATCGGGGAGCTATGCTTGAAGACAAGTGAAGACAATTGGGGAGCTATGCTTGAAGACAAGCGAGGACAATTGGGGAGCTATGCTTGAAGACAAGCGAGGACAATTGGGGAGCTATGCTTGAAGACAAGCGAGGACAATTGGGGAGCTATGCTTGAAGACAAGCGAGGACAATTGGGGAGCTATGCTTGAAGACAAGTGAAGACAATTGGGGAGCTATGCTTGAAGACAAGTGAAGACAATCGGGGAGCTATGCTTGAAGACAAGTGAGGACAATCGGGGAGCTATGCTTGAAGACAAGCGAGGACAATCGGGGAGCTATGCTTGAAGACAAGTGAAGACAATTGGGGAGCTATGCTTGAAGACAAGTGAAGACAATCGGGGAGCTATGCTTGAAGACAAGTGAGGACAATCGGGGAGCTATGCTTGAAGACAAGCGAGGACAATCGGGGAGCTATGCTTGAAGACAAGTGAAGACAATTGGGGAGCTATGCTTGAAGACAAGTGAGGACAATCGGGGAGCTATGCTTGAAGACAAGCGAGGACAATCGGGGAGCTATGCTTGAAGACAAGTGAAGACAATCGGGGAGCTATGCTTGAAGACAAGTGAGGACAATCGGGGAGCTATGCTTGAAGACAAGTGAGGACAATCGGGGAGCTATGCTTGAAGACAAGCGAGGACAATTGGGGAGCTATGCTTGAAGACAAGTGAAGACAATCGGGGAGCTATGCTTGAAGACAAGTGAGGACAATCGGGGAGCTATGCTTGAAGACAAGCGAGGACAATCGGGGAGCTATGCTTGAAGACAAGTGAGGACAATCGGGGAGCTACTTGGAAAGAAGCGAGGACAATTGGGGAGCTACTTGGAAAGAAGCGAGGACAATTGAGGAGCTACTTGGAAAGAAGCGGGTACTGTTTCTGGTACTTATGGATAAAAGTAAAGGCTTCAGTATGTAGAAACACTCCTAGGCAGTTTTTATTTCTTCTGGGAAGAAAGTTTCCGGCAGTCTTCAATTTGGTATATTATTGTTAGTCCGTTAATTATAAAAATTGCTCAAAATATTGTGTTATACGAGGACAAATCGAAAAGTCTTTGCCCCATTTTTTTTCAGACGAAATATTAAACATGCAGGGAAATCAAAATATGGGAATTTAGGACTAAAAGTGGTAAACGTTGTAAGTGCCAAAAGCGAAAGTGTTGGGAAATCGCATCGTTCCGCACTTCAGCCCGTAAGAACGTGCACACTAGTGATCTCTTTACACGCACATTGAACTACTTAGACGACTACCAGCCACATTTCACGTTTACCACATTATAAAGCATGGCACACAGCGTTTACCAATTTTTGTCTTCAATTGTTCTATGTACTTTCCACTATATTTCCACATAGTCACCACCACGGTTCAGGCACTTGTCCCGTCGCACCACTACTTTAGACTTCGACCGGATGATCATGGAAGGACTGCGGGACAGCGGTCTTCGCTTCGTCAAATGGATATCTGTCCTGCCAGTAACTTCTTCAGTGCACCGAACACGTGGAAATCACTGGAGGAGATGTCTGGAGTATACGGTGCTCCAGAATCTCCCATTCGAATGACTGAAGTATGTCGATGGTTCTGTTTGCCACATGAGGCCTGGCGTTATCGTGGAGGATAACAACATTGTCCACATCGAGAATCCCTTGGCGCTTTTTCCTGATGGCAGCTCGCAGACGTGAGCGTGTGCCACAATAGCTGTCGGCATTGATGGTGTCACCTCGTGGCATGAAATCCAGCAGGAGTGGTCCTCGGCGATCCCAGAAGACAGTGAGCATCGCCGTGGCAACGTTTTCAGTTGTGAGCGAGGACACCCGGACCGCACATTGTCATGAAGGTCTTCTCGGCCATTTTCTAACTCACAACACCACCACCGCACACTTCTCAAAGCGAGACACTTGTCCCCGTACGTCGGCTGCATTTCCCTATGAATCTCGATGGGCGTTCGTCCCTTGCTCCCACTGGCGTACTCCGAAATGTTGAGAAAATCAACATTTTCAAATAAAAGCAGTGAAGAACTTGGGAAAAGCCAGAGTGCTAAATGCAAAATCGCCTTACAATAACCGCCGATTGCCATTTTTGAGAGTGGAAAGCTTTTAACATAAAGGCCAACACACTAATCTCTGCCGCTGCGCAGATCCCAATTTTCGTTTCATCTCCCTGCCTCTTAGTATCACATGATCTACCCTGCTCGCCAACCTTCGCCATTGTTGCCAATTGTCATTCCATTCCTGCACACACTCGCGCAAACATAATTGAAAATAATTGAATAGCGCTCCAGCTCACGGCTCACACCTTTCGACAGGGACGTTATGCGGCAATATAGAATGACGTAATGGTTGCTTCTTTTATGCAGTGCATTTTCATTGGCTAGTTTGTAACTAGTGTGGCCAACTGTCTTAATGAAGCACTATTTATATCACGGAAGGACAAAGACAAAGTGACTGTGAGTTTTGCTGGATCGGAAGCACCATAATATTATTTTAATACTTGACCGGTTTGACGTTGTGTGTGTGTATTGCGTGTGTGTATGTTAAAGTGCATGTATTTCGTTAGTGAACGTTAAATTCCATAATGTCTCCGGTACTATTGTTCATATTTCATCACTTTAGAATTGCTCAAAATAAATAAATTATGTGGATTCATGAGCATTTCAACTCTCGGCTGCGTCACGTGTTCTTGTAGGAATTGTAGGAAGGAATGTAGCTGTTATTTTTGCTGCTTAATGCGATGCATATTGTTTTGTGTTCAAGTTGGCATACTTTGATGGGTGTCAAGTTCATAACAAAAGAAAAAATCCGCTCGGCTTATCGCCTGGTGGCAATATATGTACTTGTTATTCTTGTTATTGTCGCGGAAGCTGGCATGGTTTGTAAATGTACAACAAAGGCAGCCGATGATCGCCCATCACAGAGAGGCAATAATACTGCTTAAGGAGGAGTTTTGTGGTCCAGTTCTCGAGGTTTAACACGTTCGCAGCGCAGGTTATTAGTTCTCAAACAAGTGGTAGTGTCAGTCGTGTATCACATGTCGTTGCAGTTCCAGTATCAGTGTGGACGGCCTTATTGGGAGTGAACAGTTAAAATGGCACCAGGTCCTTTAATGCAATGGAAAAATAATACATTATTTACATTATTTGAAATCACACAAATAATTAATCACTATAAAGAAGTCTTCTTTGCATCATTTTGGGTAATTTTACGCATGTGTTAGTCCATATTTAGCGAAGTTTTAGTACATACATATGTACATATAAAACCACTTGTTAGCACATATTAATCCCAGCGCTCGTTATAATGCATGGCGTTTAAAACTCAACGTTTAGATAGAGCTGAGTTCTCTAGTTTCCTTGTTCTACGAACAGCTGTGCCTCGGCGCACTGTAGCGATTTTTCTATCGAACAGATTAGCAACACTGGTTCTCGCGTTTTGCTGCGCCGATCGCGGCAGAGATATGTGTGTCGACCTATACGAAATATCTTATTGTGTTTGCTGCGCCGCTAGAAAGCAGCTATGGACAATTCACCTTTACAATTCCAGCCCCTCCAGAAGAAAAATCCCACGTACGCCAGTGCTTGTTCTATAGAAAACGAATAACACTTCACTGCTCATACAACGTGGACGTGTTGAGTACTGCAGCCATCTTTGCAAACTGACAACAGAGCCATGCCGCGGAGCAGCCGAGAGTTATATCTGGGCCGTTCCAAGAATAACCTATTGCATTGAATGTATATCTCGGTTTCTCAATATTCGGCTGGAAAAAATAGGGCCAAAGACTTTTCGATTTGCCCCCGTAAGTTCGTAAATGATCATCGTGCATCAATGTAGTTTACAAGCACATTTCTTACGTAACAATAAAATTATCATTAGTTTTAATCTCACCTAAAAAAAAAAGGTGAACGTACAGTGTACCGTTGCGTACCACCAGAGGAAAGAAAGAACTGCTCCTAGGTATCTCGTCTTGTGATTGAAGAGTCGAAGATCCATTATCGACCTCCGTGGCTGAGTGGATACAACAGCGCTCTACGCGCCGGGATCCCGGGTTCGAATCCTGGCCTGGGCATTCTTTATGAGTGTCCCTTTATCAATTGCATCATGTCATCACTCCTCTTCATCGTCGCGATTAGCCAAAAGAGAAGAAAAGCGACGTAAAATATTTATTATCCATGTTTTAGTTCTTTCTGGGTCTTCTAGAGCAAATGACTGCAATAGTTTTTACCACATTGACTTTTATGCTCAATCTCCGGCACCAATTCTTGATATGCAACAGCTGCCTTTGAACACAGAGGCAGCACGTTTTGAGACGCTTTTCTGCGACAAAAAAGATACCGGTCGTCGGCGTATAGTGCCCGTAGACAACTATTTGCGAATGCTATACAGCAGTTGTATACAGTGGATATAGGATTGTGCTAAATACTATGAACCTTGAGATTTTCATATTAGGAAACAAGAGAGACTTTTATCTAAAAATACCGGTAGTATTAACCATGTTAACACCAATGGTGATTCACACAGAATGTGCTGCCGTGCAGGTAAGATTCCAGACGTCTCATCAATTCTTCCGGAACTTAGGTCCACATCCACACTTTATCAGTGTACTTTATCAAAGGCTTCTTCAAACTCAGGAAATATATCAGGACGTCATATGGCGAGTTCAATCTCGCTGCGAGAGGTAATCCACAACACAAACAGATGAGATGTGTTGTCATGACGATTTCAGGGACTAAAGTGTATTGAAGAACGCGGACTGCACAGAGGACATTGCACACGACTAGCCTGCCACCTGCAACGTGCACACCAGGCTTTCCTAAAGATGATGTAAACACCAAATGAACAGACGTGCATTTGCATGCTAAATTGATAAAATATTTTAATTGCGTTCTAGAAGTGTTTCGAGCAGGGTTGTTAAAGGTCCAGGGACCTATAAATTCTAATGGGTTCCGTTGCAGGACCGGAATCTTCTTTCTCGCACAATTTAAATTCGGTCCACGTTGCGTATTGTTTTATAGAAAAAAGGTTCCTGGACCGAATTGAAATACTTTAGAGATGAAAGCGTTATTTACGGTCCACGATTTTCTCTCCTGGACCGGAATTGAATTTATTTAAAATTCCTCGACCTTTAACAACCCTGGTTTCTAGATATTACATTATTTCTTAACAATTTAGTTAGCATTCGAATATATACGCTTATATTTGTAACTGGTCATTGAAACTGAGGCTACTGGTTGCCACAGCGAGATAAATTTGTTTCACAAGTTTAACTTCATTTTTGTCCACGGATAGGCTAATCTGGATTGGATTTGAAACTCAAATGAATCCGACCCGGTGCGCTGGGTTCCCATCTGAAATCCAACCCGGCATAGGCGCCGACTCCATGGGGCTTGGGGGAGCTCAAGCCCCTCCAATGTTAATGATGTGGGGGCAGAGCCCCTCAAATAATTTTGCTTAAGAGGATCTAATGTATTATTTTGCTTCTCTTGTAAAGTTTACTCTGAATTGTGCAACATGAACTTAACTTTAAATACACATTTGAAATGTTCTAGACCATTAAATTTGGAGGGCTGAGACCGCTAAACCATCAACTTTGGGGGGGGGGGGCTATGAACGGAGACAGCAAAACACATGACTTATTACTATATACTAAGTATATAATGATGAGTATTGTTAACATTTTTACTAAAAAGTGTTTCAAAATAACGAGGTGATATGACAATTATACCAGTATGTTGTTTTAGTGAATTCTGAACAATTTGAGGTCGTAAACACGACTTGCAGGCAATATTGATATGTACGATAATTAGTTATCCTCGAAATCTCTTCCTCTAGTCCAAAGAATAAGGGGAAAATAATTCTAAAGTCTTTGAGTTTATTTAACACTGGCTTGCAGTAAAATACTCAAGGAAAGCTTATGAAAAGTCTGTATTTCGAAAGCGGGAACGGCTATGATCAAAGGCATTATTGCTAAAGCACGGCGTGCTATGTGTTTATTTATTATTGCAAAATTAAATTTAAAAAGTAAAATATTGTAGCAAGAACAAAAAAGTAAAACTATTTGCTTGCGATTTGTGTTAGCATTTATGTAAATAATTAAATAAAACTGTTAAATATTGTAAATATTCGCTATTTTTATGGGTACGTCAACACTAAGGTTCTTTGCACCCGTCACATGTCCTATCTTTACAAGTCTGTTGCCGACATTAAAACACACCCATGCCCTCGCCGGGACTCGAACCCGAGACCTCCGGATCAAAGCTAGTTGAGCCGACCACCCAACACGCTCGGCTACCGAGGCCGGCATAAAACTGTTATGTTGGCCTCTTAATGTGCATAGCCTACTTTTAAATAAAAATGTTAATTGTTAACTAAAAAACAAATGAGCACACACACGTCTTTCATGTTACATTTCATTTGCATGAGGAATATAATAGCTGCTTAAAAACTGCTATACGAAGACATAATTTTTATTTTTTAAAAAGGGAGGGAGTGAGTCATTCATTCATTTATTTCAGTGATCAGAGACCCCCCCAATAATTTTGACAAGTCGGCGCCCCTGAACCTGGGACATTTCATTAAAAGGCAACAGAGGTAGTCACTACTCTATCGTAAAGGGATAGAGAACAGAAGGAGAAGAGAGAGGGAGAGTAAGAGAAGAATCGTAGTATTGACGTCGCTTTCGTGTGTATTTAGGCTAATCGCAACGATGATGAGGAATGGTGATATGAAATTGATAAGACTACACTCGAAAAGAAACTTCTGTTCACCTGTTTGACACACACAGATGTACGGTGTAGAAATTTGGTCGCTTTTCTGTCACTTTCGGGCAATCGTGACGATTAGGATGAAATATTATTTGGCGCACAGAAAAGGCACAGCACAAACACTACAGAGGATTATACATAGTGGTTGTGAGGCCAGGCGCCAGACAGGGGCGGCTTAATACAAAATGTTCACCCGAGCGAGGTGGATTGGCGCCTCTCTACTTCTCCACACTGTCCCCTGTCTTTCTACCCTACAACTTTTCACCTTCCTCTAATAAAAACAAAAGAGGACCATATCAGTAGACCTCGGATTTTAAGTTTTTAACCTATTTTGTTCCTTTACAGGTATGTAAGAAACAATAAGTTACGTCAGCGTTTCGTTAAAAAACGCAACAACTGATGAAGTTTTATAGTGCCTTAAAATACCTATTTTGCTTTTTGCTTGTTAGAACCTATTTTAGGTTTATGCGCCTAAATCAAGCCTTTCTTTAGGTACTTATATATTTTTAAAGGTTTTACAGGATTTTTATATTACACAGAGGCATTTTCTTTGTTTGGTCACGAAAAAATTCATTGACGAAGGAGTTTGAAACGTGTCGATTTCCCTTCCTCCAAGTCCTTTGTGACGTTTCAAAGCTCTAAACAAAGCAAAATGTCTGATGTCAATGTTACCTGTACAATCCAAAGTGTCTGATCCGTGTGGTCTTGCTTACTTTCGAGTCACTTCGGTGCTTTGTAGCATTCACGCCTTGCAAACTAACATTTCAGCATTGAAGTTTGTACCACTGACTGTTTTTGTTGAAAGATTATTTTCAGCATATAAGATGATCCTCATAGACAAAATTGCGGAGTTTGGCTGTGGGTAAACACGAAAATGTATTTTTGCCTAACTATACGGCGAAGAATGGTAAGTTCTGCCATCGCCGTAGGGTTAGGCAACACACATAACGTTATGGAAGATAGTGTATATTTCGGGATATAGGTGTCCCATTTTCATTGCCGGTGATTATACCCAATCAGCATTTTGCAGGAATTTTGAACTATTTTAAGTTTCTTGAACCTACTTCAAGATTTTTCGAGCCTAACTTCAGATTTTTAGGAACTATTTTAGGATTTTTAGAACCTATTTTAAGGTTTTTCGAACCTATTTTTTAATTTTTAGAGCCTATTTTAGTAACTTAAAAGCACACTTTTTAGAACCTATAAATCCGAGGTCTACATATCATACAGTTACGGTTTTAATGACGAAATATAATACCCTTATATTTAAAATACTTCAGGTGTTACCCTTAGAGAGCATGTTTGTTGTAAGTATGTACAGTACGTACATAATGACATCAAAATATCAGTAATCTCTTAGCTTAAACTGATACCTGATTTTGTTTATTATGTGATGCAGCAGCAACTTCAATTAATTCTTGTCAACAATAGATCCAACGCTTATCTAAACAAACAGCTACGCACCGGTGGAGGCATAGTGGTTTCGATCCCACTTTAAACAGTCCAAATTAGCCTCTCTGCATAAAGTGGAGTTAAAAATAAACCCAGACCAACAAATATAAGATTTTTGCCTTTGCCGCCCCTGGCGCCAGAGACACGTTAGCTTGCAAGAGCACAATTTCTACTACGTGGCAGAAAGGCTGAGAGAAAGAAGCGTGCAATCGTAAAGAAACGTGCATCTAGAATAGCTTCGCCCATGCATCGGCCGTTCTGCTTTGACGTTACCCAATTCGAATAAATATCGTGTTCCTTCATTTTTATTGCCTTCTGTTTCTCGAGATTTTAGTGCTGGCAGGTTGCTATTTCATAGCGTCTAACCCCTTCCTTTTCTTTCGTCCATTTTGGTCTTTTCCGGAGGTTTATTTATTGCTTCCGATATCATTTCCCGTAAAGAGATTTATGTCACCAATTCCCTGCGTTATTTCAGCTTCTCCTTTCTGCTCTGGACGTTTTACTGCGCGACTGCAACTTGGGTCTGCCCCCCTTCCCTTCCCCTCAAGTCGCAGACAACACTGTAATCTCCTTTCTCACATACATCAACGTTTTTCCTCCCCTTTCGTCGGTAATCGGCCGGCAAAACTGTAGTGCTTATAAATCCATCTTCTAATCACCATGTTTCTCTTGTACAACGTCGTACAAATGAGGTTCTATCTTGCACAATCGTTCTTTGGTTGTGACAGGGCGGACTTTCACAGTTGGCAAATAACTCCGCAGGACACTGGAACAGACTGCCCCCCGAAATCCAAGCCTCCTCCTCAATTGTAACATTCGAAAGACAATTAAAATCACACATGTTAAAAAATTGGACCTAGATTGAATTCCCAGAAAACAATGCATAAGATTTTTAACTCACAAAATTTGCTTTATCTGTAGACATTTGTTTGTGTATGTGTATACAGGGTGGTGCAAAATTCCGTTTACAACGCAGAGGAGGTGAATCGCCAAGTCAAATGAAGACCAAAATGTAAATGGTAGTTTGTCGAATGACGCACCGTGTCAGAGCTAGAGGATGCCGAAATCGTGTGAAAATGGACTTCACACCTCCATATGCCGACAAATAGTACTCATAAAGAAGATGCGGCACGATATCCCCAAAGAAAACACACCTGGTCTAGCGAATGATGCACAAATCGCGTGTCGAAAATGAATGCGGCAGGGATTCCCCACAAGAAGTGAGGGATTCCCGGGAATACGTATGTCCGACATGGAACGCAGGTATCGAATGGGGGTACAAAGGGAAATGACGGAGGTCACAGCACATGAAGAACATTTCGCCAGGAAGTGTCCGAAAAGCAGGCTGCAGAAGGGGATTCCCCAGAGAAGAGGGGACACTGACAACATGTGCAAGAGGTGTACTGAAAACGTAGTAGTACATAAAGCTCCGCTGGAGGCGCTCAGCGGGATGCTACCTGTCATGGCCCGCTATCGCTGGTATACGTACGTACAAACAACGCGTCAGTGTACGCGACTAGCGATCTGCCTATCAGTGACGCGTGTTGTCGCAAGGTGTTCATCCTGAGGCGTGTGGTGAAATTGAGCACATTGCTAGAGTGACCGTTAGGAAGTACGTAGTGCGTACCATCTGTGTTGTCTGTACGGGGTGGACAGCTGTGTGGAGTGTTCAGTGCTGTAGTCGTGAACTGTACATCACAAGTGAGTTTCGTACGTATTCGTGTGCTCCTTTGTGAACCTATGGCGACATACACCACCAACGAGCTTGCCGATATGCATCTCGTTTACGGCGAGACACACCAAAACAGCCATCAGGCAAGGCGTGTGTATCGCGAACGATTTCCAAATCGGCGCCTAGCATCACATGTCCTGTTTCAACAGATGGATGCTCGTTTACGTGAAACTGGATCTGTACGACCTAGGGTGCGGGATCGTGGCAGACCGCGCAGTGTGCGCAGTGTGCGCAGTGTCTAATTTGAGGAGGAAGTGTTGGACAGGATACGGGAGACGTCAGACACCAGCACCCGTGCCATTGCCCATGTGCGACACACGCACCATACCAATGTGTTATTCGTGCTGCACGATGAGGGTATGCACCCATACAAAGTGCTGAGGGTGCAACACCTGCAGCCGACGGACTTTCCCCTACGCCTTGATTTTTGCCAGTGGTATTTGCAACAAACCCTTGCAAACCCCAATTTTCCAAATGCAGTGTTGTGG
The DNA here is from genome assembly GCF_977018435.1 of Lepisma saccharinum. Taxonomy (NCBI): domain Eukaryota; kingdom Metazoa; phylum Arthropoda; class Insecta; order Zygentoma; family Lepismatidae; genus Lepisma; species Lepisma saccharinum. Next base: position 28,604,780 of record NC_139248.1, read on the forward strand.
ACCGACGAGGCACTATTCACCAGAGAAGGCGTCTTCAATACCCATAATAGTCACGTGTGGGATGTGCAAAACCCGCATGCAATCATTGAGCGTCATTTTCAGCGACGGTTCGCAGTGAATGTGTGGTGTGGCATTGTCGGGGACAACCTGATAGTTCCGTACGTGTTGCCCACTACTTTGTCCGGTGGGAACTATTGTATGTTCCTACGGGATGTTCTACCTGAACTGTTGGAAAATGTACCCCTTGCAATTAGGCAATATGTATGGTATCAACATGACGGTGCCCCTGCACATTTTGACCGCCGAGCCAGAGCTGTACTCATCAATACATACGGTGATAGATGGATTGGTAGGCGTGGACCTGTTCTGTGGCCACCTCGGTCACCCGACCTCACAATGCTAGATTTCTTCTTGTGGGGCGAAATGAAGAGGCTGGTCTACGAAACCCAGGTGGAAAGTGTGGAGGACCTCGTTGCTCGAGTTACCATCGCTGCTGGGATGATCACTGACATGCCCAACGTATTTGAACATATCAGAGCGTCCCTGCTGCACCAATGCCGTCTGTGTGTAGATGTGGCTGGCGGACATTTTCAACAACGTCTGTGATATGTATCGTATGTCATTTCCACAGCCAATAAAGCATACTACTTGTGTACGTGTGTGTCATCATACATCTCTTGCACATGTTGTCTGTGTCCCCTCTTCTCTGGGGAATCCCCTTCTGCAGCCTGCTTTTCGGACACTTCCTGGCGAAATGTTCTTCATGTGCTGTGACCTCCGTCATTTCCCTTTGTACCCCCATTCGATACCTGCGTTCCATGTCGGACATACGTATTCCCGGGAATCCCTCACTTCTTGTGGGGAATCCCTGCCGCATTCATTTTCGACACGCGATTTGTGCATCATTCGCTAGACCAGGTGTGTGTTCTTTGGGGATATCGTGCCGCATCTTCTTTATGAGTACTATTTGTCGGCATATGGAGGTGTGACGTCCATTTTCACACGATTTCGGCATCCTCTAGCTCTGACACGGTGCGTCATTCGACAAACTACCATTTACATTTTGGTCTTCATTTGACTTGGCGATTCACCTCCTCCGCGTTGTAAACGGAATTTTGCACCACCCTGTATACGTGTGTGTCTCCATATAGAAACTGCATTGTTTCTGTTCTTAATTTGACTCTTCAGTTATCTTTTTCATTGTATAAGTAAAAAATTGATTGATTGATTTAGTGTTTTAAGTCCACTTTATGCACAGTAAGGCTAATCGGGACTGGACCTACAGTTTAAAGTGGGATCCGAACCACTATGTGTGCCTCCACCGGGTATCGAACCCGGGACCCTTTCATAAGTAAAAAATAATGATCACTGTAATTAGTGGTATGACTCCTCGTATACAAACTGTATTACTTCCATTCTATTTTTATTTTATTTTTATTACTTTATTTTTCATTTATCTTTTCCATTTTTAATTGTATATAATTAATTGTAAAGAAAAACAATGACCACTGTAATTCATGGTTAAGTGGAAGAGAAGGCATAAATGCCTTACCTTCGCCATATAAACAATGTCGTAATAAATAATAAACAAACTTTTTTCCATTTTATTTCTCTGCTTTTAGCGCCAAATAACTAATATGCATTTAGTATACATTGGTTTTTAATTTACGGGCACGTCAGCCGAAAAAGCCCTTCACAGAAAAAGTGGCGGAAAAGCGACGCTAAAATTTAATAACAAAATGAAACAGTACGACGATAAGCCGCTTAACTAAAATAAAATTGAGGACAGGATCCTAAGAAGAAAATGAAATACGTTTGTTGACAACTTTCTCAAGTTTCTAATACTAATAGACTGTCATAGACTCTTTACCATCAACTTAAACTTCTACTGTCCCCGAGGAGTGTAAGGGGTGACCTTTTGTGCGTACACCCAAATGTCAACCTCCACGTTAGCACACCTTGAAGTGCATTGTGCACACTAACGAGGCTCTGGCGTTTGTGTGGGGCTTGTATTATGTTATCCATATATGTTTGCGATTGTCCCTTCATCCATATAATCTCGTTACCATTCTTTCTCATCTTCGACTTCGAGATTAGCCATAAGTGACAGAAAAGCGAAGTAAAATAAATTAAATCAATCCATCAATATATTCTCCTCGAGGATAAAGTCCCTACGCCATTAGTTTAAAGGTGGAGTTGTACAGGAGCACTCATCACATGTAAGGACAAACGCAGGACAAGGCAACGCCACAAGAACACAGCATTGGTTGATAAGTAATAAGAATAACCCAACCATACACAGAGGTGTAAAAAGGTTTAGTAATGCTGGTCCAACAAAATTGGCCTACGCCAAGGGAATTTGTATACGAACAGCCGTGTGAAACATATCATGCGTTTTTCGGAGCCCATACAGCCAGCCGCGCCGCTCCGAACAGCCGTGTGTTGTGAAATTATAGGACGTGCCGGAACTTCACGAAAATTTCCGAAATCATACGACAGCGCTTAGCTGGTAAAGCCGTTTATGCTCACTAAATTTTTCTTAATCTTTTTATTTTCCATTTTTAATTAAGAACAAATTTTACCCTCTTTTTAACAGGTCCCAGTTTAATATGTAGGTCCAGTCCCGATTTGCCTACACACAGAAAATAAATGCATCAGCTAAAACAAGAAAAAGGGCATACAGTCTGCATCTCAGATCAAATATTTAAGTGCATCATCGAAAAAGATTCAGGGAGGTGCATAGAAAAACTCATTGTTGCGTTAAGGTACAGCTCGGCATAGAAAGAAATACTGACTTGTATTATATTGATATTAATATGACGCATTTTCATTTTTGACGTTACCTTTACAAAGTATATACAAAAATGTATCAAACTGTAAAGCTGGTTCTTGTCAAAGGCTAAACAACAAACTTTATTACATCAATCGATGCGTTCCCCAACCGCATCCAATAGATTTGATACATTTAATTTTTTTATGTGTGGCAATGAACTTAACTTGCAACGAACGTTTCTTAGCATTAATAAAACACTGAAAAAATCCCTACGTTCAGGTACATGCTCATACGGTAGGCAACACTGCTTCTTGGTGTTGAACCAGTGCTAACTGAATTTCGCCCAACATTAAAATCAATTAATTTCAGTTCGGAATCATCTACCGCAATGATTTCGCTCTTGTTTACAAATGATCCATCGTAGAAATGGGAGAAAATATTCTGGAAGCATCCACATGCTACAAATATTTATAATTGAGCACACGTAACTCAGAATTTAATTTAAAATATGTGTATTCTGCATGTTGTTTATGAAAGCCATATGCAAATGTAAACAACATATTGATTACATGTAAACAACTTTTGTATACATAGAATTTTAAGCCACGGTACATACATTGTATGTATTTTTCGAACTACACGAGGCTTAAGGAAGGTAGGTTACTGTTGTTCTAAGAGTACTCTAAATTAAAATTGAAAATTCAACAAAGGTTTGTTTAAGAAAAGTGACCATCTAACCATATTCGTGCTTTCAGTTCAACACCGATATTGTTAAAAAATTTGTTCCCGTGTAATTATTGGTTAAAAATCGTTCTAAATAATATGCATATCTGTATAATTATTCTTTTGAAAACGTTAGTGACAGTTCCTTTCTCAGCAGAAAAAGATCCTGGTTTCTTAATTTCGCACACTACACTTCGTCCCGGGAAGCACTGGAGCAAGTGAACGAGTCCTCTGCGCAAGTAGTCATTCGATACTGCTCGAATAATAAACGCGTGGGAGGGAAAGTGAGTGCATGGAGGGGAAAACACGGCTGCAGCTGCCAGCAGTTCGCAACAGCGCGCACCTTTGCTCCGCCCACTCGCTTTCTCCCCTTCTCTACCGTTTCCACATATTCCCAACAATTTCACCCGGAAATAATTTCAACACAAATCTTTTTTCTGCCAGATTGTATATAATAATATATAGTGAATAATATATTAAAAATCCGCCATCCAAATGTTTGGGGAAAATCCGCCTCTTGGAAAATTCAACTTAAAAATTTAAAAAGAAATAATATCTCGAAAACGGTGCATTGTATACAAAAAGTGAAGATAACCAAAATGAAAGAACAGAAAATTTGCTAAATCATGGTTTTTGTTTGATAGAGCTGCCATAAATCTTAATTGAATTAGAAGGATTCAAATATTTGCTTTAGTTTTTAGAATTAGCGCAAAAGGTGGTTTCTGACACAAAGAACAGCAAATATATAAGAAACTATGTGATTTATGCCCTAAAGTCACTGAACCAAATTCATAGCCTATGATTTCCTCTAGAGATTGGTTTTTGTTTCATGCCATTAGACTCAGGTATCTACGAAAAATTCTGCAATGGACTGAAGGCAATGTGACCGATTTAGAACCTTATTTTACTGTATCATACTAGTTCAATGTATTGACAGTGGAGGCGATTAGGGATGGGGGCATGGGGAGCAGTTCCCCCTCCCCCCTAAACACACTTTTTGTACCCGCACTATGGTCTCTTAATTTTAAGCCTTGTCTATCAGTGGATTTGACCCAAAATCATCTGCCCGAATTCCAATTTCAATACGATTCTTTGTCAGTAGAAAGTAAGCTATCCTCACCCCACCCCCTGCTCAGTTAAGACACCTAATCGCCGCTACTGTATTCATACGTTTTTAAACAACAAAAACAACATGTAAGTAAGAAACGCCACGTGAACGAAACACTGCAGAAAACATTATGGAACATGTAAATTTAGGGGAACACATGACTCTGCATTAAACTCCATATCTCCTCAACCTCTGACTCTAAAGGCACGAAACAAAAATCAATCTTGACACGTCCTTTCCCATTGCACAAATATTTATTGTTAATATCTATTGTTATTAATTATCTTTTCTTGTACAAATGTTTATTGTTTTTGTAATATCAATTACTGTAATTTACCTATCACTGATAATGTCAGGATAGTAACTAACCTGTATATAGCCTAATTATCTTGTTAAGAGCTGTTGCCATGGGAATTACGAGTGTCTTTTGTCTTGACTTGGGAGTTCGGGCTTCGAGTTTTAAAGAGTGGTTAAGTTGAATTGTAAGAAGTTGTTATTTCTTTGACTGAAGTGGATTTTATGCACATAAGTATTTATTTTGCTAAGACGTAAAATATAATTCTTTTCTCTTAGCGAAAACTTGACTTTGATTTGTTTTGACCAACGAACGAAGAGAGATATTACCCCATACCCTGAGAGGCATCACGTGTATGCTTTCGAGTCTTTCATGTGAACTTATTATTTGTTCTTTTAGTTAAATCATGTTCTTTTGACTAAAGAACGTGTCAATATTTTGGCGCAACAACGCGGGGCCCGAAATCTGTTGTTTCGTTAGTGGTGTTCATTTTTGTGTGTTCGTGAAGAGTAATTGATTTGTGATTGTGATGGAAATTCTGTGCTAGAAGAATATGGATAAGAAGATGTTGAGAAGTGCAAGTAAATCGTCGGCTGAGGAAAATGAATCTCCAGTGCAGTCAGTTCCAGTTACAGCAGACCTGCTTTCTTCAATACGGATTATGTTGGAGGAAAGTACAAGGGCTATGGAAACTAAAATTCAGGGAAACATTAGAGAAAGTTCCAGCAATCTGGAAGCAAAGATCCAAGAAAACGCCATTGCTTTGGATTCTCTGGAATCAAAAATTAAGGAAAAGATTAGAGAAAGTTCCAGCAATCTGGAAGCAAAGATCCAAGAAAACGCCATTGCTTTGGATTCTCTGGAATCAAAAATTAAGGAAAAGATTAGAGAAAGTTCCAGCAATCTGGAAGCAAAGATCCAAGAAAACGCCATTGCTTTGGATTCTCTGGAATCAAAAATTAAGGAAAAGATTAGAGAAAGTTCCAGCAATTTGGAAGCTAAGTTTCAGGAGAATGTAGCCATGTTGGAATGCAGTTTGAACTTAAAGTTAGAGGAAAGTGGTAGAAATCTGGTGGAGTCAGAAAGGCGCTTAGAAGAGAAGTTTTCACAGGGTTATTCGAAACTCACAGAATCTGCTTTGGAGATGGGACAGAGACTGGACAATTTGACTGTAAAAATGGAAGAAAATCAACACACGATAAAAGAAAGCATTCAAATAGAGATCGTTAACTTACGTCAGACATGTGAAGCAAACTCTCTACAAGTGGAATCAAATGTGCAAAAAGAAATTGCCCTGTTGAGAGAAGAGGTTGAACAATCTCAGGGTAACTTTCGTAAGGAAATCGCTGAAGAACAGAGCAGTTTCAGAAAGGAAGTGTTTGAAAATGTGAATCACGAGGTAACTGTTATCACAGATAAGTTAGAAGATACCATTAATCACAAAGTGGCAGAGAAACTTGCTGAGAATATAAATGAAACCGAGGGATACCGAAAAGCTGACGTAGAATGGAGGAAAACAGTTGAAACTAAACAAGACAAATTTTCCTCAGATGTTGGTCATATCTGTAGTGAAATTGTTCATATTTCTGATCAGCTGAATAGGTTACAGATCCAGACGAACTCTGATCATCCTAAAATCCACCGTGCTGATGAAGGTTCTGGAAGATCGACATTTTATCCCATCTGTTCAGATGAAGCTTCAAACCTACAAGGAAAAACCTCACGGAAAAAGAGGTACAAGAAGATGAACGAATCCAGCTCCTCAGACAGTGAATCAACTGCTCGCAGCAGAAGAAACAGAAGAGAGCCTGCTTCACGCATGTTACACACTGGGGTAACTCCTAGAATGGCAGACATAAATTCTATGAGAAAGTTCGACGGCAATATTATCGCTACTTCAGCTGAAATATATTTAAAGGAATTGAATACAAACCTGGAAATTCTACAGATTCCTCAACATTATAGGCTTGAAATCATTCCACGTTTGTTAACTGGAAAGGCCTATCACTGGTTTTATTCGCATAAGAACGATTTCCGCACTTACTCTGATTTCTGCAGAGAGTTCAAGAAGCGTTTCGCTTCAACAGAAGCGAAAGAGAGAGAATTGGCGTCTGTGAGGACTAGGCGGTACAATAAGCAGAGTGATAACAATGTGGAGGAATATGTTTGGTCTGTGTACTCTGCCTATAGGAATCTGAGTAATCATTACACCGAGCAGGAAGTAGTTAACCTAATCATCGGACAGCTACCTTTTAGAGTAAAGCAATTGTGCTTAGCTCATGCTCCGAACACCGTGGATCTCTTAGCGGATTTTGTTAAGAGATATGAGCAAGCAGAGGAACAAGATGCTTGGCGGTCTACATGGAGACGAGAAACTGGCTCTCAACAAAACAGCAGAGATGTTCAAAGAACGTCTAGAATTCGCTTAGTTCAGCAACAAAATAGGAGTAACCCAGCTGAGAGTCCATACCCTAGAAATGGAAATAATTACCGTCAACAGCGTCAGTTTAGATCACGACGAGAATATCCAGCTTCCAGAGGTAATCCTTACGATAGACCGTATCCTAACAGCGGGTTTTCTTCGCCAAGTCAACAACGTTTATCTCCACCGAGAGATAGCAATAATGCTCCCGGAACTCAAATGACGAGCAGTGGCGTGCAGACATACATTGTTGAACCATATCCCAGCGTTGAGCAACAGCGAAGTGTGGCAGTAACGAGGAACTTCTGTTGGGATACCGGATCTAATCTTGACCAGGTGCGGGATTTTACCCCTCGCCTAGCATAGAACTATTCTTTATGTTAGGCAGTCTCGGAGGAAACTGGTGGCAAGAAGAGAGATTTTACAGTCTGCTGACAATGATATTATGCTGATATTCATAACAAATCAGAATTTACCTGTACTTTAAGGCAGATCGTTCAGTATAAAAATTCAGTGAGCTAGAACTAGAACTCAGAACTTGAATTTGTAGGCAAGCGTAACTCAGTGTTCGAAACTACTGAAAGCACCATTCTAATGGAAATCTTAATTAATTGTTAAGATTTAACATAAGATCAGCTGTTGGTTAATCGTTTCTGCGAAAGTATAAAACTGAAATCAGTCTTATACATAGAATATTATATTTAATGGTGGACGGAGTGTCGATTTAAAAGAAGCTAGACGAGGATATTTCCGTAGACAAGCAGTTAAGCATCCGGAAATTTAAAGCTAGCCATTAGAAATGGATTCCTTCACCAGAACATATGAAAAAGAAGATTGATTCTAGTAAAATTACTGAAAATGGAACGAAGAACCGATTTAAGTTGAAATCTTGACTGTCCATAGGAAGGTGTCTTTGGAAAGGCCTGGCACTGGAAACGTTTTCTATGAGTTTGTGGTTACGACATGTTGTAGAACGAGAGCATATTTGAATAGGCTGCTGAATGTTTACATGATCTGGTCTTCTTATTTGTATGGAGTGTCATCGTCTATATAAAATGTATCAGAAGTCCCATGCTGTACAAAAAAAATGAATCTTTATTCAAAGTCCAGTTTTAACTCAGAACTTGTGAACTAAATACATGAAGAATTGTAAACTGTTTTCCAGAGATTGAAACCAAAATCTCCTAGACTGTTGAAAGTTTTCCAGTTCGTCGTCGATTTTGATTTTTCTTCGGAGGGGGCAATTGACACGTCCTTTCCCATTGCACAAATATTTATTGTTAATATCTATTGTTATTAATTATCTTTTCTTGTACAAATGTTTATTGTTTTTGTAATATCAATTACTGTAATTTACCTATCACTGATAATGTCAGGATAGTAACTAACCTGTATATAGCCTAATTATCTTGTTAAGAGCTGTTGCCATGGGAATTACGAGTGTCTTTTGTCTTGACTTGGGAGTTCGGGCTTCGAGTTTTAAAGAGTGGTTAAGTTGAATTGTAAGAAGTTGTTATTTCTTTGACTGAAGTGGATTTTATGCACATAAGTATTTATTTTGCTAAGACGTAAAATATAATTCTTTTCTCTTAGCGAAAACTTGACTTTGATTTGTTTTGACCAACGAACGAAGAGAGATATTACCCCATACCCTGAGAGGCATCACGTGTATGCTTTCGAGTCTTTCATGTGAACTTATTATTTGTTCTTTTAGTTAAATCATGTTCTTTTGACTAAAGAACGTTTCAATCTCTAGAGGAAAATCATAGGCTATGAATTTGGTTCAGTGACTTTAGGGCATAAATTACATAGTTTCTTATATATTTGCTGTCTTTTGCGCTAATTCTAAAAATTATAGAAAATATTTGAATCTTTCTAATTCAATTAAGATTTATGGCAGCTCTATCAAACAAAGACCATCATTTAGCAAATTTTCAGTTCTTTCATTTTGCTTATCTTCACTTTTTGTGTGCAATGAACCGTTTTTGAGATATTTTTTTTTTAAATTTTTAAGTTGAATTTTTGCCGCCATTTTCCAAGATGGCGGATTTTCTCCGAACATTTGGATGGCGGATTTTTATATATTATTCACTATACCATTCCGCACAATCTGGCATAAAAACATTTGCGTTGGAATTATTTCTGGGTTAGGCCTTTTTTCCCGTTTGTTTCCTCTACTAATATTAGTGTGACGTCACTGAGTAAGATTGAGACCAAACAATGTTGTCACGTGCTTTTTTCGTATTCAATAGCATTGGATGTTGTATCGGAAAGGGTAATTCTTCTTAGCTTAGAATTTCTTCTTAAGCTGTAACAAGAGGGAGTGGCGGTGTATAATTCCTGGTAAGCCCCTGCTTTCCTTCTTTGCAATCGTAATGAGCTCGCGAACAGGGGGGGGGGACATTAACGTGATGCGTTTTGTCCCAGGATGGAAGAATGAAATAATAATCTGTTTCTAGCTCAAGAAAATATTTGAGAGTCTGGACTCATCTGTCTTCGTCAGTCTCAAGTTATCTTAAATTCCGCTCGGACAATTTTAGAATTTATCAACCTTTCCTTAATTTACTCTTTATTTTTAAATTATCCATGCTTTACTTGTAGTTTCTCAGTTGCCTTTGCGAATCCGGACATTTGATTCACCCTAATTATATTGGGAGCCGAGAACAAAGTATTCCCTGCAACAATTAGGGATACATGACATTCCTGGTGTTTTCAGACGTGGCTGTGTAGAAGGATTCTAACAATGTAATAGATAAGTTAACAAATGATATGCTCGGAGAGTGTGGCAGAAAGAATTCAGTCTTTAAGCGAAATTGAATTAAAAACACCAAAATTCCATGGGAATTTTAATACATCAAACTCAATATAAGTACAGATTATGTACGATTTATTATTACTATTATTATTATGCGATTTTTAGTGAAGGGGAAAACTGAGTGCCAATCGGGAACTTTTCCTCTTTGGAAAGGGAAATTGTGCCCTCAGATTGTGGCAACACTGTTGGTGAGGAGCTGCAAGAATCTCGACTCAACCCTAGTAATTATGAAATATTTTATTGTCTATCCCTCCTCCCCCCTCCAGAATGCAGCTATGTAATATCCACCTTTACAATTTCAGCCCCTCTCAGAAATAAAATTACGCCAGTGATAGAGAGCATAATTCACAACCATATTTTGAAAATGGAAGAATTACTGGATGTCTGATATAAACTTGCCGCCTCTTTAAATTATCTTTTTCGTCGTCTTGCACTCATTTTCACAAACTTTAATTGGTGAGAGGATCAAATTGATGAAGGAACCTTGAAGAAGTTTTCTATTGTGGTACTAAACTGATCGTGGACCCAACTGGCGGCTGATCTGTTTTTTGCTATTTAGATCTCTCCACCAATCGTCTTATGGGGTGTCTGCCTCGATGAGTGACAACAACCTCAGTTGCGAAGTAAAAGCTGCAGGGGTAACATTGCTCTCCCGTCACAACGTTGCCAAGCTTACGTCTGCTTTTGTCGGTTGTTTTTATTAGCTTGTTTGTACATGTTTTGGTATTGTGTGTGCTAATTTTCCGTGCTTTGTGTACTATTGTGTAACTTTTATTTAGTAACGGAGCTGACCAACTCTCTCCCTCCCCCGTTTTACAGTACGTTTGGCAACATGCTGTGTACCCGACGCTCATTCGTTTCGTCCCGCCAGAGACATTCGGTGCCTTGTGACACGAAAATGCCCGATGTCAGTCGAAGAGAATTCAACTGGTCGCTGATTCGTTGTTTCCCAGCCGCCAGTTGGAAATGCGAGCAGCTTAAGCCCACTGAGAAGCGGAGAAACGCGTCACCGGAAAGCAACAGAACGGGGCGGTGGAATAACCGCGAAAGGGATTAAGCGAGAAAGAGCACAACCGTGAAACGTAACACATGATTAAACGCGAGAGGAATATGAGCGAAACGGAACAAGCGCGAAATGGAATAAGAGCGAAAGGAACAACCGCGAAACCAAAATTCAAAACCAGAATAAGCGCGAAAGGAACAACCGCGAAATGGATTAAGAGCGAAACAAAAATTGAACACTGGAATAAACCCGAAAGGAACAACCGCGAAACTGATTAAGCGCGAAACCAAAATTGAACACCGGAATAACCGCGAAAGGAACAGTCGCAAAAAGGGATTAATCGCGAAACAAAAATGTAACACCGGAATCAGCGCGAAAGGAACAACCGCGAAATGGATTAATCGCGAAACCAAAATTGAAAACTTTAATAAACCCGAAAGGAACAACCGCGAAACTGATTAAGCGCGAAACCAAAATTGAACACCGGAATAACCGCGAAAGGAACAGTCGCAAAAAGGGATTAATCGCGAAACAAAAATGTAACACCGGAATCAGCGCGAAAGGAACAACCGCGAAATGGATTAATCGCGAAACCAAAATTGAAAACTTTAATAAACCCGAAAGGAACAACCGCGAAACTGATTAAGCGCGAAACCAAAATTGAACACCGGAATAACCGCGAAAGGAACAGCCGCAAAAAGGGATTAATCGCGAAACAAAAATGTAACACCGGAATCAGCGAGAAAGGAACAACCGCGAAATGGATTAATCGCGAAACCAAAATTGAAAACTGGATTAAGCGCAAGAGGAACAACCGCAAAACGGATTATTCGCGAAAGGAACAACCGCGAAACGGATTATTCACGAAAGGAACAACCGCGAAACGGATTATGCGCGAAAGGAACAACCGCGAAACGGATTATTCGCGAAAGGAACAACCGCGAAACGGATTATGCGCGAAAGGAACAACCGCGAAACGGATTATGCGCGAAAGGAACAACCGCGAAATGGATTATGCGCGAAAGGAACAACCGCGAAACGGATTATGCGCGAAAGGAACAAGCGCGAAACTTTCACTTTCGCGCTTAATCCCTTTCGCGGTAGTTCTGGCGACTCTGTGCTTCTATTTAAATCAAATAGTGTAACGCCCGCTACAGGAAAACGCGCGGGACCGAAGCAGGAATTTCCGTGCCAGAAGTCTGCAGGTTATCTTAACGATTATCATCCACTGAGACGCCGTAAACGGATCTCTTGCTGCGTCTCAGTGGGCGTAAAGCTTTAGATGGAAGAACACATGCCGACCTCTGTGGCGGAGTGGTTAGCACAACGCACTACGACGCCAGGTGTCCCGTGTTCGAATCTCTGCTGCCTGGACGTGGGTGTTCTTTGTGAGTGTCCCTCAACATTACATTCAGGAATCTTTGTAAGCCATGTTTTGAACCAAGCCTCATCCTCCAGTGCTGTCAACTTTCCCGAAATACTTTTTTGACCACTTTTAAAGTTGGTAAATCCCTTCTCTATTCCACGTTCGCAACTAAGAACCCGCTTATAACCACGGGTCGCTGTTCTCCAACCAAACGAGTCTTTTTTCCCCGAAAACTTCGAGACTATTGGGAAAACAAAAGGAAAGAAAAAAAGTGAAGAGGATTTCCAACGGCCGCCCTGTAGGATCGATCGCCCTTCTGCCACGCTGATGCCTGTCTTTAGTCGAAAGAGTTGTTTTATTAACTTTCGGAAACTTTGATCCGGAAAACCCGAGGAGACCGTACCTCGGATAGTTTCTTTTGCAAACTTTCAGTCACTATGAATGCAGAATTAGGCGAGGTAAGCTGCGGATCTCGATCATATAAATTACTGTTTATCTACGAAACTTGGTAATTGATATTTAAATAGCCAGCAGAAAAACCTATGCAAATGCATTCTTTAGCATGAGTGCTATGTACAGGGTTGTTCACAGTGAATCTTGTAAAAAACGAACTTAAGTCATTCCATGGCTACGGTCTATTCAGGAGCGAAAGATGAATTTTCTAAACCCACTTTATAAATATTCGTCTTGTATACCTTCTGTGGCACTGTAGATATCAATCTCTATTCAGACACATCCCAGCATATCAATGGCTATGCAGGGCGTAAATTAAATAAACACACGAAGAATTAAAAATCCTAATATGTTTTACAATTTTATTAGAGTTTAAAACAATGTATTTGTATTGATGAGTGCAGAAAGAATTGAAGTCATTTTTGCAATCAAAGATTCAAATTAAGAATATTACAGAAGGATTTCTATTCCTATTCCGGGCCTTGATCCTTCATGATACAATGAATATGTGATATGTGAGTGTGTTGTTTAGCCATGTGTGACCAGTGATATCTCAATAGAATAAAAACACATCCAGCAATCCTGCATGGTAAGCAGGTTATTTCTGTTTCTCAAATTGCCAAAATATACTGTGTAGCATGTTTCTTAATTCTGTTCTTGAATATTTACGTCTCTTACCGATTTACGCGATCAATATTCAATGTACCGGGTGTCCCAGAAGTCTTTCCCTGATTACAAACTTTATTCATATCCGCTATATGCAATGTAGAGATGCGAAAGTGGTGCCAAAATGTTGGGAAAACTAACCAAGTTTATTTGTTGCAGGTTTCAGTAATGTGGCTGTGGTGTAGCAGTGTCAGTGCAAAGGAATCCGGAATTAATGCTCTTGACATCGGGTGGCATCTTTCCATACAATGTTTCTTGGACTTGACAGGATTTGGGAATGAAGATAAATTCCATTTTTAAAATACCAACTTATTGATGGCAGATATTCTAGACGAAAGAATTCTGTATATTTGAAAGTTCCTCTGCACTTTTATTGCGAGTCTCGTGATATCAGAGGACATGCTGAGCTTTTTCCTGATTTGTGAACATTTCCGGCTTTCTGGGCACTGACACTGCTACACTACAGCCACGTTACTTCAAACCTGCAACAAAAAAAAAAACAAAAAAACTTGGTTAGTTTTCCAACATTTTGGCACCACTTTCACACCTCTACCTTGCATATAGCGGATATGAATAAAGTTTGTAATCAGGGAAAGACTTCTGGGACACCCTGTATTATTTATTTTACTAATCTTAATCATTCGTCATAATAAGATTAGCGCATAACCACATACTCGTAATATGGAGCACTATTTTGAGTCCGTCGTGAACGTTACATGTACCTGCTGCACTTGGTTACTCTGAATTCCGTAAAGATGCCGTTACCTGCTTCATTCGACGCCACGCAGTACGCGTAAGTCGTCGCTAGAGGCGCATCTATACAGATTAAAAATTGCAGATCAGATTTTACTCAGTTGGCTTTCGGGTCAGCTCACGGGAAGATCGGCTAAAGGGATCTTCCGGAACCAATTTGGAAGTTGAGGTGTATAATAGGTTAATTAGTAAAGAAACGTTGTTTCACAGCAATGTATAATTTGAGTGAATAACTAACTGGAACTATGGTGTGGCTCTAGAAACATAATGTTAATAATGTTGTCCAAATTTTTGGCAAATTCATGTGGGAATGGTTGTGGACAGGAAAAAACGTTTAACTGAGATTTCACTGTATCAACCTGCGTGCATAAACAGCTGTGAAGCAAGAGAGAGAGAGGGTTTTGTTGAATGTCCACTTTATTCACAGTAAGGCTAAATGGGACTGGACCTACAATTTAAAGTGGGATCGAGCCACTATGTGCCTCCAGCAAAAGAGAGAAAAATTGGACTGAAACATGAATATTCGTTCATGTCGTCACAGTTCAAGATCACCCCACTCCAGCTTCCGTTTTTGTTTGTTCCTCCGGCTGTATCGAGTAAGAAAACAGCGCCATAAAACTAGCTAGACGGCGATAAACTTTTGTCACGATGGTGTCTGCTCTGGACGGTCATAAAATAATTGCATCACCTAAATGTGCTGAACAATTGATTAAAAATCGTAGTAAAGGTTTTGAAATTATCGCTTGGAGGCGCCAGTTTCGTCATTTACTTTTAAACATTTAAGATAGTGCAATGTGTTATTCACTAAAGCCAAAATGAACATGGACTTTTGACATGTAGGATGACGTACTAACTTAAAACGAGCCGTGTTCACAAATAAAAGGGGAGGGGCGTAGATTGAATTTTAATGATAATTACTTGATTCATGAAAACTTTAGGATGTAATGAGCTTATTCGTTTAGACGGACGGGAAAATACAAAAATTATGTCGCCTTAAGCTTCCATGTCAAAATATTTAACTTTAGAAATATCTTCATGTTTAATAATTCTACTGTTGTATCTGAGTTAATTTACTTTTCCTTCAACTACTATTTGGTACAGTCAGTTGCGCAGGGACGGCGCTGCAAGCATGGATGTCAGCAGGATTTTTTTCCAGGGAGGGGGCAAGCAAGGTAATTTTTTCCAGTGAAGCCCCTCAAAAAAAAAAAAACACTGCTTCAGTCTGAAATTATCACGTTCCTTCGACGCTCTTATAATAATTAACATTTGTAACTGAAATGAAATTGTGTGAAATGTATACCTTTTAGGTGGACATTCATTTTCCAGGGAAAAGCCTTTGCCCCCTTTCCGGACGTCCATAGATACAAGGTAGCTTAACGTAAAAATGTTTATTTTGCCTGCATTATAAAAACCACCATGAAGCTATTGTGGTACTTGAATTTTTGTCATTTAGCGTTACTTTTCCCCCACTTTTGGTTAATCGCAACCATTAGGATGACTGATTATATGCTGTTTGAGCTTTTTTTTTTTTTTTAAAAAAAAAACTCTTTTCGCAACTGGTTCCTAAAAGAAACTACAGATACGTACAGTCTAGCTAACTAAGTAACTCTCTAGCCTTCTTAAACCCGAAGGTTTATGGCTGCAGCAACACAAGTCTTCCATCTGTTCCTATCCTGGGTAAGATCAATCCAATCTTTTACATCCTTACCGATTTCCTTTACGTTCATCTCAACTTTTCCCTCCATTTTCGTCTTGGCCTTCCTACTGGTATCTTACCATCAGGTTTCCCAACAAGAATCCTGTAAACTCTCCTTTCCTCTCCCATTCGTGCCGCATGGCCTGCCCACCTAAGCCTTCTTGATTTAATTATTCTAATAATATCTGGACAGGAATACAAATTGTGCAGTTCTACATTAATGTAACATTCTCCGCTCACCTCCTCATCCCTTTTAGGTCTGAATATTTTCCTAATGATTTTATTTTCAACTGCCGTTAATTTATGTTCCTCTTTTTAATGTAATGGACCAAGTTTCTCATCCATCACATACTACAAGTAAAATTACTGTTTTGTATATTTTAACTTTAATTTCTTAAACATTATACGCGAAGATAAAAGTTTATGAAGATACGTATAGTCACCCGCAATAAAAATGGGACACCTATATCCTGAAATGCTCACTTCGTGTAATGCGTTATGTGTGTTGCCTAACATTATTGCGATTAGCGAACCTCAATATCAGCTTTTCAATAGTAAAAAGAAATTAAAATTTCCAGAACGCCACCGCTGCATTTCTTTGTTTTGAAGTAACACTTAAAACAGTTACAAGTAACAATGATTGATTGATTCATTTAGTGTTTTAAGTCCACTTTATGCACAGTAAGGCAAATCTGGACTGGACCTACAGTTTAAAGTGGGATCCTAACCAAAATGTGCCTCCCCCACTGCGCCATCGGGGAGGCCCTACAAGTAACAATGACTTTTCTAGTATCGGATCTGCTATATAAACCGCAAAACCCCGTAGTGTGTGTGTGGGAAGGGGGGGGGGGGAGCTGAACAAGACTTTAGGGGCCCTTGCTATGTCCTTTACATGCTGAAATATGTGTGTGTAAAACAATAAACGCAGTAATTTGCCTAGAACCGCATCGGAGAAAAGACCACCAAAGATGAAAGGATTTGTTATTGGCTTGCATGAGGTGGTTTTCGGTTAAAAAAACTTGTGTTTAATGCTCTATACCACAAACTAATCATTAATTTCATTCTAACCGTGAGATTTTCTTCCATAGCTCTGTGGTGTGGCGTGTGGGACTACTAGTTGATATCGTACTGTAGGTGCATATGAGATAAGCCGGTCTTACTAGAAGTTCAGGGATGAAAATCCTGTAGATAGAACAAATTTACTATTAACTTTGGGGGCCTTCCAACCTGATTTCCTTACCTAACCTCCATTGCTGATAGCAAAAGCAGAGCAATTACAGAAATATTATGAAACAGATATTGGTCCGCTATTCCCAGCTGAATTGTTGTCTCTTAAACAGCTCTTAAAAGTGACTTAGCAAAAATTTCATCTTTACATTGTTTTGCATATCTTTTCTACACGCACTCCATTTTTTCCTCTTCTTAAAACCGTCTTATCCTGAAGACACGTATTTTCCCGCCTCTTTTGGCACTGGGAATGTAAGGTCAGATGTTGCCTTATCAGTGTCGTAGTTAAGTACTTACTCAATCGTATCTTTCAATTTATTGGGTAACCTCTGACAGTCATTTGTTTGTTTATATTGTGGACTCTGACCTTCCTACCGAACTGAATAATTTTCTTCCAAATGTGTAAGCAAAGGAGAGATAAGAACGCGTTCCCTCATAACTCACAAACAAATGACATTTAATACATTGCAGTAGTGGGTTTGGGGGTTCCCTTGGGGCTTAATTGTTAGTACTATTGGTGTCAGAAGTGTTCAGAAAGTTAAGAAGTAACTGCGCATTAATTGGAAAGTGGTGCCGTGGAAGTTTCGTTCGGCAAAATTTTAGGGATTTTTGCATTTATAATTTTTCTAATTTACGCCGCATTCCTGTCTCTTTTGGCCAATCGCGATGATGAGGATGATTTCTGGTGATTAGATGAAATTGATGAAGAGGCAGTATGCCCAGGCTGAGATTTGAACCCGGGAACGTCGGTGGCAAGTCCGACCACTCAACGTACTTTTTTCTCTTTCTTTTAACAGAAAACTCCTAAGCGCCAGTTTTCCCCACACATCAACTCTCTACTTTTTCAATCGGGACAGACAAACACAAAGAACCATATCTTAACCGGGATTCGAACCTGGAACCCCTGGCGTCGTAGTGATCCGCGCTCACCAGGCCCGTACCCAAATGGGGGGCCAAGGGGGCTATGCTGTACGCCAGGTGACAGTCTTTCTCTGTAAGCAACTGTATTTTTGATTGTCGGGACAGGGAGAGAGAGGGGGGGTGGGTTATCACTGAGTTGATCTTTTCCCGTTACCAAGATAAACTGAACTGATAACTGTCCATGACCCCCTCCCCCAGTTCTCGCACCATGCCCCCCTATTTTTGGAACCCAATCGCCGCCACTTGTCATAGATAAGATTTTATAATTATATCAAAATGGACTAGTGAGGAACGGAGCCGTAGCTGCGAAGGGGGTTGTCATTATAGTTACCCTAGCCCCCCGGAACACAGACATTAGACCGACCTGCTATTTCTCTTCCATTTCTCACCTCCTCTTGTCGGAATTAAACCTAGCACTTACATGTTAATTTAATAGGAAACTAATGTGTTCTCAAAGTCTCTTATTTTTAGCCCCTCCGCCTAGTTACGTATATCAGATCTTTAATTTGCAATCGAATTTGCAGAGGTGAACAATACTTCACACTGCTTGAATGAAGATGAGGTGGGATGCACAACCGACTGTCCTTTTATTAGTCACATTTCTTGAATGCTAAGTTTTATTTTCGTCGGATTCAACTGAAAAGATTAGGTACATAAACTTTCTTCATTGTCTAAGTATGTGAGCCTTATCTAGGCAGGGGGGGGGTTGCAAATTCGGTTCAGGGAGTGTGAAAATCTATTCTCGTCCTGGGCGCTGAAATCTCTAGCTACAGCTCTGATATGGAAATTCTTCCTTTCGAGAGACCATTAACAGATTTACGCCTTTATAGAAACATACCACAATAAAAGTATGAAATTTTATTGACCATTATTTATAGAAAGCAATAATTAAATAAAATCTAACACGTATTAGAAACATTTCACCTATTGTCTAATTTCTCGACATTTTGAACCAGTTGTTAAAGGCATTAATTTGCTAGTTTATAAATGTACCAAATTTATTTATTTATACATGTTTAATTATAATGGTTATCTTTTCTATGATCAAGCCAATGATAGAGAAAAGATAGACTACGATTTCTTATTCAGTTGAATTGTCTTGAAGGAACATTAATATATTTGAGGGAGACCAAAACTTGTCTCAGTTCTAGTAACTACAGCAATTGCAGATTCTTATTTGTTGCTCATGTATGCAGAAACTAATATTTGTAACAGTGTCAACATTGTTTTCAATTTCTATGTACCGGGTGGTCAGAATTAAAGTTACCCAACTCAGAGCCTGTTTGAGGCATCGTAGAACTCTGAAATTTGGTGAATCCATTATGCAGACCATGGGGAACAGGATGGCGATAAAAAAATGTTCAATTTCCGCCACCAGGTTGAAATGTGGCGCTGTACTTCCATGATGGGTTGTAATAATGACGTGAACTGCTCCAATTGGTTATGGATGTGCCTTGACCTTGCAATCTTGCAATAAACGAGAGATTATTTTCTCGCAACTTCCAGCCACTAACAAATGTCTTTCTAATTAATAACTTGGCTAAATCACTTAACGTGAGTGCTGAACAAAAGTTCGGAAGTGATCACCATGCCATTAAATAAGAATGAACGTGTATTGCTGGTGAAGTTTTTTTTTTTTTTTATCAGAACGGTAGTAATAGTGCAGCTGCACTGCGAGGTTATTGTCATGCGAAAGGACTTCATTAATACAGCGCCACATTTCAACCTGGTGGCGGAAAATTGAACTATTTTTTATCGCCATCCTCTTTCCCATGGTCTGCATACTGGATTCACCAAATTTCAGACTTCTACGATGCCTCAAACAGGCTACAGAGGGCTCTGAGTTTGGTAACTTTAATTTTGGCCACCCAATATCATTTGGCATTATGCTAGAATTCTACTTACGTATATTACAACATTATTTAATGTTATGAGAAAACCAGCAGAAAATAATTATCCCCTTTCTTTATTTACAGGACCTGATTGCAAAACATAACAAACGTTGGACATGGAAATCAGTGCTAGTTACAGCTGGAGTTGTTATATTAGTAATTGCACTGATTGTGGTTGGATCAGTTATGTTGAGCTCTGGCCCTGAAAAAGGTGCTGAAGATGGTGAATACGATGCATTGAAGAGTACGCCGAGGCCTAGCACTATACCGACAGTAACTCTAGAAGATTTTGTAGCTGGCAAGATGTCCGCAACGAAGTTTAATGGATCTTGGATATCGGGTAGGTCCTTCTGTAACTAGTTATGTGACCAACTATGTAGTTTCAGTTTGTTTCAGAATTTGATGTGGAAAAATATATAATGGGTGTCTCAGAAACATTTTCGTTTTTGAATCAGCCCTCTGGGCCAATTCGCACATTACGGAGAAATGAGATAGATCGCTAACGCTTGGCAACATTGTTAATATTTAGTTGCCATGGAGCGCTTTACGAGGCAGCAGCGTGCTTTTTGTGTTCGTGCGTTTTATAAAAATAATGATTATGTTGTTGTGCGTCGTTTGTACCGGCATCATTATAACCTGGCAGGAATGAGAGACGTCATAAGCGCAAATTTAATTAAATATTGGGTGAGAAGTTTGAAAACACTGGTAGCCCTATGACGAGTAAACCGCCAGGTTTCGATCATCAAGATTGAACAGAAACGTTGACTTGACCGTGTGCGCCAGTCTGTCAGTGAGGATCCTCGCTTCGGCGAGTGATCGAAGACTTTAGTTCAAGAATAATTGAATGTGAAAACATGAACGGTCACCATTTGTCCAATACGCATTTCCACAAATAAAAATTTAATGTTTAAGCTTTCTTTTGGTAATAAATTTATCTTTATACAAAAAATTTAAGTATTTATTTTAATACTTTTAAAAACGAAAATATTTCTGAGACACCCCTTAGTTAATTTTTTGACAATGCTGTGATGTCATAACATGTACTGCAGGTATAAAGTGTGGGTGGATTGGAAATAATGGCTCCATAGTTATAAATAGGGTAAGACTGATGCGGGAGGAGTTCCTAAATTTACATAATCCCCAAACATATATATGAATTATTATTATTATTATTATATATTTACTACGTTATATAAAAAGTAAATTAATATTTTTTTAAAAAATTGTTATTAAATATATAGGGTGTTTCCGTGACCATGTCACAAACTTTCAAGGCTGATGGAGAGGGACAAAAGCATCAATATGAGATAAGGAACCTCAGTCCGAAGGCACCCAAGTCAGGAGTTATAAATCAAAACCGTTGTTGGTTGGTAGAAGGTTCTAGGCAATCCCTTCTTCTGGGATGCGAAACTAGCACAGTGGCGCTGAACCTTCTTTTTCTGTAGGCATAGGCGCCAACTTGTAGGGTGGGGAGCAAGGGACTACCTGCGTCCCCAAAATTTCTCAAGATGTGCATATATTCAGTGGCGGCGCCAGGATTAATCATCTGGGGGTACTGAGGGGGTGTGGAATAAAATTTAGGGGGTGCGATGTTGAAAAAAAAGCATAAAATATGAATGCATGTTTTAGCAGAGGCGCAACCACGACATTTTTGTCTGGGTGGGGGGGGGGGGGCAAGTACCATGATAAACGTGCCAATAATAATAATGACATTTATTATTGTCAGTAGTAGTAGTAGTAGTAGTATCAAAGACGTTATTATCGTCGTAAATCACAGAAAAAGGGAAGAAGTCGGTGCTAAAGCACTTGCTTTGAACAAACTATTTTAAATATTTTATCAAGACGTTGAATTTCACATTAGCTAATAATTGAAAACAAGCACACAAACTGTATTTTTGAAAGACAGAAAATACATGACGAATATAATTATTTTGTACGTATAACATATGTTTTACATATGCAACATGGAGCGACGTAAGATAATGTAGAAAATACATATGCAACATGTTAACACTAATTTGTGTACGCATTTAGTTTCTCATCCGCCTCATAACATATGCATATGCATTATGCATATTTTCATAGCCTTCTGACTTATGGAATTCTCTTGTGGGGAAACTCATCTGGTGCTGGGGATGTATTTATCTGGCAGAAAAAAGCTTTACGAAGCATGGCAGGAGTCTTTGATCAGTCTGTTTCCTGTAAAAATCTCTTTAAAGAACTAAAGATAATGACTGTGCCAAGCTCATATATATTTACCTGTCTAGTGTATACAAAAGAAAATGTACATAATTATAACGCAAGACACACTGTGCACAGACACAATACAAGATTCTGTTACAAGCTCGACACACCATCAATCAGATTAAGTAAAACACAAAATAGTTACAAGTATTTAGGAATTAAGTTATACAACATGTTACCAGAAGCTGCTCACAGTGTCTCTCTTAAAAAATTTAAAAGTGTACTTCAATCCTGGTTAAAAGAAAAGGTCTTCTACAATCTAGAAGAATTCGAAATCCATCCCAAAAATGATTTAATATTCTAGAATGTATTGTATTGTTTATTTCCTGTTTTATGAATTATTGTTATGTATATTGCCACTGCCATATTTATATTATTTCATCGTCACTAATATTATAATTGTCTTATGTCTATGTACTCTTACTTTATATATGCATATACTCTCATATTAGTATCTATAACATATTGGAGTTCCATGTAATCCCTCTCTCTATATATAATTATATATTTACATATATACAATAACAAATATGTAACCAAATACTGACGACATCTATTGCATTGTACAATGTCTAACGATGAATAAATATATTGTATTGTATTGTATTGTACAGCAAAAATGATATAAATCTCTCAAATTTTCGCGCTCCTATTCATCCAAACAATTGTTCATGCATTTAAGGCCAAACTCCTTGGTAGTAACAGTCTGAAATGCATAGATGGTCTTACTTCTCTCTCTGGAAATTTACTTTCGGGCGCTGGTTTTGATTTGCATAAGGGGCGCACCCTTTCGCGATCCCTGGCGCCGACCCTGCGTACATTATACACACACACACAAAATGTCAATTCGCCGCCTCTGCCGTACGCCTATTGCCGATGAGCCCCTATCTGAGCGTAAAATAGTCCCAACAAAACCAAAGTTTAACCAAAATTGTTGATGGTTGTGAAAGTGGGAAAAATGAATGATCTCCGTTTGTAGCTTTATTATGTCAATTACTATTTTCTACCATCACTACATCATCCATACCTAGCCAAGATTAATGCATTTGTAGCAGTTGTTCAAAATTGCATCCTCCAGCTTTGATGCAGGCATGACATCATCGAAATAATCTCTGTCTCACATGCTCTTAACATCTCTGGAGTTATTCTGACGATATCACAGGCAGCAAATTTTCTTGCCAGGGATGCTTCATTATCCACAAGTGTCCGTACACTAGGGGTGTACGGGATCCCGAGACGTCGGTACCGGGATCGGGAAAAATAAACTCCTGTCCCGACCCCGACTTTGGGAAATGAATTCCCGACTTTTCGGGATCCCGAGCAGTGGGAAATACCGAATGGTCATTTTAAAAAGTCGTTAATTCTCGACGTTTTCTGCATTGTAAATGTCTGGAACTTATCGAAAATTGTTAGTTTTTGTACCAGAAATGCAAGAACAATAACTTAAAGTGAAAATGACGTGTAGAATTCGAGATTTCCAGAGCTTCGGGAAATTTTGAACGTTTGCCGTCCCGAAAATTTTCCGACTTTGTCGGGAAGTTGCGAATTTTTCCCGTTCCGAATGTCGAGATTTAAAAAATGTCCCGTCGCGATCTCATCCCGACCCAAAAAATTCTGTCCCGCACACCCCTACAGTACACATACTTTTTACGTGACCCCCCCAAAAAAAATCCATGTGAGAACAGATCAGGCGAACGTGCTGGCATACCTTCTTATCTCTATGGTTTTGTCTTATAACTTCTGAACGAGGCATTTCTGGACAGGGGCTCCCGGGGCGCGGCCAGTATCTGAGCGCTCAGCGCACAAACGTGATCGCTCAGCTACTTGAGGGCCAAATAAGCGTTGCTTGGCGATCGTTGCTCATTTGATCGCTGATCGAATTTGAACCTTGCTCACCATAGGTTTGAGCCACAGAATATAGCCATTTGTGTTTCGATCTCGTGAGGCAAAGAGTAAGAAGAGAGAAACTGTGTGAGCGTGAGGATGGCGGGCTGGCGGCCAATGAGGAAATATTTATGATGAATGGCTTGTAATTACAGAGGAAGTTCAAGTAAAAGAAGGTAATATAATATTCCAGTTTTTGGGTATAAATTTACAATACCGGAAGTATCTCCGATTGTTTTGAAATTACGCATACTCACTAATTTCGGCCTCGTAATCAAGAATCTGCAGTTAAGAAAGAGGGATATTATTGGAACTCGAAATAGAAGAAGAAGACAAGATAAGCTACCTAGATATATTGATGAAAAGGAAGAGAGGACAAGAAATTGAAACCGCTTGGCATCAGAAGAAGTGTGCAGCAGGGATATTCTGCCACAAAAGAAGTGATGTAAGTGAGATGACAAAAAGAAATTTTATAAAGAATATGGAGGACAGAATGAAGAAAATATGCAAGAAAGAATGTGAAAAAGAAGGCAAAATAAATAGCCTATGGAAACGGCTGGAAAAGAATGGCTATGAGAAGGAGGATAGACTTGACATAAATAGAAGAAGGAAGAAAAGTGGCAGGGGAGAATTGGAAGAGAAAGAAAAAGAGAGGAGTTTTGGAATATGGAGTATGGGGAAGACCACAGAAAAGATATGCAAAGTGCTTAGGAAAGCGGGCATTAAAACTTACAGGAAGGGAGGGAGAAGCATCTTAGGAATAGCGTAGAATGCAAACAAGAAAAAGGAAAACAGAGAAGAGGAAGGGATTATCTACGAAGTGAAATGTAAAGAATGTCAGTGTGTACATAGGAGAAACGAAAAAGAGGCTGAAAGACAGGTTGAAACAACATAGGGATGATGTAAGTCTTCCTCTTGTGTCCCAAGCGTCTCGATCGAGATACCCAAATGTAACCCTCACGGTCCCAAGCGTCTCGATCGAGACGCTGTGTCAAGGTCGTAGTTTTTACGTTATAACTTTTCTATTTTTGGCTAGAATTTCGATTTTTTTTTAATATTGTTCCTAACACATGTATTTAATAGAAATGTATTTTCATTTTTTTTGTTTTCATGAAAATGGAGTGGGGAAAGGCGGGAAAAGGGCCTTCTCTTTTGCGTCTCTTTTCAAGGTCAAAGTTTTGCCGACAAAGGAAGACCGGCTTTGTTGTTCTAAAGCAATGCTTTTCACTCCCTCCTGTGAACTGCATTCGAAGGAAGCTTGTTTATCAGTATCCGATGTCAAAATGAAAGTTTTCCGTGAGGGCGCAAGCAGGGGATGGGGGAGGGGGAGGGGGAAGACTGGTTGTTGAATCTGCGTTGTGAGAATGGAATTTCGAAGCGCGCTGAAGGAAACCTTTGTTTTTTTAGCACAAGTGTCCACAAGTTGCAACAGAGGTTACCCTGCATTGTCTAAAAATAGAATTTCAAGCAGCTGCAAGAATTGGCGATCATTTTTCACTGCGTTCTAGCTTTTCGTCCGTGAATGTTGTGCGTAGGTGTCGTTTTGTGCCCAAGTGCGAGGACATTTTTTGGGTGAAGTGACAATTTTTTAAAATAATTTTTGGGGGTTTTCTCCCTTCCCCCTCCATATATAGGCCAAATTTGCATAAATTTTGCATTTTGACATTTTTTCGGGGGGGGGGGAACACCATTTTTTTAAGAAAAGTATTTTTGAGGGGATTTCCCCCCTTTCCCCCCTCCATATGTACGCCGAATGTGCATAAATTATATATCGTCTGAATCTGTGATTCATTCTGCGTACAACGGTATATCTTTCATATCTCTAGGGCATTTAGTTTCTGAGCTATAGTCATTTCAATGTAACTCTGCATTTTGAAGCTTGAATCAGTGGCGTGCCGACCATTCCTTTTTGGGGTACAACTCAAGTTACATTGGTCATATGATAATAATGCAAATATTTTTGTGTTCCTTACATGTCAACGATAATTTCTATGTGCATTTTGAACTTTTCATATCCTTTTTTTCGGGGGGGGGGGGCGGGAGGGAGAAACCCAATTTTTAAAAAAAAGTATTTTCAGGGGATTTCCCCCTTTCCCCCTCCATATGTACGCCGAATGTGCATAAATTATATATCTTCTGAATCTGTGATTCATTCTGCGTACAACGGTATATCGTTCATATCTCCAGGTCAAATAGTCTCTGAGCTAAAGTCATTTCAAGGTACCGCTGCATTTTGAAGCTTGAATCAGTGGCGTGCCGACCATTCCTTTTGCGGGTACAACTCAAGTTACATTGGTCATATGATAATAATGCAAATATTTTTGTGTTCCTTACATGTCAGCGATCATTTCCATGTGCATGTCGACACTGTCATGTACTTTTTTCTTGAGGGGAGGGTGGGGAACCAAATTTTTTTCCAGAAATTTTGGAATTTTGAGAGTTATCCCCCCTCCCTACCGCCACATATACGCTGAATTTGCATAAATTTCATATAGTCTGAATCTCTGGTTCATTCCGCGTACAACGGTATATCACTCATCTCTCTAGGGCAATTAGTCTCCGATCTACACTCATTTAATTGAAACTCTGCATTTTGCTCAAAATCGGCTTGGGCACCAAGGGGGTTACATGTGAAAATGGCCTTGGGTTCCAAAAGGTTAAGAGAGAGAGAAATGCGATATTTAAACACACGAGAGAAACAGGGCATGACATAGCGTGGGATGAGACTAAGCAGATAGGAAGGGAAATCTCCTGAGGGAAATCTCCCAGCTGTTACAGGCAATCCAGGTAGGTAGGCAGTAGTCTTCCTCCTCTTCTAGGGTTGGCTTTAGGCATCCAGGCTGTTCACCATGAATATGCACTGATCGACATAGTAGGGTCAACTGAACTGAGTTCCTGCTGCACTCATGCATATACTGTCTTTATACCTTGGTGATGGCAGCATGGACATAGGTGGAAATGGCAACTATGCTGACGTTGATTGATATGGTTTATTTTACTTCACTTTCCTGCCAGTATGAGTGATATGATGAAAGTTATGAAGGGACACTCACAAATCATGCTGTGATTCGAACCTGGGATCCCTGACGTCATAGCATGCTGTGCTAACCACTCAGCCACGGCTAATGTGATAAGTCTCAGTATGGTAAAAATAGCATCAAAAGCAGTTCAAAAATGTTACTTCATATTTCTTAAAATTAGTGAAAACTATAGAATATATTCTTGATTGAAAATTATGCCCACTTATACTCTGGAATATCTCATCAATATTCCATACATTTTATTGAGTATATTTATATTTTGGTATCACATTTTTATATTCTATTTTTAGGTAATGAAATAACTTTCAGAGGTGAAAGCGGCAATGTACTGGTGTATAATGTTGATACAAAATCCCACGAAGTCGTTGCGGAGAGCCACATAATGGTAAGTTTGTAATAATTATGCAATCAATTATTTATTGTTTTGCAGATCTAAGCACTGTGAGCATTGAACAGGAATCTAGAATAATTACTTAAGTGAAGAATTTATATGGGAAAGATGTAGAGGGTTACAACAGGAACAGCCTCTACATTGTAGTGGTTAGTGTTTGTGTAACATGAGTGCCAGAGGTCCTGAATCTCAAAATCCACATACAGCAGTGTTGTTTCTGTTTCACTGTTGCTGCTTCCAATTCATTAATCGATCATTCATTTTCATCATCACTGGTAATCCAAAATCTGATGGAAAAGTGAAGCAGAATAACAAAAAATATTAAATGGTAAGAAATAGAAATGTCAAAATTTTAGAGCTGAGCTGATACCAGTACTCTTACAGATTCCCACCTATACCGATACTTGAAAATTGCAATAATTAAAATTTGTTCAAAATATTGATCTCTATTGGTGTTTAAATATTCTTCTCCTATTATATGCATCAATTTACCAAGAAATGTGATTTAGAATATTCAAGAATTACATCAGAATATCAAAATAGATTTTATGTAATCAAAAATTGCAACTTTTCGTGCAAAATTGGCGCAAAATAAAAAGAAAGTTTTAATTTTTCATAATTTCCAGGATAGTTACACTCTGCGAAAGTGTCGCGCGTGGCATTCTTGCAGACCCCGTGAAAGACCAATATACCGGGAAAGTATCGGCTGGTATCGGTAGATGAATTCCAATCGATACTTTCCGATGCATAGGTTTCGGCTCAACCCTACAAAATTTTACTACATATTTCAGCCGATAGACATAACTTGGCAGGGACAAAGGGGGTTCTAGCCCTCTCAAAATTTGCATGTTGGAGGTTTTACATTCTGGAACCTGAGGTTCATGTTCTGTCCCTCCAAGGTTAGGCCTCAAGTTACGCTGCTGTTTCAGTTCAAATTTGAACTTAAGGTGTGTGAAAACTGCTATTGCAGAAACATTATTGTATTTTTTGTTTTCAGTATTTTTACAATACACCTTGGAGATTATATTAGAATATCAATCAGGTCAGAACTGGATAGACTTCTGAATTGTTGAGAGCAAAGGTCACTCTCATCCTGAGTAATTTAAGTAAAGTGGCATGAATCAACCCAGTTTCTATATTTTGTGTGGTAGAGTTCCAGCGAAGGATCATGTTACTAGGACCACATCATCAAGGAGGCAATAGCTACCCACACGGAAAAGCAGAACCTCAATGGGCACATGTGGCTTAAACTCTACCTGGACTGGGTGGTGATGGTCAACCATGAGGATGAACATAGAATACATGACACCTGATTGAACAGACACCCACAAAAGAATCCTCACACACAATTGACAATATACATATAAGTGCATTCATTCCTCCATATGCCAGTCTCTGAAGATAAGAGTGACACTAAATCTTGAAATCTCAGAAGCCTATTCGGTACTTGACACTGTCTATAATTTGTTTTCAAGAAAGCAATATTTTGTGGCTTTGTTTATGTCTGCTGCAATATCAACAAGAAAATAAAATAAATCAAAATAATTTCAATATGGACATAAGTTTGATTTGCAACACACGCAATTATAAATATAAAATATAAATATAAAGATTTTCCGCAACAGGACAATTGACATTGTTATTTTATAAGGGTTTCCTTCGTTCGAAATCAGAAAAGAAATATATTTGCATTTGAGCAATATGTGATTCTTACCCTTTTCAATTTTCCAGGCAATGACAGCAGCATTTAAGCATGACATATCAGCAGACAGGAAATTTTTGCTTCTTGCTCATGACTATCAGAAGGTAAGTCTTTCTTTTTTTATTCCAAGTTTGTTGGAAACATGTTTTGTTGTAATAAATAACAATAGAACTAGTAATATAGTTTTGTCAGTTTTAATTTTCTGCATCTGTTATTGAGAAATCGTAAAAATTATCTGATATTCAGAGAAAATCTAATTTGAATTTTTTTCTGATTTTTATTTTTTTTTCTAATTTGAAATTAACAAGCTTTCCAAAGGGGTCAAAACAGTCATTCAACCCCCTAACTTACTGTGCCATAAATACAGTGGAACATCGATTTTATGTTTTTCAAGGGACCAAGGTGTAAAATCAGAGAAAATTTTGTAAAATTTTGCTTTATTGGGACTATGAAGATTTAATGTATAATGTGGGAAAATGTAAAACTGGGGAACATAAAATCGGGGTTCCATGATAGATGTTATTTAATTATTTCTAACGTAAAGTGTATATGTATTAAAAACAGTAAAATAATATCATAAATTTCATTATCAGCTGTTCCAAAAAGTAACAACATTAGAGTTTTCCTCCAAAAGTAATTGCACGGTAATACAGAGCTAGGAATTTTAGGTGCAAAAATTTGCCAATAAAGGTGCAAAAAAGATGCCAATTTTTGTACAAAAAAGGTGCTAAAATAGGTGCTAATTTTCAGATGTAAAATTTATTGTGAGCAGTGCATACATATATGATTCAATTTGTCTGGATAAACACAGAGTATTCACTGGTTTTAAATCGTTTAATATAACTAAGGAAAGAAAATTCTCTGATACATTAGAAAGGGACATAAAGGAAAACATGCTTCTTCTTACTTGCTTAGAATTAGTCATCTAGAAAACTGTTAAAATAGATTACATTCAAAATTTCTATGTTCTTCTGAGTGAGGCTACATCTGCGGTCACCAAGCAGATACTTGTAAGTTGAAAAAGAACGTTCAACGTCAACAGACACAAGTGATGCGTATTTTGTTTTCAACCAGTAATCCACATCCTTGTTGGTTGTGACTTTTTGAACATCAGGGTTCTTGGCTAAACTTTGTTCTAACTTCTCTTTCCCGACCCCTTGCAGCTCTCGTTGCACATCCATCAAAACAGCCCACTGTGCTTCCTTTTCAGAACACTGCTCCTCCAGTTTTGTGATTGCAGTAGTAAGGAAAGAGAAGCCATGTACAATATAGAGTTCATCTTGAAATTCCTGTTTAAGTGCAAGTTTTTTGGCTTTTTCTAAAGCTTAGGAATCACTAGGCAAAGCATCTAAAAATTTCGATATTGTATGGAAATGATTGCAAATAAACACTGCAGCTTTTAACCATGTACCCCATTTAGTGAGGATGGGAGAGGGTGGTAATGAAAGTTTCGTAATTTCTACATACTTCTGTATTCTAGGAGCCTTTTTCACTTTTTTCTTAATGCCAGAAACAAATTCGTTCACATATGTATATTCATCTTTAAGAGCTTCACAAACTCGATGCAAAGCATGAACAATGCAGGCCACATGTTTTAAGTTAGGATACATATTCTTCAGATTAGAAAATGCAGCTAACATGTAAGATGCTTGGTCTGTAAGAACTAACCACACACTATCATATTTTACGCCCTCCGGCCACAATACAAAACATACATCATTGAAACTTTGCATTACACTTGCATTATCTGTTTTGCAAAGAAAATAAGTTTTTAAAAGCATGGGTTTCACTTGATGCCCATTGAGAGGTGCTACTAAGATGTTCGAAACGTACCTGTTTTACCTATCTGTGGTTTCATCTAGTATGAAATAGACTGGATGGTCAGCTACTACTTGCCTGATCTGCGAGATTTTAGCTTCATAAAGAGGTTGAAGGTAAAGATTTCCTTAAGGAGTGCTATCATCTGGAACAGACTTCCCAGTATATTTTTGCAAATATGATTTCATGACAGGATTGTTAACTTTCGAAAGAGGTATTCTACACGCTATAAATGTCCTTGTATTTCTGGAACTCGAAGATGCAAGCGCCTCACCAATGAATTACTGTCGCTTCCCACCTTTACCATCTCGTAGTTCTTTATTCCAGACGTGCTTCCCACTTTGTAGATGCTGCACAACCCGAGTGCGTTGGTGTTTGCCATCAACAGCAATAGAAATATCACACACATCACACCTCAGAACAGATCCATCACACAGGATGCTGTCACCGCTAAACTGTTTAACAATGTCCTGCAGTTTCCCAACATTTACTTTATGTTTTGGCATGGTGAACAAGCCAATCTGATGCGTCGATCACAGACTGCAGTTACCTTGCTCGCTGAGACGGGAGAAGGAAACAAAAGCAAAACAGCTTTCCTACAACAATCCGTAAACAATACAGTATAGGTCAAAAAGAGCACAACTTCTAGCAATTGTAACGCATCATTGTTGGCACTGTTTAAAGTCCGAGCGCTTACTACATTAACGTCCAAGAACTGAAGAAAGCCGATTCATTGTTGTGCGGTAAACAAGAAGCGGTGTCTCGAATGTGGGTGGGGTTAAACAGTGCGCAAGTTGTATTAAAAAAATGATAAAGATGCAAAAAGGGCGAAAAGGTGCAAAAGGTTCTGAGATTGTGAAAAAGGTGGAAAAGGTTCTGAGATTGTGAAAAAGGTGCAAAAAGGTGCAACCGAAACACCATGAGTAGAGTTCAATAAGTGCTTATTTTAGGGATGAATCACTTTTTTACCCATTTTCACACAAAAAATTTTAAGGTGCAGCACCTAAAATTCCTAGCTCTGGTAATGAATTATTCAAAATATCACATCACTTGCAACCGTGTTACAAATTATCATTTTACTTGTTTCTAAAGATTTATTTTATTTCCCTTTTCACTTTATTAGACAGATATTAATGTTTTCTGTATTTTTGAATTTCAGCTCTTCAGGCACAGCTTCCTGGCAGAATATGATATTTATGACTTAAACATGGAGTAAGTTGTTTTGTTAATGTTTATATGTATTTTAAGATTTAACTCTTTAAGTATGTAATGTTTCACGTTTCTTATATTTTGGTTTGCATTTCTCCTGTAACTATCTCCAAATTGCTTCATCTTGTTAAGATTGAAAAACTATTTTGTGTAGCTATATCCAACGCTTGAAGTGGAAAATACACATATAGCCAAAAGTCACCGGACAGCGGACACCCAAGTAAACGTGGCAGCAGTGTCATGGTCTGGGGCTGTTTTACCTGGTTTGGGATCGGGCCATTAGTTTTGTTCAATGGCAACATGAACAGTGGTGTTTATGAGGACATTTTAGACAATAGAATGCCACCCACACTGTGGCAACAGTTTGGAATGGGCCCTTTTCTGCATCAGCATGATAATGCCCCTGCCCATAAAGCAGGGTCCATTGTATTGTGGTTTAAGGACAATTAAGGTGGGTGTGCTTAGCTGACCCGCTCAAAGCCCCGACTTGAACTGCATAGAACACCATTGGGATGAACTGGAGCGTCAGTCGTGAACCAGACCCATGAACTATTCACGAGACAAATGGGGAAAAAATCACCAGCAATTGTACCAGAACTTAGTGGAAAGCCTGCCGCAAAGAGTAAATGCTGTAATAATAGCGAAGGGAGGTCCGACATCTTATTAGTTACCTGGCTGATGTCTCTGGAATTAACAGCACTGGGTGTTCGGTGACTTTTGACAATATAGTGTATTAGCTGGGGAATGTTTAGTTGAGCCTTGGGTTTAGCTGGGGGATGCTCCTGTGGTTTAACATGGTAACAATGAGACAGCTGGGAGGATGCTTTGCTAGCTGGAGGACTGAGCACTGGCTATATCTATATTTTATGTTACGTGATGCTGTTTGTATTGCCTTATGTAGTTAATAAGAAGGAATTTCTGTTGTTTAATGATCGTGAAGGATGGACACTTAATGCACATATTCAGTGTTAAGAGGCTCATTTTAATAAACACGCCAATTTTACATATTCTTATTTATTGCAAAGAAGCATGTCACCTTGAATCAGGAGTGTAGCCAGGACTTTTTATCTGGGGCCCAACGGTCAATAGAAAGAAGTGCGTTGGAAATTTTTTAGGGAACATAGTACTAAAATAACTTTCAGTGCTCCTGTCACCATGTACATCAAGTGACAATAACAAATGGATATATTTTGGATGTTCATGCTAAAGTTGTGGATATCTGGTAGATATCCAGTAGACATCCATTGATTGATTGATTAGCATCAGTTCAACTTCTACAAAAGTTTGGAATTGTTATGTTGTACATGTACAAATAGTATACATCTATAAAACTACAGACATTATAATATAATATAAAATACAAGAGATAAAATAAAATAAATGCAAGCTCAATGTATTTACTTGAGACTTCCATATATCCATCCAGGGGATATCCATACGATATCCTGGAAGGATGCTTCATGAATATTCTCTGATCATTTTCTGTATATGTTTTGGACATTCTGTGGATCATTTTTTGATATATATTTTGGATCCCATGGATATCCACAAAAGGACATCCCACAGATATTCAATATTTGGATCTCAAATATATCCAGAATTGGAGAAAACCCAAAGATATTCAGGATTGGAGATTCCACAGATATCCAGGACTGGATATCCTGTGGACCCCCAATGGATATCCAGAACTCAATGTCCCAATTATATATATTGGATATCCATAATATTTATGGACCCAGTCTGGACATTCTGGATATCCCTTGGAGATTTATGCTGTATGGGAATATAGTCCTCAAGCATATTTAATACAATTGGATATTTTCAGTCCCTTGGGAACGGTTTGTACCTTGGCTTTGTGAAAAATATATTTAACACTTTCTCTGGTGTGGTCTGTATATGGCTGGACAGTCATAATCGTTAACCCACTTAAGGCATTCTTTGCACAGCTTCAATCAGTAGAGTAGAGTGTGATTTCTCTGAGTGGTGATAGAAAGAGTTGCAGAAGTGTGTAGACATTTGGTCAAAAATTATTTCACTGGATTTTTTCTACTGAAATTTCAACCTAAATAATGGTAGCTTGATTTTTGAAAATCAACACTGTATGTGTCACCAGCAAATTCGCTCAGTTTATTTATTAATATTTGTAGTTAATTTGGTAAAATTTTCGAAGGGGTCAAGTCAAGGGAGCCCGTATTTGGCTACACCAATGTCTTGAATGAAATAATACAAAGACGCCCACATTTTAAAACAATATTACAAGATAAAAGGAGTGAAAATGAGGTGATGAGAATGTAAATGTCTCAATATCAAGTATTTTATAATTAATGTTATCTTTTGAATTTCACCCTGGCTAATGGTACCAAGTTATCGTTTTTCATTAAAAAAATAATGAGTAAAATACAAACTGAAAATAAAAATTATTACCATTGTATAAAAATAAAGGTACTTAAATGAACATGCATGGAAATTTAAGCAAGGTTTATGCATTGAAGACTTGGAGGGGGCAAGAAGGGGACCTCGCCCCCCTCTCGAAAATTAATGTCACCATGTTTTTGAGTGGTTAATGCTTATATGTGAGGGAAAATATGCCTAGTTTGCCCCTCCCCCTGAAATAAAATATCTTTAGCCCCCCCCCCCCCTAAATACGTCCTTGCTTGCTTACATCTCTTTCGAAACAGTCATGTGGAGATCCATGGGTTTCTGCATTCCTTCGGAAATGCAACAAATGTAAAATTGTAATCTGTAGTCAGAATCCAATCAAGTAAGCAAAACCAGACACCATCTTTCTGTTAAAATGAAAGTATGAAAATCATAATCTGCAGTCAGTAATTCCACCATTTTTATTTGAAAAGCCAGTCTTTAAATGCGCAACTTAGCAGACAACTTTTTAAAGCACTTCTGAAATTTCCAGTTAACTAAGGTTTAGAGAAACGTGTCACAAAAGAGCATTTTTTTTATGATATCGAAATTGTAATTGCAGTTTATAATTTGTTTGCTTTTAGATTGCTAACTCCATTGATGGCTGAAGATAGTGGAAGAAACATGCAATTGGTTGTCTGGTCACCAACAGACAATGGTCTTGCATATGTTTACAAGAATAACATCTACTACAAGCCTTCTGCTGATGGAAGTTCACAATATGCAGTCACTGACACAGGAGTAGTAAGTGCCATATACAACGGAGTTCCAGATTGGGTGTATGAAGGTTAGTGCATGCATTTAACTCTAAAAGCAACACAGCTTTCAAATGTTACACAGTGGACAATAAACATTTTAAATATTTCCAAAAATTACCATTTCGTTGATTTTCTTAATCCTCTCCCTGCCATAGATGGGGGAGATCAGATTCAAACATGCTTTTATAATGCTCATTACATCATGTATCCATTTTCCTTAATGTTTAACTTGTGTATAGCCTTTATTGTAGATGACATTAATTCTGTAAGCACTTTACATTATGTGCCACCACTGGCGTATGCGGGGGAGATCTGATGGGGCTACAGCTCCTCTTGAAATTTTTTTGAAAATTAAAATTTTCTAATGAAAGCAGTAAAAATATTTGGAGAAACCAAAGTGGTAAATGCAATCCCCCCTCCCCTTAAAATGAACCCAGATTACCATTTTTATCTTCGAACAACTTTTAAAACAACAGTTTAAATGGGTAATTATGAAATATTTGTGTATCCCATCCTCCTCCCTAGAACGCAGATATGCAATATTGAGTTTTACAATTCCAGCCTCGTCTGAAAAGAAACATATTGTGCCACCCCCATTTTGTACCAATTACAACAGTTTGTCTAAGTACGTGTTCCCTTCTAGACTAACTGTGGTCATCAACCCTGTATAGAGAACCCTTGGATGAAATGGCATGGTAACATATTTTTCTCCATTTACGTTCCTAGATTTTGCAATTCTCCCCTTTATACACTCAATCTACAGGGTTCCAATATAGCCTATAATTTTCCCCCCATGTTTTACATTTTCCTGCAATGTTAGTTTTCTCATATCAGGAACCTGTAAAACTTAAAATCACGGTTCAACAGAAACCGTAATAAAACTAAATTTAGAACTGCAGCAAGGCTAATGAAAATTTAGCCATACACATCTTTAAACCACATATAGTTTCCTAAAAATTCTTATTTCTGTTTTCCATTTTTTCCAGTGAAATAATGTCATAAATTGTACACATGTATATTTATACTCAAGCTCATATCATGATGCAACGTGCATATATATAATGTTTAAGTCTTGAGTTACTTCTTAAGTCCACTTTATGCACTTTTAGTGGGATCCGAACCACTATATGCCTCCACTATGCACAGGGGTCTTTGATTACAAGACAGCATTACTACTATGCCATCAGGGAGGCCCTGTATGCAATCAAATGGGTGGCATTAAATCAATGAATCAACCTTCTTTCTGATTCCTTCAAAATGAAGTCTTCTTCTGCATCTGTATTTTAGTGTTTTCATTGATACATTTATCTTTTTCTTAATTCCCCATCCATAATCTTTGGATATCCAACACTGTCACAAGAGTCATGTAGCAATTCTTTCCTGAAATCAGTATTACTGCAGAGCAGGGTGAATAAAAATCATGATTTTTATTTTAAAAAAATCATTTTTGATGATTTCTTTTAATTTAAATCTATTTTTTAATTTTTTTAAAACCACGCTTAAAATTGCTTGCATGGTTTTTGGCACCATATTTATGGATATATGTTTTTTAATAGAAAGACCCCGTAAAATATTTGAACAGTTTGATTAAAGTAAATAAAAAATATATGTAAACATACATTTTTCTGTTTCTCATACTGTATATATGAACCTACTTTGGAAATGTTCGTTGAGTGTGTTAGTGAAATTATAATAATTTCAGTAACTTTTCTTCTAATGAAAATAAAGCATTCTGGATGTACTCTACAATTGTAATTTAAAATATTTTTAGTGTCTTTGTAGCTGAATTTTGGCAATTTCTTTAATGATAGTTTGCAAAATATCAGCTGCTTTGTTTATAGTTTAATGATAATGACATTATTTACGGTTTAACATGATTAGTATTTTGTATATTTTTCTACACAAAATGTTTGCTCTTTTTGCTCGTAAAAATTATTGAAATTTATTTCAAGAGAAATTTATGTGTGTTTACAGTTTAAATTTCCTTTTACATGAACTTCACCTCATCAGTACATATATTTTGTTTCCTTTCTTTTTCTTTCTTAGAGCCTAATAAACACCATTAAATGATTATGAGATTAATCTACTTTCACCAAAAGTGATTCTGATATCTACAAATCTCTTATGTACATTATTCTGTAAATTATTTATTTACAATGGTTTAAATCAGTGATTTTTTTTTTAAATCACCTGATTTAAATCGTGATTTAAATCAATCTGATTTAAATCAATCCACATTGCTGCACTCTGTTGCACCCCTTAACAGATTTTTAAACTAAAATCATTGCATACATTGATGGTCAACCTTTGTGACAGTGTGGTTAGCTAAATCCACTGATTCAGGGGTCCTAGGTTTGAATTCTAGATAAGATATGGATAATCCATTGCTCTTGTTCCCTTGTCTATTTCATCACTTTATTTTCATCATTGGGTTTAACCTAGTTGGATAGAAAGCAACACAAAATAAAGGAGAAATTACAACTCACTGCTATTTAAACCTGTATGCACTCAGTAGCACGTATTAGAATGCTTACTTGCTTATTCAAGTGGGAAACATTAATTTTGATGGGATAAATGAAAGTAATAGAATGTTTAGTCCCTACAGAGACAACATCTGTGAGAAAGATATTTGTTATGTTAACTCTTTCGCTGCGCTCGTCACATTTATGCACACCACGCCAGGTGCCTTGCTCTGCGGAAGTCGTATTATTGCGAGTTCATACTTCCACTCGCTGCGGGTGTCGCATTTCCGCAGTACGTCGCTTTTAGTAGCCTTCAGACATCTGTTGATACTATTTGGAACTATTTGAACTTGTAGTTTTGTTTATATCCGTATGATGTCGCTAATTGTTTAAAATATGAGCGTTGAGTGCTCTGACATGTCAGTTTCAAATGCATGTTCGAATGTAAACAACATGGCTTCGTCAAGTCGTCAACACTTGTCTGATAATGATGTTACTCAACTGTTGAATCAGAAGGTGAATTAAGTTGTGACGATAATAGCGACAGTTTTTATGAGACTTCAAGTGGTGACAGTGATTGTGTAGTGTCTGATGAAGAATTTGTACCGCCGTCCGTAACATCATGGAGCAGAGTGCAAAGCAGCATTGATCTAGGTGCGGGAAGTTTGACACAGGCAAGTGCTAAGTTACTTGGTGACAGTACAGTATTTAGCACACCATTTTCTTGTTTTATCAAATATTTCCCTCGCTCAGTATTTGAACACACAGCAGAACAAACTGAAGTTTTTGCCACCCAGTATCTTGATACTACTTACGAATTTCCATGCCGCTCCACCACTCTGCGTCATCCCGTGTTTTGAGAAATACCATACCATCAGGGACTACAGAATGGTTTGCCAGTGCAAGGAATGACTTTTGTAATTTCTCTATAACATATTTTGCAATGTAATTTTTTAAAATTATTCTTTCTAAATTTTTTTTTTTTTTTCAAAATTTTTCAAAATATCATAGCACCAGGGACTACAGAATGGTTTTCCAGTGCAAGGAATGAATTTTGTAAGTTCTCTCTCATATATAACGCAATGTAATTGTGGAAATTATTTGTTTATAAAAAAAATTTTTTTTTCAAATTTAATTACGCAGCCAAGGGATATTGTGTTGTGCCAGAGAATTCCGCAGCGAAAGAGTTAAATACCTATACCCACAATATTGATATTGACAAATCTACATCAATTATGTCGTTATCTGTAGATTAGGGTTGATATTCACCGATATTTTTAAAATTCAAATTGAAGATCGCACAGTGATAGCCTAGAGAGCTTTAGACCGTATTTAACTTATAATTATCTGAATTCAGATATGCCTACATTTAAGTGCTTTAAACAACCATGACTAAGCTTTATATCTGACATTTCCATCTCCATTTCCTTTTCAGAGGAAGTTCTTAGCTCAAACCAGGCAATGTGGTTCTCTCCAGATGGGAGGAAATTGGCTTATGCAACTTTTAATGATACGGAAGTTAAACAAGTTGCAGTTCCGATTTATGGCGTTCCTGGAAGCTTGGAATATCAGTACTCAAAATCAATAAATATTCGTTATCCAAAGGTATGGATTATAGAGGAAAAGCTTACATGAAATTGGTAAACTTTTGTGTTTCTCAAAGTAAGTGTTCGTAAATATATCTAATGCTTAATTTATTGTGAAGTTGAATTACTTGGATGAAAGACAGGGCTCTTACTCATGTATATAAGGTAACACTGGATTTGTCGACATGCTAATTTTCAATTGAATTATAAATTTAATTTACACTAGACCACTAGAACGAATTTATACATACAGGGCGGTCTGAATGGCCTGTTATCACAGTGGATCTAATTAAATTTGTTCTCTGCCTTCAGGTGGCTAACACAAGCATGGTTGTTATAGGTCCAGGAATTGTAAATAAATTCAATTCCCGTCCAGGAGAGAAAATCAACAAGTGTAAATGAGTTCTAGACCAAAAAGAACCTTTTTATGTTTATAAAGTATTTCAATTCGGTCCAGAAACCTTTTTTCCAGATGAATTTAATTACGGTCCAGGAACCTTTTTTCTGGATAAAATTAAATACGGTCTGTAGTGAAATGAAACAATGCACAACTTGGACCGAATTTAATTTGTGCTACAAAAAAGGTTCCGATCCTGTTGCGAAACCTTTAACAACCCTGGACACAAGTAACTATAGTGTGGATGAGTGTTGAGCAGCAGGTGTTTGGGCACATGGATGTCCACAGACCAGTAAAATAATATGGGATGTGGAATATGACTTCACTATAAGATTTAACACAGAGACCCAACCAGAACAGGCAATAAATAATCTCACATAGTACATGCAGACAAATTATTAGTGTCAAGAAAATGGTGGAAGTCGTATGTACTGACCTTCTGCATTGGTAATTTGTTAACCGTTCTGTAGGGGGTAACAAGACATTGGACCACCGTGTACAACAATCCTTTTCCACATTCGTGTGATAAGGAGGTGTCACATATCGTCCTGAATATCACTACGAAGGCTGACATTTCCATAACATTAAATAGTTTCAACAGTAATGGGAAGTA
Source organism: Lepisma saccharinum (assembly GCF_977018435.1). Taxonomy (NCBI): domain Eukaryota; kingdom Metazoa; phylum Arthropoda; class Insecta; order Zygentoma; family Lepismatidae; genus Lepisma; species Lepisma saccharinum. Next base: position 28,645,416 of record NC_139248.1, read on the forward strand.
ACACAATTTAATTCTGAACTAACAGTGGCCATAAAAATGCTAATCTCAGGTTTTTAGTAACAATTATACAAATTTCAGAATATTGTACTCAGAAAATGACTGTTAGATAAGTTGAGAGGATATGATTTCCATGCAATGTGTGACTGATAAGGGCTCAGCAGACCCCAAGGTGCAGTAAGGGGGCTTCGAATGTTTGGTACCACCTCAGTGGCTTAGCACATTTGAGTGGTGGATATTACTGAAGTTGATGGGTTTGAGCTGGTGCCTCTTTCTTTGTAGTAAATTATGCTGATTACTCTGCCACAGATGCCAATGAAATTCAATTACATAAAGCCATTCATTCACGATTCTGATTTGGTTTATTTTAAATTCAATCTACAGTTCAGAGTGGAATTAGAACCACTATATACCTCTACCTTTTATCAAACCTGGGACAGTTGGGATATACATTTTGCACAGTATTTGTGATAGTTTCATGACAGTGTAACTATTTTCTGTTATCAATAACTAGAGAACAGTGAAACAAACCACATGAAGATTCACTTGAATACTGTAGAAGGAAATCTAAACAGATGGAATAACATGTTGGTTTTTCAAAAGGAGAGAGAGGAATTTGTGAAACAAGTTTGCTTTTCAAAGTCAGTGTGACCTTAAGTTGTACACTCAGTATCACGAGATGATAAAAACTAATACTGTGGTGGGTTATAACCAATCCCAGCTTCCTAATGGCATTATATATTGACATTCATACAAACATTTTTGCACAGTAACTACACTGAGATGCAAATTGTCCACAACTATTTTCATTAAATTTTCCCTCAATCCTGTGTGTTTTTAAGGAATGAACTGTTACATTTGTCAGCAGCTTGTTTGTCATTTTGTTTCAATTCTTGAAGCTCTCATTGTGTATGCAAAGAGAATAAACATGGTGATGGAGAGAGAGGAATTTGTGAAACAAGTTTGCTTTTCAAAGTCAGTGTGACCTTAAGTTGTACACTCAGTATCACGAGATGATAAAAACTAATACTTTGGTGGGTTATAACCAATCCCAGCTTCCTAATGGCATTATATATTGACATTCATACAAACATTTTTGCACAGTAACTACACTGAGATGCAAATTGTCCACAACTATTTTCATTAAATTTTCCCTCAATCCTGTGTGTTTTTAAGGAATGAACTGTTACATTTGTCAGCAGCTTGTTTGTCATTTTGTTTCAATTCTTGAAGCTCTCATTGTGTATGCAAAGAGAATAAACATGGTGATGGACAATTTGCTTGGTAATACTTATGCAATCCACTCTCATTATCCTGTTTCCTTATGTGGCCTCGGTCCTTAATACCTTCTGTTATACTGACAGTATTGTCTCGGTTATGTATGGTTGAGTTTATCTTAGCAAATTAAATCAGTTTCTAATATTAACTTTTTTTTCTCTAATTTTAGCCAGGAACTCCTAACCCTCTGGTTTCTCTGCATATAGTTGATCTGAAGAACCTCACAAAGGAACACAAACTTACAATTACAATTCCTGCCCCAATTCAAGTTGTTACAAGGTTTGTATTATGGTTTTAAGAATAAATCACTTTGTAATTTATTAGTGTACATGTAGAAAATACCAAAATTTGTTCGAGTATCCCTTTCTTAATTTATTTGATTAAAATTTAATAATTTCTCAAGGAAATATTAGATATTTACATTCCTCATCCATATCGCCACAAAAAACTAGTGAAAACTTCTTTTAAATTTCACACGTTTAATGGAAAACGTATACGAAAAACTCGCATAGTCCACTACTTTGTGTTTGTGTGTGTTCGTGTGTCTTATTCTTATGCATGTTAATAACCCCAACAAAGCCTCAGCAAAGCCCTGGCATAGTGATTTTAGATAAGATAAGATTTGCTACATTCTTTTAAATTTTCAGGTATTAAATGGCCTCAGTGAGGTACTCATAATAATTTTAAAATCAAATCAAATCGGATCTAATAATAACAACAAGATAAAGATCAACAAAGCACTAATACTCAAAATTCATGCATAGCTTTCCAGTATTGTCTCTACAAGCTGTGTCAATACCCAATGTCAATACCCAATATCGACAGTCACCCTGTAATCAAGGCTTCTGGGTTTGATACCCAGTAGAGACACGATGCAAAATGTACGGATTTCATTTTAAACTGTAGGTTCAGTCCTGCTTGGACTCTAAATAAACTCGAACAAGAAAATAAAAGTAATTTTGTCAATGGTACTTTTATGTACATACAGCAGTCCACCCATAATCATTTGGTTAAAAGCCTGGAGGCATAGGCATGAAATTATTGATAATATAAGTCAATATATAATATGTTTTAAACTTACACACATGCACACATGTGACAGCAACCATATGACTGACTGTGAATACAAGACGAGAAAATGACCGACCTGAGAAATGTTTCGTGATGCCACTCGTGCAAATTTGTAAATTTCTATTTTTTTTAAAACCATGGTTTACTGAAATAGTGTGTGGTGATTTCATGTATAGGGTTAAAAAACTGTGTATAGAATTTTTTTAATACATGCATTATTTACATGGGTTTAAATTTCTTGTAGGGATCATATCCTAACATCTGTTGCCTGGGCAAATGATGTAGAACTGGTTGCAATTTGGATGAATCGTGTACAAAATGTTGCTGTTGTGGCCCGTTGTAATGCAAATAATGGAAACTGTGGAACTGTAAGTAAAACTGGCAGTTACATAGTCTTTGCAATATATGTTCTTAACACTCAGATTACAAACACTTGATAGCACCCAGAATTACAAACAGCTGCCATTTTGACCATAATGTTTCATTTGATCTGTGAAGTACAAAAAATAAGTCTATTTCTAAAATATTTGTGTTTCATAGTTTTCTGTTACAAAATTGTGATTTTACTTTCAGAGAAGGTACGTAATTAGGTAATAAAAAAGTAATCTAATAAAATTATTGCATTTCCTTCAATCTGAGACAATATTTCAGATGCACTCCCTTTATTCTAAAAACAACAGAAGATTACCAAGCAACACTTACAAGTTTCCAAGAGGAAGTAACCAACTTAAAACCAGTTTCAGGGATAAAAGAGTACCTCATTTAATACTTTGCAACTGTTTCTCTCTTTCCTCAAAGCATAATAACCTATATTAGTGGCAAAGTACAGATTGAATCATAAGACTGCTAATTTCTTATAATTATTCTCTCCCAGATCTAGCATTCTGGAAAAACATTTACTTCAACTTGAGCCATTAATTCATTTCTAGAATGTGTTACGATTGAGAAATTTTGGTAAATTTTCATGGTTTTCTATTTACTTTTCGACAGGCCTCGTGTAAGTACTTTTAAGAGTTCTAATTTTCTTGAATGTACGTATATTTCTTTCTTAGTTAAATTGTAATGCAGTTTCTGCCAGGCGAAAAAGAACGCAGAGCAAGTTGAAGCTTGCATTCTTTTCTTTCTCATCAACAATGCATTATTTTTCAGTCAGCACTGCTCGCGGGTTTATCAGTAAATTTTGCTGCATTGTGTTTCTTGCTATGCCCTTTTGGAAGGAGTAATTGTTGTAGGCTAAAAATAACTTTCCGTTGTCCAAATCGCGTAATCCCGCGACTATAAATACCAGCCGTTTCGCTGGCAGAAGTACAGTATATTCTGGAATTTTTAGGTGTCGAGGCCCAGGGCTGGGAGAATACGGGCTTTGTGTGTGAAGTGGCTGGTCAGCTCTCCCTTCCACAATGTCCGATGTTTTCCGAAAGCCACCTTTGAGGATTAGCGCTGGTCAGCATGGTCCTTAAAGGGGATTTAGCGGGCTTACAAAGAAATTATTCTTATATAAATATTTAATCTTAATAATTTAAAAAAATTGATTCATAAATTGTAAATTCTGTTGGAGTTAGCACTGGTCAGTGTGACTCCGATGTAAATTCAAGATAAATAATTAGTCTCATCAAAGATATACAACCTTCTCGTCGTGGTTTTTTTTTATTCTAAATCATTCTGAATTCTCCTGGTCAGGAGGTTCAATTAAATCAAATTTGTTTCTTTATGACATTAATCCGAGAGCATACCTCTGGTCAGAGGGTGCATTTTAATCTCATAGCATATATATATAGTTTACATATCCATTCAAAGTCTGAGTATCCGGAACGTTGAGGAAAGTTTATGGTTTCTTTTATTTGGGTTTATGTTAGATGTAATATTGAAACAGCCATAATAGGTGACAGGTCGAATATAGGTTTTTCTAGAAATTATTTACGTAAGGTTCTATTGTATTGCTTTTGTGATGTGAGTAGCCAGCGGCGTTGATAAAGGGTAGACATAATTTTGTTATGGAATTCCACGTGGACATTTGTGGCCGAAATATGGCTTTGATAAAGGGTAGAGAAAGGCTCCCCATATATTTTATTATGAATGTGCTTAGAGGTTGACCTGAAGATGGTAGTATACCTCATGAATTCTATAGAACATAATGTAGATGTGAAAAGATGACGAAAGCATAAATAGGAATTTGCGATGGATGTTATGCAAATTTTTCTTTGGATTTGGTTATAAGTACTTTTGTCGACTATTAGTCAGTGAATAAATTGTCACCCGTTTATTGAAATAAAGTTACAGCTGAATTAGATCTTTGATGGGATTTGGATATGTAATAGAAGAGTGCGCTCTTGGTTTTATGTTTGTTCAATAGCTAGTTTTCTGACTATATTACCGAAGTCGTTATGTTATAAATTTATTTTGGACATTGCCGTAGTTTTTTTTTTTGTTTGTTTGATCAGAAGTTTGTATATTTTCTTTTATGCTAACAATGTTGAGAACTGAAAATTTTGATTAAGATTTAAAGAAGAGAACTTTCTCTTATGTCAATCTTGGAATGCTTATTTGAGATCTGAGGAGTAAATAAATTCTGTAATTGTTAATGGGTATTTCTTTGAGGGTAAATTAGGATTATAAGTACATATTAACTGGCATCCTTTTGGTTCGATGAGGTGTCCCGCCGTCACTGGTCAGTGGGGCAGAGGCTTTATCGACCCACAAGATGTCAGTTTCAATTATGTTGATTTCGCTCGCGACTTGCATGCGTATCCTCACTGGTCAGTGGGATGCGGGTGCGGTCACGATGAGAATTCAAGCATAAGAATGGTTACCTTGTAAGTAAGCTTAAAATCTTTTTTATTTTATTATTCAAAGGCAGACCCTTACCCGAACTCTGGGATGCAGACTCTCAGGTACTGAGCATAGTCGAGGCATATAACAAAAAGAGAAATGGTAGGCAGTGACGCCCAGTCTTGGTCTTTCGATAGGACCGAGCCGGTGTGTCGTGTGCTTGACGACTGGCAAAAGATTGCCTTTTTGCTGTTTCGTTGCAAATGTCCTGTTTGAAATGAGCCCGCAATTAAAAGTATTTAAAAATATCTCCATATATGAGGCTTCATAATGCAGAAAACCTGGTGTGAATATATTTCCTAGTTTTCATGTTATGAGAAATCAAAATTAGGGTTGCATTACTTTTGAAACACACTGTATGTACACGTGGCCTGTCTAAAAAGTATCTGACCTTCATTTTCCCCATGGGAAATCTCTATGGTGTGTTGGCTACACTCTGTGCAGAGGTGAAGGTAACTTTCATGCACGTGCACACATGTTGCTGGGGGTGTCAGACCTGTCAGTTGATGAGAGGCAGCCTTCAGTAGTGTAGTGTTTCTGTGTAACGTTGCATTTCCTTGTTCGCTAGGATGACAATGCATGAAGCAGTGCATCAAGTTTTGCTAGAAGCTTGGAGACACAAAAACTGGAACAATTCGCAAGATTCAACATGCGTTTGGAGATGATACCATGAGAGTTACTCAAATAAAGGACTGGTACAACCGCATCAGAAATGGCCGCACATCGGTGGAGAGTGATCAACATTCTGGGAGGTCATCAACAAGTTGGAGTGCAGAAAACATTGCGAAAGTGAGGTCCTTGATAATGGAATATCATCGTTTGACAGTCACTGATGACACTGGCATTAGAAAAGATTCCATGCATTCAATTTCACAGGAGGATTTAGGTATGCACAAGCAAGACTTGTGCCCAAGCTGGTTTTGCAGGAATAGCAAGAACTTCGATGTAACGTCGCACAAGACATGCTGGAGACTGTCAACAGGGTTGCAGAGTTTCTCATCACCCAGATAACTGGAGACAATCATGATGGACATGGCTCCATGTGACTTCTTGTTGTTCCCGAAGCTAAAATCTCCACTGAAAGGCTCTCGTTTTGATAGCCGAGAGGACATTATGCGCAACACGATGGCAGAGTTGCTTTCAGCAATGGCAGCTCGCTGGACTAAGCATGTGGAATCCCACGGGGTTACTTTGAAGGGCATTAGGATGTGAACATGCCAGACAAGTGACTTTCTTTTCCCAGAGTAAAGTCTGATACTTTTATACAGGCCATGTAAAAATATTGCGGGATGGTTTAGGTTTTTCATATGTAATTACCACACTTAAGGGATTCACTTCTCCGCTTCACAGGAAGAGTAGTTTACTGAACTGGAAGTTAAGACAAGCTTAGTTTTTCTAGGTTAATTATTTTCTTGTAGTTTAAGGTTATTACAAGCATAAGAAAACAGTTTTTCGTTGTGACATTTCAGGAGAACACAAGCTCACTTCATCAGACATTTATTTATATTTTGATTAAAGATACAGTTATAACAATGGTTGGCAATTTTTTAAATAAAAAGAACCCGTTATATAATGGATGTCAGCTCACATCATCGAAGAGAAACATTTGATTAAAAAGAGAAGGGTTTTAAAGAGATTGACGGGAAACATAGAGTTGAATGTCTGGGAAGCTTCGTTCATTGCAGAAGAATACTGGAATAAATTAAATAATGAAAATGGTAACATAGATCCAGTATGGAGTTTTCTTTTTCACAAAAGGAGTAAGCCACCATCTTTAAAATTTAATGTAACAGAAAACATCAAGAAACTTTGTGAAAACAATGATGACTTTGAATTACCTGATGATATTTCGGATTCATAATTTTAAATATGAAATAATGTGATCAAAAATTTTTATCTGAAATAAAAATAAAGCAGACTGGTTCTTTCCACAGTTAGGTTGGTATATTACAACAATCTAACATTGACAACATCCATTATATAAGGGATTGTTTTTGTTTAAAAAATTGCTAACCATTGTTATAACTGTATATTTAGTCAAAATGAAAATAAATGTCTGATGAAGGGAGCGTGTGTTCTCCTGAAACGTCACAATGAAAAATTGTTTTCTTGCTTGTAATAACCGTAAACTACACAAAAATAATTCTACAATGCAAGCAATCCGTACATACAAGAAAAACTATAATTCTAAAAAGGTTGGGGAGTTTTGTAGTGTGTGTATGTTACTCTCCATTTTGCATCTATCGTATTCCAATGAAGATGGCCACTCACAGGTCTCACAAATTAAACAAAAAAAAACATGCTAATTTTCCTTTTTATCTTTTGTCACAGGTTCTGGAAATCAAAGAAGAATATGGATGGGTTGATCTATTTGTTCCGCCACTCTTTTCTTCAGATGGGTCGAAAATGGCACTTATCTTGCCACACAGACAAGGAGAGGATGGAGACTATCGACATGTTACTCTAGCTGACAACATGGGGAGTACTCCAACAGCTCTGACGTCTGGAAAGTTTGTGGTAACGGAACTTCTCACATGGGATACAACCAATAATAAAATGTAAGGGATGTTGTTTTATTAATAGTGGTATTGGTAGTATTAGTAGAAGTACTCTGAAGTGTATGGTTGTGTTAGAGCAAAGAAATTGATGCCTGCATGTCAAGTATGTTCCCCAGACTGTCGTCACAGTTAATAACCTGCAGGAATTGAACCAAACACTACATGAACTACAGGCAACAGCACTATCTATTAGCCTACAGTTCTATATTTACCCAGCATAGGCACCTCCAGGGAGGGTTACGGGTTCAGTTGCCCTTCTGTAATATGGAAAAAAAATATATCAAATTTGTATTACCTTTCAATCTTTCTGTTTTTCTTTCTGTTATTTTTTTGTGTGTCTTTCTACATTTTTGCTTTCCTTCCTATGTTTAGAATATATTTCTTCTTGTTTCTCTTTTCTTTTACCACTGCTCTTCATCTTTTTCCTCCCTTATTCTTTTCCATGTTTCTCTTTCGTTATTCCTTTCCCTCCATTTTGTTCTCTCTCTCTCAATTATTTTTATTTACAGTAAAACATACCTTAAACACAATTGCAAGGGACCAGGATATTTTTCCATTAAAAGCCAGGTTTCCATTTAATGCAGGTGTAATACATAAAAATTGAGATGATTATACCAGCCTCCATGGCAGAGTGGTTAGCACAGCATACTACGATGCTAGAGGACTCAAAACAATCACATTTGTGCACTTGCGTTATGCTGTTTAAAATGTATTGGCAATTCCTGTTTAATGCAATGGAACTTTTACTGTTATTTCATAGTTTGTAGAAGCCTATTAGAGTACAGTAACCCTTCCCCCCCAAGTTATGTAAGTAATGTGTTCCGTAAACCTTTATGTAAGTCAAATTTTTAATTGCTTAAGTGTAACTTAGCAAGAAACTGCAATATTTATTATTTATTACATGTATGTATATATGTATATTATTTACACAGTATTATTTTATGAATGAAACATCATGCAGCAGTATTTACTCTGATATAAACTATAAAAGTATGAAAAATATATGAAACAAACTGAAATCACACTTTTCAAATAAAAAAAAGTCTTACATAAGTCGCATATTATGTATTACGTATAATTAAAATTTATAAATGCCAGACATAATTTTTAAATGTTGTCAATATTCAAACAAGTGTTCTTGGTTTATCAGCCAGGTTAACTCGATGTTAGAGTCTAATGTTTCAAGCGCATACATTGCTCTCATCATCAGGGTATGTTGATTTGGAGACCAGTGCAAAGTTATACATGTGAGTGTGGAGGGGGCAGAGCTTAGGTTCTGTCTTGTGATTGGCTTGTTCTGAATCCTGGTGTTTTATGATGTCGCGCTTTTGCGGAGAAGTGACTAAGCTGGAGTCCAATTTCTCTGTTGAGATCCTTGCTTTCCTGTGAAATGGTTATACAGGGTGGCCACTCTAGGGCCATGCTATAATTCAAGTATAATTCCCAGTTTTCAAGGTGAACTTTCCTAAAATTCAAGGGTACACTACAAGCACCTTTTTCTTTATTTCAACCTTACATATTATAGCCTCTCACCACCCACACTCATACATACATACACAAACACAAAGGGTCTATGTGATTCCAATGAACCCAAAAATTCTAACTCAATTCAATTAAACAGTATGCATATTTGAAACATTTAATTTAAGGTGCGGAGTTTACATTTGCCATTCCACATATTCAGACTCGAAATACATTTACAAACACAAGTCACAAATTTTACGGGACATACTAGTATAAGAATTTAACTCAAATTTACATAATCAACTTCAAGATATCTTATCTTGGAATAATCTTCCGTCTGGCAGATAGATTGTTCTGCAAAAGACACTAACTCTAGGACATTTATCAATATGCATAAATTTAATTGTTTTTCATTGAGATTTAGATAAATAAAAGTTGAAATTTTTCACGTCTGTGAAATATTCATGCAGATTTCAAGGAATTCACGTCTGAGAAAAATTCATGCGGACTTCAAGGAATTCACGTCTGAGAAAAATTCACGCAGACATCAAGGAATTCACGTCTGAGAAAAATTCACTCAGACTTCAAGGAATTCACGTCTGAGAAAAATTCACGCAGACTTCAAGGAATTCACATCTGAGAAAAATTCATGCAGACTTTAAGAAATTCATGTCTGAGAAAAATTCACGCAGACTTCAAAGAATTCCCTCTGAGTAGCACCCTGCTATGGCTACTTGTTCAAAGAACAAAAACACTTGTTCAAAATATGTCACCAGGAAAGCTACAATTCCTGTTGTCAGGATTGTTTAGCTGTTTTCATATTTTGCATTGGGCCCTGAAATATAGCTGTTAATATAGTTGTTTATTTTCCATGCAGCTACTTCAGTGCAACGGAGGAAAATGCTCCCAACAAGCAGCACATCTACCGCATCAGCTCAAGTGTTGAGGGAGCGCCCCACAAGCCGGAATGCTTGTCCTGTGCAGTGAAAACAGCTGGAGGCCACAAAAACTGTACTTACAACAGGGCTGAGTTCAGCAATGACAGTTCTAACTTCATTCTTTTGTGCAATGGACCAGACGTGCCACAAGTTTCCATCCATAACCAGGTACTTAAAACTGCAAACAAGTGAAAGGAATTGGGAGTAATTTCAGAGTAAATCATGTGATTTTCAGACAAGGTGGTTTCATTTAAATTGGGTGATTTAAAAAAAAAATCACAGAATTTAATCACTTTAGTGAAATAATTTATAGAACAATCGACATAAGGAATTTGTAGATATCTGAATCACTTTTGGTGAAAGTACATTAATCTCATAATCATTTAATGGTGTTTATTAGGTTCTAAGATACTTTAACAAAAATAAAGGGAACAAAATATATATACTGATATGGTGAAGGTCATATGAAATGAAATGTAATACGCACATCAATTATCCGCAGTGTCAGTTATTCGCACACTCAAAAAAGCAAAATTCAGTTTTGGACAAATTTAAGCAATTTCTTCAATTGAACATTGGATCTAGATGTGTTTTAGCAGCAAAAAAAAAAAAAAAAAAAAAAAGACGATCAAATCTGTTCCAAAAAAAAAATCTGATTATTTTTCTGCATAAATAATATTTGATTATTTGCAAAAATCGTTATTCACATAACCTTCGGTCCCAATTAATGCGGATAAACAATGTTCTACTGTATATAAATTGTAAACGCATTTAAATTTCTCTTGATTTGAAATTCAATAATTTTTATAGGCAAAAATAATAAATGTGTAGAATAATATGCAAAATATGCCTTGTAATCAAGGGGTCCCGGGTTCGATACCCGGTGGAGGCACAAGTGGTTCGGATCCCACTTTAAACTGTAGGTCCAGTCCCAATTAGCCTTCCTGTGCATAAAGTGGACTTAAAACAACAACAACAAATCAAATATGCAAAATACTAATCATGTTAAACCTAAAATAGTGTCATTATCATTAAGCTGTAAATAAACATGGCAGCTGATATTTTGCAAACTATCATTAAAAATCGCCAAAATTCAACTACAAAGACTATAAAAGTTCGAGTCCACCTGAGTTCAGCCTCTGGGTTCTTGAACTGTGTATAGGACCGGTGGAAACCCACCACTGTGAGGAAATTGGGGAACTATGAGTAAGTAGCGTAACCTGGTCACGGATATCTCCTATAATGGCTGGGGGCTCGACGTGCTGACCACACATCACCCCATTACTGGTTGAAGATCTCCACACCTCTAGGTAGGATTGTGGGAGGGAGACTGGCAGCAGTTGCGAGATACACCAAGGCCCTTCGAGGGTTGTTGCGCCATGGGTTATTAAAGACCATACAGATATTTTAAGTTACAATTATACAGTCCATCCTGAATGTTTTATTTTCATTGGAAAAAAAGTTACTGAAATTACTATAGTTTACTATAGTTTCACTAACACACTCAACAAACTTTTCCATAGTAGGCTCATATCTCATACACAGTCTCAGAAACAGAAAAATGCATATTTACTCAGTATTTATAAATAATTTGTTATTTGCTTTAATCAAACTGATCAAATATTTTACATGGCTATTTACCAGAAAAAAGCCTTCCTATAAAAATATATATATACAGGGCCGATGTTCTATAATATGAACCATGTACATGTTAATACTTTTTTTTGGTAATTTGTCATTGACAATTGGGAATACCTAATACGTAGTTACAGTGGAACCACAATTATATATTGATATGTATTTGAAGTGATACTAGAGTCTGTAATAATCCTACTGTCAATATACATAAACCTTCAAAGTATGTTTGAAGCAGTGGCGGCTCGTGGTCTGGGTCTATGGGTGTGCACCTTGGACTCGCATCGAGAAGAAGTGTTGTTATTCCCACACAAATATTTCTGCCCGTTTCTGCTAATCGCATTTGCAATCCAAGTTATGACGCACCTTTTCCTGATAATGAGACGATAGCAGAGTTATATTTTATGATTTTTTTTTAAAAAATAAGGTTTGTTACAAAATTGAAATACCCTAGTGATTTTTTTAATGGATTACGAGAGAAGATGTCTCTCTTTCATGGCCTGTAGAAAATTCAGCATTCGACAACCTGACAAAATCACTTGCAACCCTATACCGATAAACTGCTATGGTTTGTAAAGGATAATAAGTGTAATTGTCGTATTTTAATAATGTATATTATCTTTCTTCAATGTAAATATGTCAAATCAGAAACCGAAATTTAATGCCACATAAACATTTCATCGTACACTTAAGTTAATTACTATTTTTAATGTAATTACACATTCACTTTAGTCATTGTAATGAGGATCCTCGAAACCCTAATCAAATGCAACTAGTTCTTTCCAGCACCATTACAAAAATTATCTCAAATCAGTGACATAATAGTACAAGTTACATATTCTCTTATGCACTGAATGAAGAATTTGATTGACTGGTCAGTGACAAAAATACAAGATTAAACTCTGATTATTTGAAATTTTCGTTGAACTTCCAAATACAAGTCAGAGCATCTAAATGCACCAATTCCTACAACATTGTGAATGTTTTTAATTCAAACCGCTGACATTTTATAAAACTATTTTTTCCAGCACCTGTATCAACGCATTCCACTCATCACATCTGGCCTTGCATGGTTGAATACCCTCGTCACTACACACCATGCCCTCTCCCCTCATTTTGATTTCAATTCTTTGCTCAGAACCTTGTGAGAAAAGAGAGAACATCATTTCCCTTGCTGAGAAAAGATTCCCTCAATTTGCAATGATGCATGGGTTGTTCTCGACTCCGTCACACAGCAAGGAGTGTGGAAAGATTGCAACACTACATGACGAAGAGGGAACAGCACATGTCCGTAGCTACTGTGTCACAATTATTTGTGCGAAGTGAGCCCGAAAGCCCTTGATCCAAGCCATAAGAGCCTTTTTGCTTCCTCTACCCACCGTTGAACACAGCTCCACTTCGGTGTGCAGCTGTGTGCACTTCCCAATTGTGTTCATGCCCATTCGATGAGAGTTACTCTGATAGAAAAGCTGACGTAAGGAAGTAAATGGAAGGTGATGTGGCCCGGAAACATTTGCTGCTTTGAAGATATGGATTTTAATGAATAAATATAATAAAAATCAATTACATTGCACATTTCTTTGGGTGTGTACGTGCGAGTGTGCAAATAGGCAGCAGTCGTTACTGGTTTGAAGTCAAGTTTATGCACAGATATGCTAATCGGGACTGGACCTACAACTTAAAGTGGGATCCGAACTGCTACGTGTCTCCACTGCATACTGAACCTTGGACCCCTTGATTACTAAGCAACTGCGTTCTTTTCACTACTCCATTGGGGTGGGGGTGTATTGCTACATGCATTCAAAATTTATACCTACTTATACTATTGAGTAAGTAGAGTATATCAATATTGAATTCCCTTGATATTGGATTATTTCATACATTTTCATTAAAAGTAGTTTTATGTGTTGAATAGGGTGCATGGGACCACTTTTGCATGCTCAAACTTGTTTAAGTCTTCCATGCTCGAGCATACTGCACTTGTAGTGGAATGATTGACAACATCCTGTATTTCAGAGCCTAATAAGCAGCAGTCAACCCAAAACCCATACATGGAAGGAAACCACTCTATGCAATTACAATTCTAAATCATAATTCCATATATTATTACGTAAGACTCAAATACAGCACATATGAAAGTATGCCATATCTACAGACCGAAACGTAAAATGGATATACATGCTGACAGCTGCCTAAGTAATTACAAATATCATATCACAGTGCAACAAGTATGTGTAGAACATTGTTCACTTACCAAAAAGGATAATCATATTCTGCGAAATAATAAAATGCCGTTATTACATTCAATCAAACATCATTTTAATGTGACAATAATCGTAGAAACATAAAATGTCAGCCTAGGCAGTTTCAGCCCATAATCTTCTATTTCATTTCCTCATATCTCGGTAAGATATACAAAACTGCATTTTAACATGGAAATGATGACTATTTTCACTTTTATTTCAATTTTACTTTGTCTTTTACTTCATGATCCATATTTGAGGGTGCACTGTCGTAGACAAATGACGGAAATACGTGTACTAATAGGGTTCGAGAGTTCGAGACCTATCAATTCTGTATGCCATCAAGCTCTGCCCATGCGAACTATTTTCCGCTCTAGCAAAAAATGCTCATTGCAGTACTCCAGTGTCGAATGTTTTATTGTTCTGTAAAGAAAATCCTAACATGAAATTTCAAAGGTTTTTTCTTTTTGTAATGCTTTCAAATATTCCAATATTATGCACTATGGCAAAATTGAATCAGAGTTATCATTGAGTAGTACATCAAATTTGGTAAATTTCCTGCTTTTTCATATTTTTAGTTTTTAACTTTCATGTAACTTTTTCAAATTTGCCAGAAGTATTTAAATTGGAATGTAATTTATCTCTTCTTTTTACTTCAGGATGGAAAAGAGCTAATAGTATGGGAAAATAATGAAAATGTTAGAGATTATCTCCATGGAAAGGCAAAGCCAACGTCTAAAATGCTGGAGGTTGATGTTCCAGGTGGTTTCAAAGCGCTAGTCAAAATATGGCTGCCCTCAGAGTTTGACGATTCAGGCAAGACCAAATACCCATTGCTTGTTAATGTGTAAGTATAACATTTCATATTTTGCAAACAAATGAAATGTATGTGTTCTGTTCAGAGGACTGCATGAGACCCGGAAAAAATCTGTCCACAAAGAGGCACACCAAAAATAATATGCATCACGTACGTTAAGCCAGGTGTTGGATGATTGCATAAGCGAGCTTGCCTGAGCAAGAATTCACAGACCTCTAGACCTGCCAGGTTTTTCTCTTTACCCGGGACCTAGGAGATACTTGATACCCAATGTAGTTGCTTCAGGTCCGATGCGAGCACTACTGTCAGTGATGCCAACTGCAATTAAATTTCACTATGCATGGAGACATAGTGAAATTTAATTTACCGCGGTGGCTCAGTCGGTAACGCGTCTGACTACCATGCTCAAGGTCCCGGGTTCGATCCCCGGCCGGTTCAAATCTGGGAACTTTTCTAACGGTGGAAGCGGCCCCGGCGCCTACCCAGCGTCGAATAACATGGGTACCTGGGGGAAACCCTGGGGGGTAAAGGCGGTCAGGGGCGTGATGCTGATCACATCACCCCCACTCACGACCGGATCAAGAAAGTGTGGGGCGTTACCCCCACACCCCCTATACGCCTTCATGGCGTGGTGCTATGCACAGGGGAACACTTTACCTTTTTTTTTTATGGAGACATTTGAATTTATGTTAGTCGCAGGGACCTTATTAGATTTTATAACTTCGCAAAAAGAATGTTTCATTATGATGTCAAATCGATGACCACATATTCTCCAAATATTGATATTTGATCTAATTCATCATTTTTAAATGCTAGAAATCTATTCCCTAATAGTGCTTCAGTCGCTAGGACAAAACAAAAGGTGAGGTCTCACTTATCGCACAATTCCCAAACACATTTTTTTGTTTCCCTGCCCATCATCTTCTGACGTAAGCATGGATAGCTTTACAAACGTGTGTTGTTCCAACTGGCTTTAGATTTTTAACTGAAAAATGCAGTCATTGTGAAGGATCACTTGCACTTTACTGTTCCATGCACTGGAACAGGGATGGGGGGAGCTGATGGGTAGGGTTACCAGACGTCCGGTTTTTCCCGGACATGTCCTACATTTTAGCCTTATGTCCGGCATCCGGGGGGAATTTTTACAAATATCATAGATGTCCTACATTAATTAGGAAAATTCATGTTTCAGTTGAACAAAGAGGAATCATGCAAGTTACAAGTATATGGACTGAGCTCCCAAACTCAATAGTGAATTTATTTTGATTCAGTTATTGACCAAAAAGAAAATAAAAAGTTTTTCCTACTAGAGAACAAACGGGAAAACAGAAGCAATAAATGAACGAAGTTTTGGAGCCACATTCTGATGATGTTACTGTTCAATGCATGAGCGGAATTTCTTGCTTTGGAGTTTCATATACTGATGGAACAAGGTGTTTCCCATTATTATTAAAAATTTTGATTGTAAAGCAGGGGTATAGAGAATACAGTTATTCAGGGTGTCTACCAGTCAAAAAAATAAAGATATCAACAAGTAGGTGAAGAAGCTAGTAAAAGTCAAGAAATTATACTTGTGGCCACGAATTTTTGCTATCACAATGACTGATTGGTTTATTTAGTTTGTTTTCTTTACTTCACTTTTCTGCCCATTGGCAAATCGTGAAGATGAGGATGAATGGTTGTGGGATGAGATGGATGAAGGAACAATCACAAACATATGGACAACCCCTCCCCCTCCAACACAAGTCCAACATGAGATTATAATAGATAAAGCAGGTTTAATTTTCTTATTAAATACAGCTTCAGTTTTCACCTTAACTGGCCTTTTGGTAAGGGATTTTCATTATATTGATATTTCTTTTCTTAATTGTTAATTTCCAGGGTCAGATAAGTAAAGGTTAAGCAAAATTTTAAAAAAGGACAAGAAAAGTGCTGAAAAAGTCAATCATTTTGGATTTGTTGTTTTGGTAGAAACCCTGTTATTGAACTAAAAATGACCCACGGTGAAACTTCTGGAAACCATGGACGTCCGGAAAGGGGGGGGGGGGGGCAAGGAGGCCGTCCCCTGGAAATGATTGTCCACCTACAAATTATATACGTATTTCAAACATAATTTCATTTCAGTCACAGTAATTTATGTTAATTATTACACACAAGTTGAAGGAACATAATAATTTCAGACTGAAATAGTGTTTTTTTAGGGGACATCACTATTGTGGGGAAAAATATATCCTCTGCCCCCCCTGGAAAAATTACCTTGCTTGCCCCTCCCTGGAAAAATCCTGCAGACGTCCGTGACTGGAACCATTTCAAATTGTGGTAATTGCTGACTATTTGTTTGCCATTACAGATCATAATGCACATGTTGATAGACTACTTTCATTACCACAAGTACAACAGACTCACGAGAGAAATATATTTTTTATATAAATTCAGTAGAAGTCTGGTACTGGTTCCTATAATTTCAAAGAATTTGACTGCATCTCCCTTAAATATATTTTGACTAAACCTGAAATTTTAAGAAAAATTGGCTCTTCTGAGAACTACCAGTTAAAACATATAGTAAGAGGTGCATTGTTTAATATGATTACAAGTTTTGAAATTTTCCATTTAAGAATTATTATTTTTTAACTGAAAAGTGTCATTTTTAAATTACTTTCTAAAGTTTTCTATCGAAATATGTATTTTTTATTGCGAATCCTTCGTGTCCTATATTTTGACTGAGTCCTACATTTTGGGACAGGATGTCCTACATTTCTCTCATAGCGATCTGGTAACCCTACTGATGGGGCTACACCTGCTCTCTAAATCTAAACTTTCAAATGAAAGCAGTAAAGAACTCTGGTATAGCTTAAGCAATAATTCGGATATTAGCAAAATTGCACCAGAGAGAAAACCTGTAGCAAAAGTTTTAAAAAGTTTTTCGTAAAATAGTTTAATGTAGAACTACCACTAGCCACACAATGTTCCAAGAATGTATTTACCATGGCTCATTTTGTGTAACTTGCTTCGTACTCAATTATACTGGTGTGAGTAACACAAATGTTTTCCACCACAGAATAAATATCTGCAATTTCAAATTGATTACACGTGACAAACATTTCACGTGCTCCTTGAGCAATTTACAATCTTAAAGTTGGCAACAGTGACTGCATGACTCGTGTATCTGGAGCCGGAATGAGACTTCAGCAAGGTGGGTCTTTGGAAACATGGAAGGCTTGCCAGTTACCCGTGGGCTTTTGATGCTTGAAGCTTCAAAATCCAGGTGGGCAATTCTTACTCGCTGACTCGCCAGGTGGAAGAAGGAGGAAAACTCGGACCGGTGACTAAGCAGGCTTAGTAAGCGAAACTAGTTCGCATGCAGCGCTCTGGTTCTGTTTCTTGCTAGTCATTTAATAGAAGACTGGGGTTCACAAAACTGCAAAGCACGTGGCAATTTATAAAACTAATTGGAAACTTATAACAACCAGGGAAAACTAAAATGCATACTGGCTACGCAAATATACGTCTTCTGTGAATAATCACATCATTTGCATATCTAATTCTGTGAATGGTGACAGTGAGTTGCTGACATTGATTTTTGGGCTATGAATTCAAACTAAAATGTATAATTGTAATTAATATTATGGAACAGTGTCTTTTCTAAACTAAAGAACATTTTTTGTGTAAGGAAAATGTAGGTGTTGCTACAAAGCTACAATGTGAATGTGAGAATGTGTTTAATCATGCCATAAGTTTGAATATTTATATTCTATCACGGATGCTTCAAAAGCAGAACAAATTATCACTCGTATCACTCCACCATGAAAAGTGTAACATGTGGGGTGCCTCAGGGAAGTATTCTTGGCCCTCTTTTGTTTCTTATGTACATAAATGATTTACCAAATGTTATACCTGAGGCAAATGCAATATTATATGCTGATGATACAAATATTATAGTAACAGACACTTCCAAAGATGCTCTACAATCTAAGGCTAATAACGTATTAAACAAATTAGATGACTGGTTTTTAAATAATAATCTACTCCTCAACAGCAAAAAAAAAAAAACAAATTACATTACATTTTCTACAATCCAAACCAGAAACCAAATAAACCTCAATCTAATATCTGGGAATACACAACTAGAGCCTAAAAATTTCAAAATTTCTGGGTATCATTCTGGATGAACACCTTAGCTATACAGAACACATAAACACGCTACAATCAAAATTAAGTAGTGTGTGCTATGCCCTTCGAGAAATGGTAGACATCTCAAGCACCCAAACTGTAAAGTGCCTTTATATGGCAAACTTTGATGCTTTACTAAGATACGGTATTATGGTTTGGGGTAACAAGGGCCACTCCAATGTCCTTTTTATGCTTCAAAAAAGAGCTATAAGAATCATAGCTGGAGTAAAGAAAACTTATTCATGTAGAACTCTTTTCCGTAAACTTAATGTGTTAACTCTCCCCTGCATATACATTTATGAATGCTTAATTTATGTTAAGCAAAATATTTCCAACTTTGCCACAAATGAGGAAATACATGGCCTAAACACAAGAAATAAAGACAAACTTCACATAAAACAGTGCCGCCTTAACTTATGTAAGAAAGGTCCTTTAAAGTCTTCCATAGATCTCTACAATAAACTACCACAAGATGTGAGGAAAGAACCAAAATTGATGATATTCAAGCACAAGATAAAATCAATGCTTCTGAAGCATGTTTTTTATTCTATAGCTGAATACATGGAAGCGACTTTTACATAAGACAAATGTACATAATGTAGTATAATCACATATTATTCTTGTAAAATTAAATGTCAAATGAAAGTGGGTAATTAGTATATCTTCTCATGTTATACTTTTTTGTGATTTTGATATAATAGCAGAGTAAGACCCAATTTTTTACAATTTTTGGCTATATATTTTGTATTTGTAAAATCTATTAATGTACCTGTATTGTAATGTAAGTATTGACATGTCCTATATTACCATGTACTGTAATTTGTACACACCGGTAGTCCTTGGACGCAAATAAACTAAACTAAACTAAACAAGTGCAATGCGAGATAATCTTTCACGGAATGCAATTCTTAATCATGCCCTAAAATTCTACAATTAGATTGGTGCCTCACGTAACATATGTTCACATGGGCCAGAAAATGCCACATATAACGAACTCAGTCCCCTGGAAGCGAATATAGCCACTCACGATTAACCCCTTAGCAGGAATGCTTCATTATCTTACATGAGCAGGCATGTGGAATACTGTTCTTATACACCTGGCTACAATTTATGTAAAAAACGATTTTATAAATGTACTAAAAGAATGACTGACCAAAGTGTCAAAAACCAAAATAACAATAAACTAATAACTGGTGCATGAAATTAGTTTGATGTATGCCGTTGTTATCACAGTCAGAACTCTTACACATGGAACTAACGAGTGACCTGTAAAGGTGGATTATTTTATGGTTTCACAACGTTGGACTAGGCTCAGGCACGAATTAAAATTATTCCTGTAGTAATCTATGGGAAACATCATCCTGCATAACCAACAATTTACATAATGAATGTCATCCTGGAATTGATTGCATTTGTTATGAGAGGCACCACTGTACATTCTTTTGGCAGACAGAAAAATCAGGTACAGTAATGGTAAGAGTCAAACTGCAAGAGCTGTATGATTTTGAATGTCCTAACTGCACATGGATTATAACGCGTGACCAATTTTGTGCTATAGGGGCTATCCACCGGAAGGAAGTGTCTGTGTAGATGCCATAGTTTTAGCATGACAACTTCTGGTCTGTAGGCCAACAACATGTAGCTAAACGGAGTTCACAGTGTCATATAGGAAAGAAAGGTGTGTTGCAGTAGGACGGTAGGGCTAAATAATGTTTCAGAGTTATTCCTTAATTAATTTCCTTTAGGGTACTGAAATTATTGGTTTCAAGTTGCCATGCATGGGAATTGGAAGCCAACAAACAGCAGTAGAATCTGCAGTAATCACTACAGATGTGTGGAATCTCAGAAAGTTTGGAATGGTAGCAGAATGTCATACTGATCCTGACTTCAGAAAATGATTTTTCATTTTGGGGACCCGAACAGTTGAGAAATTCCAAATGATAGTGTTAAAAAATGGCCATTCTCAATGTTTTCTCCACTAAAAGTGTCTGAAAGTTCTTGAAATTATCAGCTTTTATTCCAGAAATGCAAAAACAATCACTTCGGTGGGGAACAGTGTGTAGAATTTGAGATTCTTAGTGTGTCAGGAAATGACATTTCTTTTTCCGCTTCAAAAAATTCTCATTCTGATCTGAAACAAAATTTTAGGCATCCAAAGATTTATATCTTGTAAGCACCTGTATTGTGTAGATGCCAATACTTTCAATTAAATATGTATAAATGTGGCCAAATGCAACAACGGGCAGTAAACTGGTGTCATTCTGAAATAATCCTGCATTACTTCGTAGTTGCTCATCCAATAGATCTGGAAAATCCTCTACTTTCTGTAGATATCTCTTCTTTTTTCAGCATTAGGTGCTTTTATGTGATACATTTTATCTGAACACAAAAAGATTTTGAAAAAACCTTTAAGTATGTGCTTGAATTGCACACCCACTGTAGCATTTAGACCGGAAGTTGCTGTGCTAAAGTTCCACAATTCGTTGTGCCACTAGATTTACTTTTGTTAACTCATGGATAGCCCCTATAGACTGCCAACACTTCTGAAGGGGGCAGTGGCCATCTCAGCTTTGAGTGAACAATTGAACATGGGCTTAATCATTTTGCTCTCCTCTTTGTTTCCCTAATATCATGTTTGCATTTTAATTGATTTGCATGTCAAGATAAAAAAATACAGAGTGATTATAAAGTCACTATACATTTCTGCATAAATAGGATTTATTGCACAAAATACAATATGCACTGAAACATATATCACAATAGGGCACAAAATCAGTACAACTCAATGTGACCACCCCTCAAGTCTAGGCACTGATGCCAAGGATCCACCACAGCCCGAAACACCTTCTCCCACATTGTAATCTCGGCAACTGCGGCCATAATGCGTTGTTTCAACTGGGCAATGCTGTGGATCTTCACCTCATACACCTTAGACTTAATAAACCCCCAAATGAAAAAAAGTCTAAGGGGGTTAGGTCGAGGGGGAGGCAACTTCTCATTGTGAGGCACAACCAATCCATCTACCGAGGTGATCGTTTAGGTGATCACGAACGATGATGGCAAAAGGGGATGATGTCCCATCCTGTTGGTGCACAGTAAGGAGCTTGATGTTCCCCAATCCACCGTGCTATGAGCCACAGTTGGTAGCTGATGGGATAATGGATACAGTCTCTCCTGGTCGATGCAGTGGGGCTACGTGTGATCGCGTCCTGTACACTTTGCACAATTTGTGGTGTTATGGCTGGCCTACCAGGATGTTTTTCATCCACAATACTACCAGTTCGCTTAAATTTGTTGACCATGTTACTGATAGCCAGGCTGGTGGGGCCTGGTTTTCTGAATTTCCAGGCAAAGTCTGTCTGCTCCTGTTCATACGTCATTCCACCCAGATGAGCACAAAGAACGGCTGTTCTTTCTTCTACTGTTAACATTGCTTCACATAACATGGAAAAAGAAATATATTTTGTCACAATATCACTTAAATGTATAGACTTTATAATCACCCTGTATATACATTATTTTTATAATGCTGTGATATACGAGGGTCATCCAGAAAATAAAGACAGTTTGGTTATACAAAATGAAAAACACAATATTTATTGGAAGAAAACAATTCTGTTACATACCTGAAGCTTCCTTCACTTCTCTACATAATCACTCCTACATTTAAACATTTGTCGTATCTGGGCACGAGCTTCAGAATTCTCATGTTATACTCTTCTGCCACCGGTTCATTAAGGTCATGGCAACCGTCTTTTGGGATCGTAAAGGTGTTCTTTTGGTGGATTTCATGCCAAAAGGCACTATGATCAATGCAAATCGTTATTGTGAGACTTTAAGAAAACTACGGCAAGCCATCCAAAACAGGAGGCGAGGAATGCTTTCTGGAGGAATTGTGCTTCTGCACGACAATGCCTGCCCTCACACTGCTGGTGCAACTCAAGAATTGCTGGATCAATGTGGATGGGAAATTTAGTCTGGACCTTGCTCCTAGCGATTTCCACCTTTCCCCTAAGCTGAAAGAGTTTCTGGGCAGTAAACGTTTTGGAAGTGATGAAGAGTTGGAGAACGCAGTGACCACCTAGCTTAATGAACTGGCGGGAATTCTGAAGCTCGTGCCCAGATACGACAAATGTTTGAATGTAGGAGGTGATTATGTAGAGAAGTGAAGGAAGCTTCAGGTATGTAACAGAATTGTTTTTTCCAATAAATATTGTGTTTTTCATTTTGTATAACCAAACGGTCTTTCTTTTCTGGATGACCCTCGTATTTATGGTACGATTGTTTCTTTCTCTTCACATTGCTTGCCTCATTTTGAGTGTCATATTTCCAGGTATGGTGGACCTGATTCCTTCCAGGTAACAGACAAGTTTGTAGGCGATTGGAGCATTTACCTCACAACAAACAAAAGTGTGATTTATGCCTCCATTGATGGAAGAGGTTCTGGTTTGAAGGGGAACAAAATGCTGTATGCAGGGTACAGAAGGCTTGGAACGGTTGAAATAGAAGATCAGATCAATGTTACAAGGTGAGCATTTTTTCTTTCATGTTACATGAAATTACAAATTGATTCACATCCACTTTTGTATTTTTTGTTTTTGTTTTGTTTTACATGACTTTCTGCTTCTTTAGGATAATTGTGATTAGATGGATGGAACGCCCAGGCCAGAAATCATCATCTACCGGGTGTTTCATAAATAATTGAGGGGTTATTGCGAGTAAACGTACACTGATGAAACCAGTCCAGAACGATCGAGGAATGCAAATAGTTTGTGCATGTATGTTTCGTTAAGCTGAGAGTTCATATCCCTGCCACTAGGTGGCACTCAAATCACCCACAACACTCGCAGAGTTTTGTGCAATGTTATGGTCCCCAAGATCACCGGACCTTGCACCGTGTGATTTCTTCTTGTGGAGTCTCACTGATGTCGCAGCCCTAAGGGAGTGTATCATCACAGCGATGGACACTATCGACAGGCCCGTGTTGATGCGAGTGTGGCAAGAAATAGACCATCGTGTCAATGTGTGCCGTGTCACCTGTGGTGCACACATTGAACATTTCTATGTGTACAAATAAACTGTTTGATTTCCTCGTTTGTTCTGGACTGGTTTCATTAACATAAGTTCAATACTTGACTTGAAATATATTTTTTGTAACCCCTCATTCATTATGACACCCGGTATTGAACCCTCGCATGAGAGCAGTGATGCTAGTTTGTCATGGAGAAGCCTATAGTTCACATATTTTCCATGATTTAACTCCGGGCATTACTATACTTCAGAATCTCCAGAGATGACTGTCTGTCTGTATGATAATGTATGTACGATGATGTATGATGAATAATTTTGATATTATTATAAGATGAATATGATGGCATTCTGCACATTTGTTATTTCGCTGATGACTTCACTGCAAGTGCAACTCCATTCATTATTTCACCAATGAATCAGTGATGGATTGATCACAGTTCACCGCTTTCATCGCACACAGATGGTGATGGATATTAGGAATTGTGGGTGATTGCAGTCTGCTATAATGGCGTCTGACTTGAGAATACTCCAGGTTCTGTGATTTTGCAGATTTGGCATGCAGGATATGCATGTTCTACCATGCTTTGTTTTGCCTAATCATCATCTGTCACCATTCTCTTGATTAACTTTTTAAAAATGTGTAGGGAATTTATGTGTAATTACTAGGGGGCGGATTTATATGCATTAAAAAAAAAGCCAAAATATGAAGTTAAAATTTTAAAAACAACCTAATTTAAGGTTCTGAACTTCTTACATACAAAGTAAATGTATCAGTAACTCTCTGAACGCAATTATAGAAATCAAAGTGAGATAAAATTGTGCTTTTTAGGATCATAAAAAAATACTAATTTACAAATATTTTTAGTTTCACGTATTACAGGCATTCCTTTGAAGGCTTGCTCTAAGAACTGCAATATTGCAATTATAATAATATACGTATCTAGTTGCAAACACTATATATGCTCTTTTCATTGCACTAATCAATATCTTATTCTTTTACATTAGCATTTCAATACACTAGACGTTATTTATCGATCTTTCAGGTAGCAGACTCTTGTGATTGTCAGAAAGTCAGTCTTTGCATTTTGAAAATGTTCTTTCCATTTCACAAAATGCTACTGGACAGTATTTGTTCATTTCATTTCTTGTGTTGATATCCTGATGTAAAATAGATTTTTCTGTATTCAGCATTTTCAAAAAAATAAATTTCAGTTGTGGAATACCCAGGCAAATCCTGTACAGGTTCCCCTGCAACACCGAATTCACCCATCGCAGGAACTGCAAACCTGGGTTTCTGGAAGCTATTGCTTCTCCAATTCAACTTTCTCAACTTCTCCTGGTACTGTTTTTTTTTAGCAATATCGGAAAGAGATTGAATGGACAAAGGAAGAAAAACATCTTTGTACGTTCAAAACTATCAACGAAATTTTACCATATTTTTAATACTTCATTTAAGATTCTGATTAACTGCATTTTGATTCAAATTAACAACACAATCCTAAATTGCACATGGTACAACTACAGACATACCACAATGGTCTGGATGGTCTAGTGCGGTGATTCAACCTGCAAACACTATGAATTCATCACCTTAACCGTCAATTCAAAGGAAGCAATGCTGCATTGCTACATTTAACGTGCAGTTCTGGTGGCGATAGAGTTCGCACAGAGACAAATGCATTATAGACAGATATTTAACTCTGGCAGTAAACCTTCTGCACTATGAATCTGAGGTAACATGGGAGTCGAACAAACGCTATTTGTCTCGTGAGATTTAATGGAAAATAATGCACAGCGATATTCCATCTTTGTCCGCATAACAACAGCTACCAAAGAATAAGTAAAGCATAATTTTTTAAACATAAATTGTATTGCAGGTTATATACGAGATATTATTGTGACAATTGTCCTTATCAAAACCAGACCGTGTTATACGCCCATTAAAACTGCATTAAGTATATCAATAAGTACACAAAAGTAAATAAGTAAGCAAGCTTAAATTTTGGTGAGAGCCAAAATCCATCACACAACACTGTGGTGATTTTGCAATTTCAAGAGGGCATCAGATCTCTTTCTATCTTTTTACATGCATTTCTGATGCTACACCTGCATTTTCTCCTATCCTACCATTTTGCATAATTAGTTGAATCCCTCGAAAAGCTGTGAAAGTAGCTAAAAGAAACATATTGTTGTCACCTGCATCCATAAAAAGCCATGTTTGGCACCTTTATTTTACCATTTTCAAAGCAGATTGTGTTTTTTTTTCTCAAGTGCACTAAGAAAACTTGTCCAAAATGAAATTAATTATATAAACAGGCTTAGCACAATATTGTGGCTGTAAGCCTTGTTTTTGTGTGTGATTTTCTTATCTATACATTTACAAGACATACAAACACGTAGGTTCAAATTAAACAATATAACTTTAATACATAGAAGCCATTCACGTACATCTTACACACGGTTACTCTAACAACCAATCAATAACATGCTATAGAATACAAATTATTCTTCTTCCTCTTATCATGCGTCTATCATCTCCTCCTGGAGTCTCTTTTTTTTTTTTTTAGTGCTGGTCTCACCATATCTATCAGGAAGTCTCCTAAGTCTATTCGATCTTCTGAGTGGTGCATGCCTAGCGTCTGTGTTTGGTTGGTTTTCGTTATCTCTTCCCTCTGCATCCTTAGGTCTCTTGCTAGCTCTTCTATCTAGAGTCAAAAACTGGTCCAGACCGAAAGGATCATCTTCATCTTTCTCAAACTGAACAGGTGTGCTGCGTGGTGCTCCACGGTCCGTGCCACCAAATTCCTTGTCTGGGACAAATCTGTTTGTTTTCATTATTTTCTCGAAATCTTCTCCATACACAGCGTTGTCCAGATATCTTGATGGTCTGTAAATATGTTGGCCCAGAGTTCGTGCATGCCACCAAGGTTTATCATACACGTTGTACGCTTCGTCATCTCCGTACCCACTGGCCATCCTCTTTGATTGGTTGAACAGCTTCTGGTCAAACTGAGTGTCGTCACTGGCCATGCTCTTAGCTGGCATTCCAATGGCAATCTGTTTACTAATGTCCCTCTCCCTGTCTCTCCGGAGCTTCGGTCTTTTATGTCCGTCATATCGCAGTTGGTCACGTTCCCTTGATTCCTTATCTTTCTGGGTAAGTTTCTTCTCCAGCTGCGCTCTCAAACCTTCACTTTCCGGTATTTTTGTATTAATATCTGCGTTGTAATTTCGTCCGGACCCCGTATTTGTGAACATTGTGTTACGTTGTGCTAACAAGTTCCTCCAACCTGGATGAATACTGTCGAGCCATGAACGTCCAATCAACGGATAACGCAGTTCTTCTTCACACAATATAACCGGTAATTTATACAGTACATCATTCAATGATAAATCAATGAAAGCTTGACCTTTCAACTTCAAAGTATTATTATTCACATCTCGTAACGTTAGTGAAGTAAATTGTGTTCGCCTATGTGGAAACAATTGTTTGAAATACTTGTTATTAAACAAAGTAACTGTAGATCCAGTATCTAGTTCACATTGTACAATTCGCTTATCAATACACAAATCAACTACGCACGGTCCTGCCGACACAAGAACATTAGTGCCATCTATAGCTTGTGCTCTTGGCTTGAAACTAACACTCCTTGCTTTTGAACGAGTGAGTGTTGCATCTTCCACTTGTATATTTTCTGTGTTTGATGAAATAGTGCAAGTATTATCTTCTGGCGGATGAGAATCACTAACTTCGACGTGCAATAAAGACAAACCATGAAATTCGTTATGTATGTTTTGTTCAACAATAGCGTCTAAAGATTTAATATTAGACGTGGGCATTTGATCACTTGTAATTGTCTTAGTCGCAACTCCACCATTATTTTTCCTAAACTTGCATTTTACATGCCAATGACCTTTCTTTTTGCAAAATGAACATATCGAATATTTTGCTGGACAATGTCCAAGATCATGTCTTCTGGAACATCTATCACATTCTTCGGTGCTTTTATAACTTCTATTCTGAGGATTGACAAAGTTATTTTTGTGCGCTTGCGAGGACTGGAAACATGGTTTAAATTTCTGTGTCCCAGCAAATGCAACTACATTAGAACTATATTTCTTTTCACGATGTGTGAACATTTGTGTTTCCCGCTCAATTAATTCCATTTGAAGCACAATATCTTGACATTTTGCTGTAGTCAATGTAGGTTCAGAAAGTAATTTCTTTCTAATGGCGTCAGACCGAACGCCTACAATTATTTGCTCTACAATGGCTTCCTGTAAGTACTGGCCAAAACTACATTTTAGTGCTTGTTGTTTAACACGTACCATAAATCGTGTTGCATCCTCGCCGCTTTCCTGAATGCATTGCCTGAACTTAAAACGTTCCACATATTTGTTTGTTCTCTGGCCATAATGTTTGAGCAGATTGTCCTTGAGGATCGAATACGTTTGACGATCGACTGGTTCAGGTGCAAGGATGTTCTTCAGCACTTTGAAAGCTTCAGACCCTATAACTGCAATCAGTATGGGTACCTTCCTGGCTTCATTAACATCATGAGCCAAGCAAGACTGTTCGAACCTCGTTAAATAATCTTCTATTTCTTCTGAATCTGACCGGAACTCAGAGAATAAATTCAAACCGAACATATTCATAATTGTGGTCAATTAAATATCACAATATCTTAAACACAATCCGTATCACACTGATTTAAACTTTGTTCTTGTACAATTATTGTAATCTACGCCGTAGACACAATTTGTATCGCATTGATTGAACCTTACCGTTGTGCAATTATTGTAAATAGTACACAAACCGTGTAATCTTGGTTCTTACCGTAGAAATTGATCAAGCCGACACAATTTCTCCTTGCATAAACCTATGCTGGAATGATGATCGTCGCGTACTCTTCGTGACGTCTTCATCCATACTTCTTCTTACGAAGAATCACCAAGAACATCCTGTACGACTGCGCCATAGATGTAAGCCTTGTTGTTTGTTGTGTGTGATTTTCTTATCTATACATTTACAAGACATACAAACACGTAGGTTCAAATTAAACAATATAACTTTAATACATAGAAGCCATTCACGTACATCTTACACACGGTTACTCTAACAACCAATCAATAACATGCTATAGAATACAAATTATTCTTCTTCCTCTTATCATGCGTCTATCAGTGGCAAAGAAAATATGTACATCGGTGTGCCTGCATGGATTTGGATCCATTATATCAGGTTTAGTAACTTTAAAGATGTTATGTAACCATGGGTCATGTAACATGCTTATTAAACATAAAAAATATACATTACGTCTGTTACACATACATGTGTAACAAATGCACGTACACACACACACACACACACACACAAGCACATACACATGCATGCACACTTGCAATTTCTCATTAAAAACACACACATAAATACACGTAAACATGTTACCACTTTCCCACGAGAGACTTACTTTTAAAGGTTGTCTTAATTTTGGTGGCCCGTGACCATCCACTTGGGAATTGTTGCTTCACTGCTGAGCTAGCTTCCGGTTGTCATTTCCCTGCATGCCGCTAGGAATGCTGGTGTAGCCAGTTCATCTGCTACGATTTTACATTTGATGTGCACACTTGGTTTCAGTTGTTGAAGAAGTGGGAGCCAAATATTATGCACCTGACAGCTGTCAATGTTTAGTTCATGCAGAACCTTTAAAAGTGAGTCTCGCAGAAAAACATAGTAACTTGTTTACGTGTATTTTATTCCCCAATCATGTGAAAACATATACTGTACCTCATTTACTTGCATAGATTTTTACATAATGGTAGGGTATTTTTCATATTAAGAATCTATAAGAATGTTCTCATAATTTCAAAACTTCAGGTGCAGGCATTCTTCAGAAGTCTAGAAGTTCAAGGCTAAAAACATTCTGTGCATTAAAAAAGAGGTTTCACATACCTGTTTTCATCACTGTTGTGTTTGCATGCCACACCAGCTTGTGTATATTGAAATGGTGAGAATTTTTAAAAAGTACCAAATGTAAATAATCAGATTGTAAATGTTTACTCATTGATTTGACTGCAGAAATTGTAAAAGAACTTGATGCAGTGATTTTCTTATAGGTATTTGCAAAACAAATTTAAATTCATTGACAAGAAGAGATCTGCTATATGGGGCTGGAGTTATGGAGGGTACAGCACAGCAATGGCATTAGCTAAAGACACAGATGGTGTTTTCAAATGTGGAATTTCAGTAGCACCTGTCACAGATTGGATTTATTATGGTAAGTTTTTTGTTGATTTTATGGTTAGACATTTTACATCGACATTAAAAACAAAATAAAATCACAACACATACCTTGTTTTGTCTCCCAATTTTTGGACCTTCTTCAGAGATGGGAGAAAAGAATGTCATGGAAGGGTTAAAACATGGTTAAGATAATTATCAGGGATTAAAATGTACAAGAGCTTGATCCTAATCATCGTCATTGAAACAACATGCATTCTTTGCAGGTATATATTTCAGAAAGACATCAGCTTCACCCATCAGGTGGTATCATCTTTTTATATTTTTTTGAATGGCACACATGCCCATTTTCACCCTTCAAAGTATATCTAAAAACCTTTAATTTGAAGTTTAAAAAGGGGTTTAACCCTTGAGAAAAATTTAAAATACAAGGTTGTAAAGGTAGCTGCACAGGACATACGCAACATGTTAAAAAGGTACAGAAACTTCCTTGGATGCAGTGTAACAGGCCTGCTTTTCACAAAAAGATCAAAACATTTCTTAAAACACTGTTGTCTCCTCCCAACAATCGATGAAAATATGCCGAACACTTTAAATATATACATGACACATTGGAAGGTCCATCACTTGCAGCAAATGGATATTGGTTAAAGATGGCTATGTTCAATCCAAAGAGGAGTTAAACATTGGTTAAAGACGGCTATGTCCAATCCGAAGAGGAGTTAAACATTGGCTAGATATGGCTATGTCCAATCCGAAGAGGAGTTAAACATTGGCTAGATATGGCTATGTCCAATCCGAAGAGGAGTTAAACATTGGCTAGATATGGCTATGTCCAATCCGAAGAGGAGTTAAACATTGGTTAAAGATGGCTATGTCCAATCCGAAGAGGAGTTAAACATTGGTTAGATATGGCTATGTTCAATCCAAAGAGGAGTTAAACATTGGTTAGATATGGCTATGTCCAATCCAAAGAGGAGTTAAACATTGGTTAAAGATGGATATGTCCAATCAGAAGAGGAGTTAAACATTGGTTAAAGATGGATATGTCCAATCCAAAGAGGAGTTAAACATTGGTTAAAGACGGCTATGTCCAATCCAAAGAGGAGTTAAACATTGGTTAAAGATGGCTATGTCCAATCCGAAGAGCAGTTAAAATTACCTTTTCTTGATGGGAGGGACAGTACGAATAACGCCATGCACAAATGGTGGACTTGACAGCACAAAGCTTGTTCCCACTCTTCCTGCCATGTGTTGAGAAATGTTTGCTTTCATGTTGAAGACGAATTTTTGAAAGCTTAGCCGACATTTCTGTATGGCTTTCACAACTCATTCTTTTCTTCCATCCCTGAAGAAGGTCCAACAACAGTCTGAAAATTCTGAGGGCAAAACAAGGTACAATTAATGAAGGTAGTGGGCCTTCGAAATTAATCTGAAATCATATAAATTTGCAGCAAGGAAACACCAGTCTTCATGTATGAAATACTAAAACTGCATTTACTGCATCCACCATGAAGGTACATGTGATTTTATCTTATTTTTAATGTGTTGATGACATGTTGTGTAAAATAACATATTTTTTAAATATTTTACCTTGATGTTGAGTTGAAAATAAAAACTGGAATAGTGCATTATCTAGACCTAGTTGCCCTCAAAATGCTGGGTCAAAACTAAACTTTTGGAAGCTTTCATCGTGAATCAAACACCAAAGGCGAGAGTGCTATCCATTTGACAACATGGAAACTTGCAGCAACCTCATTACATGCAAGTGAAAGATATGTGTGAACCATTAATAATATCAGATCAGTATGATATCAGTTATGAGTATTGGCAGATTGTGTATCTCTACTTAATTGGTTTTAGTTAAAACTAGGGCTGAGCTGATATTGATGTCCATATACCTGTATCAGTTGGATTTTATTTACTGATACCGGACAATATTTTTCTGGTGTTTTGATCATTCACTGGATCCAAAAAAATGCTGTGCTATAAAATCTAATTGTCCTGGAAGTTATGCAAAATTCGAACTTTCAATTGATTTTCCACTAATATTACATGAACTTAACTGTATTTAGTGATTCCATAATAGGTATTTTAATATCCTGATGTAATTTTTCAATATTTTGAAGCAAAACTCAGGTTAATTGATGCTTATAATTAGATTGGAGTACTCACCCACTAATATTAATCAATATTTTGAACAACTTTTAATAGTTACAATTTTCATGCATTGGTATCAGTTCAAAGTCGTATCAGCTCAACCGGAGTTAAAAACTTTGTCATTTCAGTCCAACTTCAGTTAGGAGTATTGCTAAAATAGATATACAGGGTAATTCAAAATGAATGTTACAACTTTACACAGTTATTATGACGTTACAATTTATGAAAGAAAATCAGACAAGGCATCAATATAAAGAAGAACTCTGGAAGTTTTACTCACATGACTCACATTGTAAAGATTCAACATGGGAACCACGTGTAACACGGAAAAGGTCAAAACTATAATCAAGTACTTGCTATGCACGAGACAGCAAGTCGTTGTCAACGGTTTCAAAGGCACTAACAATTTGCAGTTGTAACTTTGGCAAATCTTTTGGAATGGTGAAACATATGCATTATTACCGAAAAGCATGCGGAAATGTTTTTGCACCATTGTGATTGAATCAGTTCTCGATAGCTCCAACACACAATACGCCTTCTACTGGCCATTAGCCATTTTGCGACACTGGCGATCCTGGTGGAGCATCGGCTTAGCAGAATAAGCCCGCTAAGTGGGAATAAAACTTCGAGAGTTTTTCTTTATATTGATGCCTTGTCTGATTTTCTATCATAAATAGTAACGTCATAATAACTGTGTAAAGTTGTTCCATTCATTTTGAATTACCCTGTATTAAACTAAATACATAGAGTTCCCATGGGTTATGGATTTATCCTGTGTTTCCGTGATTTGAGGTGGTGATATCTGAACACTAAGAGTTTAAAAGTGTTAGAATATTTACACATGTTGATATGCAAATAAGGACCCCCTGATAGCAGCCAATGCTTTCACCAACAATGAACAATGGCACGGATTGCCAGAGACCCGGGTTCGAGTCCTGGTCGAGCCTGCACTTTTCGCTGAAAATCTACATAGTACATCTCCTGTGTGTGCCTAATTTAATGGAATGAAGATTTTGTAACAAGATTGTGCAATAAAAGTGGATTTTTAATTAAATAAATTAATGTTAATAATATTTTATGTGATACATCAATATGATATAAATGTTAATATGTGACTATTCCATTGCAGCTATAAGTTTTCTGAACAGAACAGAACAGAACATTGATAATTCCCAGAGCTTGACATGGAAATTGTTAGGGTGGAGGATGTTTTACGTAAATTTTCCTAACTAGGAGATTGTGTCCACCTGCACCTTTCCTCCTCTCTCATCTGACAGACCTAATGAGTATCCATTGCACATATTCAATTCAATTTTCCTTTGTTGAAGGGCGAGGTTCAGCCTGTGGCTGAACATATACCATGTTGATCTACCAGAATTTTCCTCTAAAACATATTCACAAGTTTACGCGAGATAATCAGAATATTAATTCCTTTAACCCTTT
The DNA here is from genome assembly GCF_977018435.1 of Lepisma saccharinum. Classification (NCBI taxonomy): domain Eukaryota; kingdom Metazoa; phylum Arthropoda; class Insecta; order Zygentoma; family Lepismatidae; genus Lepisma; species Lepisma saccharinum. The sequence continues at coordinate 28,679,291 of NC_139248.1, forward strand.
CAAGGCGGATGACTAAATATTCGTCAAGCATGGAAATTCCCCAAGGACGGGGCTCATTTTAAGCAAAATGTAGCATGTTGGAAAATGTTTTTATTTAATAATAATAATAATAATAATAATAATAAAAAAAAATTGTAATAACGCGATAAATTCCAATGAGGGCTCGTTTTATTCAGAATTTCCAAGGCTTTCATTCGGTAAAGTAAACATGTTGATGTGTACTCATATTTGGAAGCAACAGACAGAGGAATTTCAATTAGTAATTTTTTTTTTTTAAAAAAAAGAAGAAAACTCAAGGTCAAGGAGAATGTTTATCACAACTGACTGGAAACTCCATCAGAAATTTGCCCATCGATCCGAACTGAAAGCTTGAATAGGAGTAGGATTGTTCGCAAGGGCACGAACTCTTACACTGTCCAGAGAAAGGAAGAACATTTGCCCCCCCCCTCAAGCCCCCCCTCTTCACTTCTTCCCACTGCACTGCACTCGCATCACCACTGCCTTCATTCTCCTCTAATTCTTCATCTTCCCCCTCCCTCTTCTGGTTCTTCTCGATCATCTGGCACACCCTGTATATCATCTTCTGAACCACCCTGTATATCTTCAACTTCTGTTTCATCCCCCCCTCCTCCAACAAGTCACGAATTTCTCCTGACTGAAGAGATGCCATCACAAAAGACTCTTTCTTCTCACGACAAGGTTTCGAAAGCACTCACGTCTTTTTTAACAATCTGCCTGGTGACACGACCATGACGTCAGAGTCTACCTGGCGATGACGGCAGATGTGACGTGGATGCTTGGAGATTAAAGCCAAAAAGATTCAGTGGTTTTTTTTTATTCGGTTTCCTGTTTATTGAACATTTATTATGAAGATATGTGTTTGCCGAAATATTCGTCAACCGTCCTTCAGTTACTTTTGTCATCTGGAGGCTCCACCTCGAAAGGGTTAATCAAGAAATCCACTTTTCGCACACAATGTTGGTGTAAAATGAAGGAAGATGGCACATGCACATAATTTCCATGTTATTTAGACTCTGAAAGGCATTTTGCAGATCTCATCAAATACTCAGACTTTGGGAAAAGTATCAGGATTGAAATATATGATTGACTCTCTTTTGGAAAAACAGCTATGGTATTCCAAGCTCTCAAAATGACTGATTAATTTGCTTTATTTTATTTCGCTCTTTTGCCACTTTTGGCTAATCGCAAAGATGAGGATGAGTGATGATATAATGAAATTGATGAAGGAACACTCAAAAAGAAAACCCATGCCCAGGACCCCTGGCATTGTAGCATGCTGTGCTAGGCACTCTGTCATGGAGGTCGGTTCAAATTCTGAAAAAAATTACATCCATTCTAGAGCATTCACATGAATCTTTGTGTGGCTTGCTTTGCTGTTGTCCAAATTTTCAGAATAGCTTTGTGGCTTCGTAACCCTACTATACTATTGCAAAAGCAACCCACATGAAGATTCACATGAATGCTGTAGAAAGAATTATAAGCCGAAGTAAATTTTCAGAATTTGGAATATCATACCAGTTTTTCAAAAAGAAAAGAAATTAAAAAAAAAAAAAACACCCTGGATGGCCTGATATCACTGTTACCAGCTAATACCATGATATTAATATCAAATCAACTTTAGCATAAAGCAACTTTACATGCTAAATAATGCAAAGAGTGTATTATTGTTTTATTTAGTTTTGATTTGAATCTCTTCATTATTCTCTTTTTCAGACACAATATATACAGAACGATATATGGGTCTTCCAACAAAAATTGATAACATGGAAGGTTACAAAACAGCCGAAGTAAATACCAAAGTGGAAAATCTCAGGAATAAGATGTTCCTTCTGATCCATGGAACAGAGGATGATAATGTTCATTATCAACAGTCAATGATGCTGTCGCGAGTTTTGGAAGTGAAAGATATCCTCTTTAGACAGCAGGTAACTAATATACATATTTTTTAACCATTATCTTTCTATATTACTAATGTAAGAACTTGATTAGGCTAAGTTCTACAACCTAGTGAATATAATTTTGAGCATTGATGGAAGTGGTGTGATATGGATGATTTGTGCATTCACGCACACAAACAGATACTCACACACAAAAAGGTTTGGACATAGGGTTCACAGAATGTCACCATCAGATTTCATTGCTAACAAATAAGTTAAATTACACTAAGCTTTTATTAAAAATTATTCATGAAGGTTTGCTTTAGTCTAATGCAGTTATGCAAATAACTAAAAATTTAACATTTTTTAAAACAATCCTTTCAGACCAATTTTTGAAAATTGCTCAGTGATAAACAGATTAACACCAGATGACAGTAATAACTTAGATGGACAATAGGTGCAGTGCACATATGCAGCACCAGAAGAAGAAGAAAAATAAGAGAAAAGGATCAAAGAGTTGTATTGCTATGTAATTTTTCAGACCAAAGAAAATAGTGTCCAAAATTATGGGCATTTGGTCTGAAAGGGTTAAGAAAAAAGATTTGCTTTAAAGACACTTTCATTAAAATTGGTTAATATTAGCAAAAATAACATTCAATGCTTTTTAAATAGTGAAGATTACAACATTCAAATGGCATAAAGTCAGACAGTATATACCATTCGAAACCTATACCTTTGTACTCTTTACATTAACAATAAATAATGTAAAAATTTTGCACTGATGGGAAAACATAATACACTTCCATTACACATATGCAGAGAGATATGAATTATTTTTGGATGTAGTGCAACTATCAATTATTTTCCTGTAGTTTACGGTTATTACAAGCATAAGAAAACAGTTCTTCTTTGTGACGTTTCAGGAGAACACACGCTCCTTTCGTCAGACATTTATTTTCATTTTGACTCAAGATACAGTTATAACAATGGTTAGTAATTTTTTAAACAAAAAGAATCCGTTATATAATAGATGTTGTCAATGTTAAATTGTTGTAATATAGCAACTTTGCCAATGTCAATGAAACGTCACAAAGAAAAAATGTTTTCTTATGATTGTAATAACCGTAAACTACAGGAAAATAATTCTATAATGCAAGCAATGCGTACATACAAGAAAAACTATTATGCAACTATTAAGTTGATGCATAAGTTCGTAGCATTTTTTTTAAAATTTGATACTTATTTGAGATGAACAAAAGACATAAATTAGTCAGTAATATATTTTCCTTCATTGTCTATGAACGTTTACCAACGCTGGGGTAGTTTTTCGATTCCATGCCTGAAGAAATAAGCTGCTTTAGAGTTAAAGAAGTCGTCAAGCCAATTTTGAAGAGCATATTCATTACCAAAGAAGTTTTATTGAAGTTTGGATTGAGAGCTGAAAAGGTGGGAATCCGTGGGTGCAAGATCGGGACAGTAAGGAGGATGTGGAGTAACCTCCCAACCAAGCTCCTTGATACAGGCCTGTAGCCAGGAATTCTTAGTAGGGGGCAAAGTCAATCCCAGAGGGGGCAAGTTTTTAATATATTGTGTCGCATTGGCAGATATAGCAGGGTGCACTTGCCCCCCTCTCCCAAAAGCTATAAGTAACAGGAAAGGGATGATATCTTGAAACTCCAACGAACAAAAAAAGTTCAAGCAACATCAAATAACAATATTTCGATAATGACCTTTCCGGACTGCCAAAGAATATAAAGACAAAGTCTAATTGGGACTGTATCTACTTGATATTTACAGGTCGATAATGTTAATAGACTATTAATATGTACCAACAGCTTTGAGCCTCTCTACAGAGCTGATTAAGGGAGCCCTTTATAAATCGTGCTTCATAATGTTTCCCTCTAGTTTCTAGTATGCAAGATTTTTACACACAAAGGAATCTAATGAGAATTCAGCTACAAATTTTGTCGCTTTTTAACCAAAATAATAAATGTGAAACACTATCACATTTTCATCATGTTTGATAACAAGTTGACCCACTAAGCTGTCCTACATCTTTCACCAGCTGATCTCTAGGGTGGGATGGTTACACAACACACTACAAAGCCAAGGGTCCCAGTTTCGAGCCTGGGCATGAGTGTTCTTTGTGAGCAGAGGCGCAACCATAGGCGTAGCTAGAACTTTATATTTGGGTGTGCACAAAGAAAAAAATGGTCTTGTACCTTTTTAATAGCATATTTTGCAACACAATGACTTGGCTCTTTAACTGCATTGATGTTTGTAAAGGAATATAAATTCACTAATTGACAGTGTTGAAAATTTCTGAATATATGTAGTAGAAAAAATCAAATTGCATAGAAATTACAGACACACAAAATGTTCATAAATGTTACAAACAAATACATCAAAATACACGTCATCTATAACAAGAGACGTCTGTCAAAAGGTATAATGTTCTTAAACTCATCAATAACTTCATTTACATCAATAGACTCAGCTTTTTCCTGTTCCACAAATAGCAAGAGCAGGGCTTCCAATCTATCCTGCTTCCGAATTGCTCTTAATTTAGTTTTAACTTGGGTAAGCTTGGAGAAAGCTCTCTCACACATGCAGCTTGTGACAGGTATAGAAGAAAAGCACTGCAGTACAGAGTACAATGCAGTAAATATCTTCTTTCTCCAATGACATCAAAAAATCGAAAACCTATAGACACCCGTTTCATCAGCGATAATGCACATGTTTGTACCAAGTAATGACATTTTCAACTTCTTACAAACTGCCGCTTATTTTCTCTCTTATTGAAATATCTGTCTTTAATTCTCTTTGATAAAGCAGCCCATTAGGGTGTGCCTAGGCACACCCGGTACACCCCGTAGCTACGCCTATGGGCGCAACCACTGGTGCACGCTACAGCCCCCTCATAAATTTGGAAAAATCGACATTTTCAAGTAAAAGCACCATAAACTCGGGAAAAACCAGAGTGGTAAATTCAAGCCCTATAAAATTATCCCCAGTTGACATTTTTGAGAGTGGAAAGTTCTAAATATACGATATATCCTTGTTTATGCCACCCACTAGAAAGCAGTCAGGGATGCCAAATTTTGAAAAGCATTGGGTTCTTATAAGTTTAAAAAATCTCAAATTCTCCCTTCCATAGTTTTTCTTGTATGTACGCATTGCTTGCATGATAGAATTATTTTCCTGTAGTTTACGGTTATTATTATCACCAAGAAATTTGGAATGTACATTTAATGAATTCAAAATGAGAAACTCGCTACCAGATGTGGAAACCACAGGAATATATAATATAAGTTGTTCATGTTCAAAAGATTATGTGGGACAAACAGCAAGGAAAATGGCAATAAGATGGCACGAACATGATTTGGACATTATAAATCTAAACCCAAGAACAGGTTTGTCAACTCATATCATCGAAGAGAAGCATTTGATTAAAAAGAGAAGGGTTTTAAAAAGATTAACGGGAAACACAGAGTTGAATGTCTGGGAAGCCTCGTTCATTGCAGAAGAACACTGGAATAAATTAAATAATGAAAATGGTAACATAGATCCAGTGTGGAGTTTTCTTTTTCACAAATGGAGTAAGCCACCATCTTTAAAATTTAATGTAACAGAAAACATCAAGAGACTTTGTGAAAACAATGATGAATTTGAATTACCTGATGATATTTGGGATTCATAATTAAAAAAAAAAAAAAAAAAAAAAAAAAATTAAATAGACTGCTTTTTTTCACAGTTAAGTTGCTATATTACAACAATGTAACATTGACAACATCCATTATATAACAGATTCTTTTTGTTTAAAAATTACTAACCATTGTTATAACTGTATCTTTAGTCAAAATGAAAATAAATGTCTGATGAAAGGAGCGTGTGTTCTCCTGAAACGTCACAAAGAAAAAACTGTTTTCTTATGCTTGTAATAACCGTAAACTACAGGAAAATAATTCTCCCTTCCATGTATTATGATATTAATACGCACCATACTCGCTATTTTAAAAATATTATTTATTGATTTTAATACGAAAATATATTACAATAACAAATATAATAATAATAATAACACAACAAATTCTTAGGTGCACTATGTTTCCATGGGGCCTTATAGGTTTGGCCACTGAAAGCATCCACCTATACAATTCCAGCCCCTTCAGAAAAAAAATCCTGCATATGCCAGTGGACGCAACCTGTCTGGAGGGGGGCAGTACCAGGACAAACATACGAATAATAATAATTGTAATATAGTGGTAGTAGTAATAATAGTAGCATCAAAGACGTTATTAAAAATCACACAAGAAGGTGTTAAAAGTCGGTGCTAAAGCATTTGTGTTGGAACAAATGATTTGAAAATATTTTTCCAACAATTTCAATTTCACATTAGCTAATACTGGAAAACAAGCACACAAACTGTATTTTTGAAAGACACACAATGCATGACGAACATAATTCTATTTGTACATATGACATGTATTACTTTCATGTACAACATATATTTTATTTATGCAACATGGAGCGAAGTAAAATAAGAAAATACATATGCAACATGTTAACGCTAAATTGTGTATGCATTCAAAGTTTCTTTAATATATATATATTATTTATGAGAATACATTACATAATCAATTCATCTGCCTCATAACAAATCAACAGTAAAATTAATACAAATTTTGTCTCCTTTTCCTCAAAAGAATTGTTCGTGCTTTTGAGACAAAACTTTTTAGCAGCAACAGTCTGAAGTAGCTACATATTTGGTCTTACTTCTCTCTCGGGTAATTTAGAATGCATTACACAAAACAATCATATTGGGATCAATGCGAGCAAGAAAATTTTTAGATCCAAATTTTGCAAACTGAACACATATTGACTTAATAGGGTGAAAATAATTTCATAGGGTGCCATGGCATTTTCTTTAATACATTTTATATTTCATTTAGACCATTTTGGCCCTTCTGAACTTGGACTATAAGAACAGCAGACATTGCGAGCGAAGCGAGCAAGAAAAGTTACGAAAATTTTAAATCAATGTGGGGAAATTGACCCTCTGTGCCCCCCCCCCCCCCTTTTGCAAGTTCCCTTGACTGTCTGGAAGAAAAAACTAATTCCATCTTGAGTATCCATTTGTCCTGCTATTCTTAGATTCTGCTAGTCTTGTTTTTTACTTAAATGTTTGCTCCCCTCCTAGAATGGACTTCCGTTCAAGATTGGGGGTACAATGCACCCTGCCCCCTGTGGTTGCGGCACTGTTTGTGAGTGCCTCTTCATCAATTTCACGTCATCACTCATTGTCACGATTAGCTAGAAGTGGCAGAAAAGCAAAGCTAAGTAACAAAAATTAAATATCCATTCCCTCTCTCTACTGCATGAAACACTATTACCAAATGGTAGACTTGGGAAACAAAAAATTAAGTAGTTCAAACTTCATAGCAACACATCCAAGAAAAACATCCAAACACATTAGGCACCCTAAATACAAGACTTCTCAAAATGTCACAACTGTTCTAGATACTGAAAATTACGAAATCATTTCCGGAAGACTGAATCTGAAAGGGATCCCCCCCCCCAATCCTAGTATTGTATAGATTAGTGAGAATACCAGGTAGGAATGTGTTCTGTATTTTTCACAGGGGGGGAAGCAGGCTCTCAGGGGGGGGATTGTCCCCCTGCCCCCCTCTACCCATGGGCCTGCCTTGATAGCAGCTTTTGTCATGTTAGCAGTGTGGGAGTGCATTATCATGTTGCAGCAACACTTGCTGCAGCCTTCCTGGCCTACTCACTGATTTGTGTTGTTTTCACTTAAAGCATGCTGTATCCTGAACCTTACCCATGGAATGGAAATGTCGGACTATGGTTTAATTGTCACATTTGCTAATTCTAGGATCAACTGACATGGATCACCATAGATTAAACCATTTAAACAGTCTTCATTAAATCCTGATGGTCTTCCTGAATGTGGGAAATTGCTCAAGACAAAATTGCCCTCTTTGAAATGACAAAACCATTTCCTTGCCCTGCTTTCCCTGTTGGCATTCTCCCCGTACACGGGACAAATGTTTCGACCCACCTCTGCTGCCTTTGTTCCTCTGTTAAACTCAGGCAGAAGGATATTTCAGAAGTGTTAGTTTTTTCCACTTCGCACTTGTTGTTCTTTAGCCTACAAATAACACTGTCTTCCTTTAAATCAGCAAAATTCAATGAGCATTCATAAGCACATCAATGCCACTCCAATTGACGAACGTCAAATGATAAATAAACTCTTAACACCGCAGTGTTGCCATACCAAACACAAACGCTAGGAACTATTGCATCAACCCAACATTATCACTGAGCACTGAATCAGGAAGTCACAGAAAGATAGAGGATGAAGGTAACACCATTAAGTTTTTGCGCTGATCATTTTATGTGTGAGGAAGAGAAAATGTGTGCGTGTGTATAGCTTAGACTTTTACATGTTTTACGATATCTTATTTCAATTCTGCCAACCTCTATGACAGAGGGCTGCAACACCAGGGGTCTCAGATTCAAATCCCAGCATGGGTGTTTGCGAGTGTACCTTCATCAATTTTATAATATATCATCACTCATCTTCATTATTGTGATAAGCCAAAAGTAGCAGAAAGCGATGCTAAACTACAAAAATCAAATCACTTATTTCAATTCTGAGAAGAAGAAAAATATCTATTATACGCAATAATTAGATATGTAAAATGACAGAAATATAACTGCAAAATTGTTTGTCCACAGAATACAGATAGAAGAGAATCATGATATTTTTCCTACAAAGCATCAAACATAACAGAACCACAGAAAAGAATATGAGAAATGTTGGTCGTCATGTTGATCAAGAGGGCTCTACTAGTGAACATTCTCTCTGTGAGCATCAATGACACCTGGCACCAAAGTGGCATGCTCCACACAAGTCTCTTGTCTGAATAACTGAGAACCCATCTGTCAGTAGGACAATTGCCACAGCATTCTGTGACTAAACCCTTTCCGAGCGAGCACTGGACATAGCCCATTGTTCACCATAAAATTTATTTGTGAATGAATGATGGGCTATAATCTCACCGCGTCTCTTGTGCACGTGTGTTGTAACAATCTGTTTCAAATTCCAAATGCTACATGTCCCATTTCTCCGTTGCTTGTGTTCAATTAAGTTGCACTTGAGAATAGCATTTAATAATTTATATCCATATTGTGGATATTTCTTATGGTTAGGGCTAGGATTTTTATGACCTAAAAATCACAAAAATATGCAAAATAAAATATGCTCTTATGACCTAAAATTGTAAAAAAATATGCACTATAATTTGAAAAACATGCCCTTATAACTGGACTGTTCAAACATCAATATCTAAATGCCGAGATATTTTCAAATTCGTACTATTTTTAGTTCACTTTATGGGCCCTGAGTTGCAATCCACAATGAATACTTCCTCTAAATTTTCAAATAAAAATGAAAAACATTTTGCTACAGTCCAAAAAAAAAAAAAAAAACTCTACTAAACATGGGAGTAAGAACAAATCCACTTCAAAAATGACTGTATATTTCTAGGAAATTCAAAAATATGCTGAATATGACTGAAAATCCATCAAAATATGCTACAAGGGTCGTTCAAGGTTGACCGGGACTTTTATTTCTGCAGAGGAAATAGGTAGCAGAAGAAACACCAAACTATGTCAGTTTTACAAAGTATTCTCCGTGCGCGCCAAGGCACCGTTGCCATCGTTCTGGCAGCTCCCGAATTCCTTTGGCGTAGAAAAAACTTGGTTGTTGTCGTAGCCTCTGGAGGACATCGGTCCGCAGTGCTTCGTCTGTCGTGAATTTCTTCCCTTCCAGATGGTCTTTAAGGGGTGCAAACAAATGATAATCACTGGGGGCTAAATCTGGACTGTAGGGGGGATGGGGCAGAACTTCCCAGCGCATGTCGGCCAGAGTTGTTGTTGTCACATTGGCCGTGTGAGGGTGGGCATTGTCATAGAGAAGAATCACATTTCCAGACAACATCCCAGGTCTTTTCTTGCAAATGGACTTTCGTACAGCACCACTCAACAATGTGGAGTAATACTGGGCATTAATCGTGCTCCCTTTGTCTAAAAAATCCACATGGATAACGCCCTTCATGTCCCAGAAGACACTTGCCATGATCTTTCCAGCGGATGGCTGCGTTTTGCTTTTCTTGGGGGGCGGGGAACCTTTATGCCGCCACTCCATGCTGCGTCTTTTGGTCTCTGGGGTTGAATTGTGCAACCATGTTTCATCACACATGATGATGGATTGCAACAATCCATCACCTTCTGCTCGAAACCGATTCAGAAGCTGTTCACAGACTGTCCTGCGTGTCCACTTCTGATCGAATGTCAGCTGGCGGGGAACCCACCTTGCACAGATTTTGCGGAAGCGTAAGTGGTCGTGAATGATTGTCTCAACACTCCTGACACTGATATTCACCTCGGCAGCAATATCCCGCACTGTTACTCGCCGGTTCTCAAGAATCATTTGCTCAACACGTGCGATATTCACTGGTGTGACTGCAGTCGGGCGAATGTGTCCATGCGCTTCATTTGTCACCAACTCCCGTCCTTCGCGAAACTGCTCACACCATTCGTACACTCTTGTCCGCGACATCGTTTGTTCACCATACTGTGCTTGCAATCGTCTGAAAATCTCAGCTGGTTTCACTTTCTCCTTCACGAGAAATTTGATTACACACCGCTGCTCCACAGACACACTGCTTGCCGCCATGTTCGCTGCAACTGCTGCGCATGCACGAAATACGTCATGCCGGGCGCTAGTTACTCACGAAGGAATACATTATGTCACCCGCACGTTTCATCATGGTCCGGCTATTCATCGATTTTTTACGTACGAAAATCCCGGTCAACCTTGAACGACCCTTGTATATCATGCAAAAATGGCCAAATATGCCAAAATATGCCCTTAACTTAATTAGTTTCTTCATAATATGAATTTCTATATGTTTGGGGAACAAATCACCCTTACCAAAAAAAATATGCTAAGTCATGAAAATCCTAACCCTACTTATGGTGATTCTGCTATAGATTTCGCAGTTAGTGATGATTTTCAACCTAATAGAAAGTTTTATTTACGTTATTTTCAATTAATTAACTTTATATTACCTTCCAAATATGTTTTCAGTAACTGTTTATGCAGCGGTGGCTCAGTCGGTAACGCGTCTGACTACCATGCTAAAGGTCCCGGGTTCGATCCCCGGCCGGTTCAAATCCGGGAACTTTTCTAACGGTGAAAGCGGCCCCGGCACCCACCCAGCGTCGGATAACATGGGTACCTGGGGGAAACCCTGGGGGGTAAAGGTGGTCAGGGGCGTGATGCTGATCATATCACCCCCACTCACGACCGGATCAAGAAAGTGTGGGGCGTTACCCCCACACCCCCTATACGCCTTCATGGCGTGGTGCTAAGCACAGGGGAACACTTTACCTTTTTTTTTTTGCAATGCTATATTTTTTTATTTTTTTTTGTTCGCTGCATAAGTTCGTAGCGTTTTATAACATGCGTTAACAGGAATATAATATGTAATTAATTAACACAAATACACAGCCAGCCACAACAACACTCACTCAGTCAGTAATGTAGTCACCTCCATTGTCAATAACCATCTGCCAACTTTGGGGAGGAGTTCGATGCCTCGCCTGTGGAACTACTGTTTTTTCAGTATATGGCATTAGGCCCATACACAGCACACATTGTTTTTGAGTTGAAGGAATCAGCCAAGTTTCAAGAGCAGCTTCATTAGGAAAGACTTCCTACTGCTGCACTTGATCCTCGGTTCAACTCTAACAGAATGTACCGGAAATGTTTAACTTTTTCCGCTTGACACTCCACCTTGTTTCGTTTGCAAAATAGACAAAATATGCTCAGAATTAGAATACACTGTGTTTTCACGAACACAAAACTACAAACTAAGCAATAGCAATGGAATAACAGACAACCTGCCAACCCATAACAAAATGCTACGAACTTATGCACCGACCCAGTACTTTCAAAAAATCGTTAGAGAAAAGAATTCATGAACGTGAGAAAATTTATGTAATATGTAGCATATTATATATCTGTGGAAAGAGGAAGTGTTGTAGATTTTTTTAAAAATGTTAAATAATAACACCACAACATATTTACAATGATTTTTTTGAATAAGAGCAAATCCCCCAATCTCCTGGGGAAAACTTGATATTCTAAGTTGCATCCGGAAAAGTTCAATTTGATGCTTACGCAGAATGTCCCTGATGCTGATCTGGCTTCTCATTGTTGGTATTATGGTCCTACACTGAATGCAGCAGACACCACATGCTCCTCCAATGTGGCAAAGACATTGCATGGTGGACTGGCACAATGAGGTGCATTCAGTTGTCAACATGAATACCACCCAACACCATTGCAAGAAACATTCACTAGGCTTGTATCACAACACGTCAGGCAGTTGACTCATCTGTGAACAAGACAACCTTCCAATAGCTGAAATGTGCCACAAAGTCACTGCCTGAATGATCATTCATTGAGGTGTGTGGGGAAAGGCACAAAACAAAACACCTCACTGATACTCATCATATAATAATCTAAACTAAATAGCACAAAAAAAACATATTAATGGATACGGGTGACCTCAGTTTCAATTGTTTTACACTAATGCCCCACAGTTTGTTAAATCATTCATTTGGTGTTGCTAGTAATTTCCTTTTTAACCGTTCAGATGTAAATTCTAGCACGCAGTAACCAAACATGACTGTACACCACAGAATGTTTCTCTAATTGATAGTGGAACTAATGTTTATGTATGAAACATATATCCCAACCTCCATGACAATGTGATTATCAGCATTTTTTTTTTTTTAAATACTTATGGTATAAGCAAGGGGTCCTAATTTTGAATCCTGGGTAAAAATTGGATGCTTCACTGTTCTTTTTCCTTCATCGTTGCAATGAAGTTTGCGATCGTAACTTCTACAAAATACATTATTATTATTAATTGAAGCACAAATAGGATGCACCAAAAACTGGAAGTACTTCACAAACACCCCCTGGATATCATCAGACTAATAGTGAGAGAATAGGGAACAGTGTGTGTATATCAGGTTACAATTTACATTGTGTAGGTAGTGTTTATTTTATGAGATTTTCACACAAAAAAGATATTTGGCACACAATAGTCTCTTGAAAAACAAACCTTAAGAAATAAATGTAACATATCACACTAGAATTGTGTAACAAATGCTGCATTTGATAGGTCCATATTCAAGAAACATGTCATGTGCAGAATATCACTTTGGTATGAAAAAAAAACTCTCCTTCTCCAAGATATAGTTTCTGTAATATTATAGCTCTTTCTCAGTTTTACGGCGGGCACCCTATAAGCTGGCAAGGGGAGCAGGGAAGCGACCAATCCAGTGTGATAAGAAAAGCAGCAGCCAGTAGAACTATGTTCACGTACTACTCTTTTTCTGCCACGTCGTGTCTCTCGGCACCACTGCTGTTGCCTGGTTGGTCTGCGGCATAATCCCCGCTCCCCACTTCCTTGCCAGAACTAGGACTGGCTGCCGTAAGAGTGGTAAAGTCTAAAAAGATATGTCACAGTGTGCAGAAATTTTTCTTGCATAATGTAACTTTTCTTTTATCATTTTCAGAGTTATCCTGATGAAGAACATGGCCTGGCTGGTGTAAGACCACACCTGTATCACTCCTTAGAAGAATTCCTTGGAGAATGCTATAATTGGTTATGAAGAAAAGGTTAATTAGTGAATACATGAGAAATAACGTTCAGCTCCTTAAGTGTTGTTTTGGATTTTCACTATCTTGCCAGCATGGATGTGTCATAGAACAGGCATGACTACTTAGGGTGTGCAGTTGTAAGTGGCATGTGCAAAGTGATGTTATTTTCTTGTGCCAAACTGTTCCAAGAAAGGCAAGCAAGGGCTCTTAAAGATAAACAATCAACATACGTAGTTAAATGAGTGTGTGTGCGTGGAAGTGTGAATATTTATGTTAATGTATTCTGTGATATAGAATGTGAATAATTTTTAAAATAATTTTTGTATATAATGGTTAATTTTTGATTGTTTAAATAATAATTACAAGAGATCTCTATGCTCTAAAATATTGTCTAGATAAAATAGACCAATTGTTAAAGATAATGTGTGCATTAATCTGTTGTAAAAAGTAATCATGTTGTTCATATCAAAATGTTAATGGATTTTTATGAAATCTTCATATTTCTGGGCATATAGAATGAAGTTGTCATTTCTGATAAGAGAAAATAAGGCCAAGTTTTGTATGTATGTATTAATAGTTTGTACATTAATATTTTATCGCTGTTCGTATCAAGTGTTTTAACTTTATCTCCAGTTTGTTCTTAACCTCATTCCCATAAATAGTTAAACCTAAGAATGCCTGATGTTCTCATTTTGAATACCTATTGTACAGTCATGGAAACAAATACTTCCCCCAAAAGTCTACTGGTATTAAGGCTTTATGGGGAGGAAGTTTTTTTCATGACTGCACACCACTGGCAGTATGTCATCCATGAAATTGTGGTTTATTGGAACTAACTGTAGCTAAATCAATAACTAGATTGTTTTCAAACTCATTTCACTGTGATTGGACATAATCTCCTCAACTTTGTGTATTAGAAGTAGCAATTTATTATGTTTTCTGATTACCCTGAAATTTACTGAGTCCAGAAAACATTAATGTGGCAACATAGCTTTCGAACACCATTCTGACTTCTAACATGAAGTCAAAAAGTATACTTCTACAGGGTTACTAAATTGAAATTGACACTTTGAAATGATTGTATCGCGTATTGTTATTGAGATGTGCTAATATGTTATGTATGTATGGAAAGAGTAACTCAAAATTTTTTATTTCATTAACTGCCTGCAACCATAGCACCTGTCTGTGACCACTTTTCCCAAAATGGCTGCTACCCCTGACAGAGGAGTTTTTGTCTGCTCTTGCATCGCAAAATTCAGGACTGAACTTAAAAATGCTCCACCTAGCAGGCAATCCATCTATGATTGGTAAAGGAAATTTGAAAAGGCAAAAGAAGCAGTGGGAGGCCATCAACATCGGGGGAATGAGTGGAAGAGATCCAGCAAGCATCTCATTCCAGCCTTTTTATGTGACATCCTGCAGTAGCAGACTCAGACTTGCAAAACTCCATTACACAAAAGGCCTTCTCCATCAGGGGTAGCAGCCATTTTGGAAAAAGTGGTCACATGGCATTACTGGCAGGTACTGCGGTTGCAGGCTGTCGCTGAATAAAAATATTTGCGTTACTCTTCCAGTACATATTATCACATCTCAAAAACAATACAAGATGCAATCATTTCAAAGTGTCAATTTCTATTTGAATAACCCATTGGCAGTTTTCTGTAGTTTCTTACCTCTGGAAGCCTAAAACTTACAGAAACTCTCGGGAATATGAAAATTCATGATCTTTATGCATGCTCACCACACCAGCAAGTTTACGAGTGGAAATATCTTCACGTGCATCACAAATATTACTCTTCTTGAAGTGGCACTAACTCAGACTTGAAAATTTATGTATATTAGCAATGGGTCTATGCTAAAATGTAACGAACGTGAGCAGAAATATACTAAATAAAAAAGAAAACAAATTAAGTTTTCATCTGACTCTCTCTCCCATATCAAGGAAGCAGTTTCTGGAAACTATATCAGGATTTATAAATAACTGGAAGAGGAAATGGTAAATATTATCTTTACTTCAATACCATAGTGCAGCCAGGATTCTTTCATGTTGCAAGGAGGCTTCATGATTTAGCATACGATATTTTGTATTTTTTCCTTGATATAATTAAAAAAAACAAAAAAACGAGTTAAACATATATAAGGCATGTCGGGAAGATACGACTGATACATATCTTAGGGAAAATATGTAAGGCACGAGTTGACAAGATGGACAGTAACTGTGATCTTTAGTCTTTCCAGTAGCATTCATTCGCAGTGCTGCGCTGAGTCTTGTCTGAGTCTCAACTGTTAGAAATTGATGCGGTCATAAAGAATCCTGCGACGTGTGAGCTGTGATGCGTTTTCTACAGGCTAACGGACATTCGTCAAATTGTGGTAGTTTATGGGAACATTATGAATGATCAAAAACTTGCCTTCATGGGAGACAGGACAGATATTTATGATGAGCACAGGTGCAGCAGGCCCGTCTGTGATCTCTGATGACCTTCTTAAAGGAATTGAATTGGCCACATTGTATGCCAGAAGCCTGGGCTCTAGGCCTGGTCAAGCATACATTTTTCGCTGAAATATGTACCTAAATCTTCTGTATTGAAAAAATACAAAAAATTACATCTCATGTTAACATTTTAATTTACTCATTTGCTAGCTCTCATACAATATAACTACACATGATTCTAACAAGAAGATGGCATGCTACACAATTTCAAAAGTTCATATTTTCACCTAGCATTCGACAATGTTGTATTTCTTTGGCTTTTAAGTATACTGCAGGATAGAAATGCAGAGAACAGCACCTATACCTCTTCACATAAACAACAAACTGTACTTGCCAAAGACAGAGCCACTCATATCAGTCAAAAGTTCTGATACGTTAGCATACACACATGATATGAAGCACTGCCACACACACTTCAACGATGACCCTTCTAATCTGCCTTTTTGAATCTAAATTTCCCTCGCATGTTATCTGGTAACTTAACAAGTGACGGGCAAGGAACCTGTCCAGGGATTTCACACATACAGAATCGGTCACAGCCATATCCGAAGTTCGCTGGGTTATCTTTCTTCTCCCTAGCAACTGCCTCTGCCGTCAAAGATTCACTGTAAAGAAAATATATATATATATACATATATTTATAAATTCTTCTGTTCGCACCATTATATTATCCTGTACTGTTAATATTCAGATATGGTGCAAACAGTGTGTGATTCTTTGTATATTTTGTTTAGTTGCAACAATTTTGCCTGCACCTGTTACCTAATAGGAGTCATTATTAGGGGTAGGATTTTGTTGACCAATAATACTATTCCAGCATTTTAGCCTTTCATGGGTTCCACAAAAATCACCCACGACACTTTCGTCGAGTCTGTCTGTCTCTCTCTTTCTTTCTCTCTCTCCTTTTCTTCCTCTCTCTTTCCTGAGAGACAAAGAGAAAGAAATAAAAAGACAGATGAAAAACCAAAAGAAAGAAAGACCAATACCTTTCTCTCCCTCTTTTCTCTCTCTAATTATCCTGGAAGTTATGCAAAACTTGAAGTTTATTTTTATTATTTGCGTACTTTCGACGTGACCTTCGGCCAAGTTGTGGGCATAATCATATTATAGATGGGGTAAAATGTCTGCATGTTGTTTTGGATGAAGGGGAACAAGTGTACAAGTTCCCTAATTTGAAAAGGTTAGAACGTAACTTTGTGTGTGTATGGGCTCTAATAAGGTACAAATACTCAAAATAGTATTGTCTAATTTCTTAATAATAAACTGAGTAAGTAATAACCGTTTCATGATAATTAGTTGGATAGTTTGCATAAATGAATTCAATAGCGACACTAAATTGGAAATGCAATATTTACATCTTTTGTCATTTTCACATTTTTTAACGTAATTGGAAAATAATTGCTTTCCGTCATTCCCCTCAAATTCCTATCTTGCCTCTGTAATAAATTCTGACGTTTATATTTTGAAATACGAAATGTCTAGTATAATATACTTACAGTACTTTTCGGGGTGAAAATAAACTTTCTTTAAGTTCCCTAGCAACGTCCGTTTCCATGGTGAACAACAAGCATGGCAAACTCTCAAAATAATTGTTCGTTATTATACCTCTAAACATTCAATTAAAACAACTACGATGTAAATATTTTTGCATTGAGTTTACCAATATATACGTAATTGTATCTGGACTGAATCTTCTTTTTATGTAGATGTCACCCTTGTTTGAGGCACATTTTCAAAAGCAGGAGTTAATTCATGTGTGAGAAATATAATGTAGCTAGACAATTAAGAATTGAAGGAAACAACGTGTGCTGCAAAAAATGCCCGTGGAAACTGTTGCTAAGGACATGAAAAAAAAAGGGCATTTTCACCCTTAAAAAAGGGTAAAGTGAGTGATTTCTTAATTTTCTTGGCCTTTTGGGACAATTTTATGGGGGGTCGTAATCAGGTATTTTTTTTGGCTCTGGGGCTTCCTTCATGGAGAACATTTATGTGAGTGAGTGAGTGATGGGATTGGGGCTTTATAGATATGGTCAAGAGTCACAAAAGCCCTTAAAAGTCTAATCAAAAATGTAAGGCATACAGCTCAAATTTACAGGAGGTATCAACTGTTACAACACGACCTCAAGGCTGCAACAATAATCAAGTAAGCTTCAAAATAATGTCGTTTTTGTTATTTTAAAGAAAGCACCTCCTGTACACACTCGCACCAGTAAAGAGAAGTGGTTTCTTGCCCTCTGTCAGCCTAAAACTTACAGAAATTTCTCAGCAAATGGAAATTCAATATATCTGTGCATGCTTACCACACCAGCAAGTTTACTAATGAAAGAGAAAGTTCGACAATGCCCTCAGTTTGCAGGCAGATGGATGGAAAGGCTCATAATGACTGCACGTGGACCCCAAAGACTTATTCTTCTTCAGGCACTAACTCAATGTTGAAAATATATGTAAATCAGCAATAGGTGTCTGCTGAAATGAAGCAAACTTGTGCAACCCTGCATACAGAAATCTACTAGATAAAAAACAAAAGAAGGTTTTCATTTGAATCTCCCTGGTATTTTGCAACAGATTTGTGTCATAACTGAGTTTTGTGATAGTGTAACATGTAATTATTGAATATTTTGAAGCAAAAATCTTTGTAAATTGATGCATATAATTAATAGTGGAATGCTTACATGCTAATACAGTGGAACCTCGATTTTACGTTTTTTAGCTGAAAAAGATTAAAATACAGGAAAATGTAAAATCGGGGGAAATTTTATAGCATTTTGCTCTATTGAGACCACAAATAATAATAATAATAATAAAATCGTCTTTATTATAGCGGGCGTGTTTCGGCCTTGTCTGGGTGATTAATACAAAGTAAAGTAAAAGTAAAGTACAAATGGAATAAAATGGAATACATGAGCATATCCTGATTACATGTATGATGGATGAACATTGAATACCAAAATTGAATAAAAATAAGAAAGAAAAAAGGATTATATGTATAAACTAATGTTTGTCACTTTCATCTTTACATATACATGTATAAAGTCAGCTGGAACAATGAATGAAATAGCAATAGCAATAATAATAATCAGGGCTCGAAAAATCCCAGTCACCAGGTCGACTAAAAATTT
Source organism: Lepisma saccharinum (assembly GCF_977018435.1). Taxonomy (NCBI): domain Eukaryota; kingdom Metazoa; phylum Arthropoda; class Insecta; order Zygentoma; family Lepismatidae; genus Lepisma; species Lepisma saccharinum. The sequence goes on from NC_139248.1 coordinate 28,698,566, forward strand.
CAGCCTGGCGACTGCGATCTTATGCTGTAATATGCACGAAATTTTGATGATACTAAGTTCAAATTGCAGTACAGCGTAAGTTAGCAAATGATTTTTTAAAAAAATTAACGTTGTGAACATTCCAGAGTGTCAGTAATAATTTCTTACTCTTTGTCCCCCAACACCCCATTTCCTGTTTTCTCGAATGATTTAGCGATGTCTTGAATACCGTGATGATCAGCTTCTTCTTTCAAAAGTTGCACAACCCAAATTTTGAAAATGTATATCATGAAAACCGTTAAGAGATATTTATACCGGGTTTTCTGCTTTATAAAGTCTCATCCATTGAGATATTTTTCAATGCTTAAAATTATCAGTTTTCTCCACACAGAAAATTTAGATAAATTAATAACTGGCGGAAGGCAGCGTTAAAATTTTTCCAGAAATGCACTTTTGAAAGAAAAATATGTAAGAAATTATTGAAGGGTCATAATTAGATGTCTGATGGCTATAGATCGACCACAAGGAAAAAAAACTTTGGGAAGAAAAGTCCCCGCGCAGCTTTCCCTTCTTCCCTCCACCTCGGGCCATAAGGAAGCATAGTCCACTCTCCCCCCCCTACTCGTGGGGGTACGGTGCACAGGAGTCACGGGTCTGTGCAGGTTGTTTTGCTCGTGGTTCCACTATAGACCTCGGATTTTTAGGTTCTAAAAAAATGTGCTTTTAGGTTCCTAAAATAGGTTCTAAAAATCCTAAAATAGGTTCCAAAAACCTTAAATTAGGCTCGAAAAATCCTGAAATACGTTGCAAAAAGACTTAATTTGGTACAAAATTCCTGAAAAATACTGATTAAATACAATTGTTAAAAACAAAATTTCACAAGAACCGTAATAACCAAATATTAATTTTCTAAACAAATTTTCATTTCTTTATATCATTTTCAAAATTATTATTTATTATTATTAAAGTAGGGTTACAATTAAGCTTACATTTTTTTACATTGATTCCGAACAACAAAAACAGCTTTTTGCCCTACATGAATTAATATACAGTTATGCTATTTGTTTATAAGTATACATACAATGGAATATTATAAATTTATATAATTGAAAAATATAAGAAATAGACTAAAATAAACATTTTTTGCAGCTACGTTTTATGAAGGAAGAAATGAGGTAGAATAGGCACAGTGTCAGTATTCATAAATTAATGTCCTAATCTGTTGTTTAAATGTGGCCAAATTTCTCTCCTTTCTGCAATTTACAGGCAGTTGATTCCACGCTTTACTTGCCAGTGATGACAGGGATTTTGATCCGTATCTTGCCTTGTTACATTTTGGTACTCGGATACTGTTGGTGTTGTTGGATCGCAGATTGGGATAATTTCTATTACTAGATATCATTACTTTGTCCTTTAATAACTGGTGGTGCTTGTTAATTGCCTGGTGAATTTTTAGTAGAAATGCATATTTTCGTCTGGATTCCAGCGTGGGTAATTGGAGTTCTTCTCTGCTTGCACGTGAGGTCGTGTGCGCTGTATTTCTTATGCTACGAATAGCCCAAATTTGCATTTTCTCTAGTTTCGTGGTGTTATTTCTATTAATCCCATAAAGTACAGAGGAACAGTATTCAAGTAACGGCCTAATAAATGCTTTGTAGAACGCTAATTTGTGGGCAAGGTGTACATATTTGCAGACAAATTGAAACTGCTTGATTTTAGGTGCTGCGCGTGGACACATTCTTTTTACATGTTGTGAAAAGGATAAACTTTTATCTAGGTGCATACCGAGATATTTTAGAGATTCACATGGTTTTATATTGAAATTTCCTATTTTAATGTTGTCAATTAGCGTATTGTTATTATTTTCACTGGATAGTATTAATACTTGCGTCTTAGACTCGTTCACTTTCAACATGTTAGATTGATAACACTCAAGAACTTCGGGCATATTTTCCTCAATATTTGCAATTACTTTTTCTAATTTGCTTGACGCGCAGTACAGGAGGCAAATTACAAATTACGATTATAATACTGCACTTGTGCTGTTAGAAAAAGTTACTTGTAGATATGAAAAATGAATTACGTATGTATAATTTGCTGCACAATATCAGGGTGCCTACTCACTTGGAATTCCTCGAATTCCAGGAATTACACGTGAATTATTGACTCCGGAAATTATGCGTGAATTACTGGCATGAATTATTCATGAATTTTAGCAAAACATGAAAAAAAGGTACAACTGGATATTTTCTTTATTACAATTGTTTCTCCGTAGACGTGAAAAATTGCAACTTTTATTAATACAAATCCCATTAAATTTATACAGGTTTATAAATGCTCTGAGGCAAGTTTCTCTCAGTTTAGCTTTTATTTTTTTATTTTTTTTTTTAGGAATAAAATGGAAAATAAGACAAAATTATCTCTACCGTTAACTTTGTTAGTGTCTTTTGCAGAACAATCTATCTGACAGATGGTAGATTATTATAAAATAATATATCTTGAAGTTGATTAGGTATATTTTTTGGTACATTGGAATCATACAAATTACTTTACTTTATCTTAGTAGGCAAGGCTTAGCATTAAAAGTCTATAGTGCAGGGGTAAAAAGTCGGGGGAACTGTCCCCTTTCGCCGCCACTGTCAGCAGGTAACAGTGACGTCACGACATTTTTTGTTTTGTTTAACGCTTTTTATACTTGGAGGGAGGGAAATCGACAGAAAACATGTTTCAAACACGCCAGTCATTGAATTATATCGCCACCAAACCTAGTAAATACCTCTGTCAGATATACAAATCCTGTAAAACCTAAAAAAAGGTTTAATTTAGGCACATAAACTTAAAATAGGTTCTAACAAGCAAAATAGGTTATTTTAGGCACTATAAAACTTAGTCAGTTGTTTTGTTTTTTAATGAAATGCTGACATAACTTGTTATTTTTTATTTACCTGCAAAGGATAAAATAGGTTAAAAACCTAAAATCCGACGTCTACTGATGCCATGTCAATTTGTCATTTGCGACCAATATTGCTCACGTGCAACATTTGATGGATTTTTTATTGGCGATTTTATGGGTTGAGTGAAAAAGTGCCATTTTTGGGACATATATGGCAATGCTAGCAGGTCGAAATACTGTCAACAGACGCATGCCACATGTTCCTAAGTATTGGCTATACATTTACGTGAAAAATCATAAACAAAGATTTTGTGCCGAAATTGGACTCTTGAGAGAATCCTAGTCTGCCTCTGGTTACACTGAATTCTCTTCGCTCACTTTCGACGCTACTATGCCTGTTTCTTCAATTGATTCAGCATGGCGTATTCTTTGGAGCAGTGCGTGTGCATTGCTGAAGAGTATTTTACTACTCATTCTTACACTCATCCGCAAGAGGTTTTCCAAGAAAAATCCCCTGCTTCTGCTGTACCTCGCAAAGCAACTGTTTTACGACTAGTCAAACACCAACAAATGATCCCTCAAATTGTTAAGAGTTGATATTATCACTGAAAATTTCTACGCAGTACATTTCCTGTGTGTGCCTGATCTTCAATAATTAACATTTCTATGCTGGGAGGAACCAGGCAACGTCGAAGTCTACTGTATTTCAAAGTTTCAAGGCAACAGATCCCGTTGCGGGAGCACTGGCATAGAAGATTCCACGCAGGTAAAACAGCGACAGCGAAAAATCAGGCTAGGCCAGGCCGGCTCAGTAGCTCAGTGGTTAGAGCAATGGCACGGTATATCAGACCCCCATGTTTGAGTCCTGGTCGAACCTGCATTTTTCGCTGAAAATTTCTACGTTGGTATATATTGTTGAAAATCAATTCTGATGTTTTCAGCAAATTAACAATATTTTTTAAAATAATGTAATTGCTTTTATTTGGATACATGCTAACATAAATTTATTAACCCAGTGATAGTGTACATGATTAGTTTAGTGCAGAAAACCTGGTGTAAATACCTCTTACGGTTTTCATGATATACATTTTAAAAGTTTGGGTTGTGCGACTTTTGAAACACTCTGTAGTATGCACAATTGCTAGTAGGTAGTTTCCTGGTGCCAGATTTTCAGAGCTGGCACCTAGCTTTGAAGAAAATTTTTCGAGCACTGATAATAATAGTAATAATAAAAAATTGAAAAGACAAAACAAAAATTATGAAATTTAAAATAAATATAACAAGTTATATGAACAGAGTTGCCAATTATTACAATGGATATATATATTTATAACAGAAAAGTTGCTTGTGATTATGTGCTTAGCTGCCTTGCTAGTAGATGATTTTTTAGTTGTTTTTTTTAAAATGCTTATGACACTGGATGGATGTCGGAGAGGTTGGAAGGGAATTCCATTCTTTGGTGGCAGATATGGTGTACGATCTTCCGTAGGTGGTTGTATTATGAACTGGTACTGACAATAAATTTTTCCGTCGTGTTACATGTTGATGCCTGTTCGAATTTATATTCAGTTTCTCAAAAAGATATCCAGGTTGTTTGCTGCTTAGTACTTTATGTCTTAAAGTTAGTAACTGATATTTAGCGAAATTATTTGTGTTAAGCCAATTCAAACGGTGTAAGTATTTTGAAATGTGGTCCCTTTTCTTGAGCTTCTAAATGAATCTCATGCATGCATTCTGTAGTTTTTGTAGTTTATTAGATATGGTGCCCAGTTACTCATGGCGTCAAGGTCTTTTTGTAGCTGATATATCATACTTGTGTATTCTCTTACCCCTGTGTGTATGTAAATCTGAGTGTCATCAGCATATTGGTGATACTGAGCATGTGAGAGACTTTTATGCAAGTAAATTACGTAAATGGAGAAAAGAAGAGGTCCAATATTGAATGTATAATGCGGAAAAATGTAAAATCGCGGTTCCACTGTATACCGCGTTTGTTACAACCTGTCCCGGTTCCCGCGCTAACTTTCTCCGTGCTGGGGAAAGTCAAAGCCAGGCAGCCAATTAAAATACGCAACGTCTCAACAGTGTCTACGTAAGCACCTCTCTTCTGGTTTCCATTCGCTCTTCGCTGCCTAGCAGACGACTTTTTCCTTGTTTCTTATTGGCACCGAAACTGTCGAGCGATCGCTAACGTGGGAAACGGGACAGCTTCTAACAAACGCGGTATAATTATCAATATTTTAAACTTTTAATTATTACACTAAAACTGAAACTTATATTTAAGATAATAGAAATGACCGTGCTTGAATATTTAGGTCTGTTGGGTTTGTTCCATCATATTTCAAAATTAGTTCTTGTATTTTATTGTTTCCTTCTTTCTTTTGTATATATTTTTTTATTTTTAATATAATAAATAAAACTGTTGAGAGTTTTGAAAAGTTTAATGCACTTTTTAAAGAAAATGTTTTATGTTCTCTATTTTGTAAGAATACAGTACAATTACTGTCTTACAATTCGTCCCTACCGAGACAAAGGGGTGTATCTCAAAAAAAGTTTCCAACAGCCAACAAAGCCATTATTACTGATTTGCAATAATGCAAACACACTCATCAAAAAGCACGGCCCTTTAGCTACTGTATGCTTTGACACATTTCAATACCCCTGAAAACAAAAGTACAATCAATCATAATGCATGATCACAAACTTTACAATGCTCTCCTGAAAAATCAAGAAAACTGAGATACGCCTCTTTGTATCGGTAGGGACGAAAATTTGTAATATTAAACTTGTCCAACAAATATTTTGAAAGTTACGAATTTTTTGAAAATTTCAAGATTTTTAGAAATTGAGTGGACACGAATGCACCATGTGACACAAAAACATGTCATATCTCGGAAACTATGTGGGGTATTTTGATGATTTAGGTATTGTTGGGGAGGAGAAGGACAGTCCTAACAGAAAAAGACTATATTACCACTTTTACCTACTCAGAAAGTAGAAAAATCATTAAATAAAATAATATATTGTGATGAAAAAAACACTCCACTTCGGGTAGTTTGTTTCAGGATTTACCACAATGAAAATTCTTACACATGTCAAACATAATATTAAAAAATCAGAAAGGTAATATTTTTCATAGTAAAAATATCACAGGTTTCAGTACAGGGTGTATGAACCAATTTTCCACTGGCATACAGCAATATTTTTGACAAATGGCCCTAAAACACTCACAAATTACTACTAATATGAGTACATATAATATTGTTAGAAATGTTGAATAAGTGGGAGAAGCATTACTATGATGTTCATCCACTTTTAGTTCATAGAAATTGTACTAAGACCAGAATTTATGTTCAGAATGCATATGGGTCAGCAGAGGTGTCCATCCCCCCCCCCTCAAGGCCTATGATGCACTACCCCCCAAAATGGGTAGAACATATCACCTTTTATGCCAAATTATTTGCTCAAATAATTTTCTTCAGACAAAATTTGCGGAACAGTGTAACACAGACATATTTAAGCAATATGTGTTTACTTTAGGTATTGTTTACAATGTAGACAATTGCATGTATGTATATTGTATATTATTTGACATTGATTGAAATAACATTTTACACAAATAGTAATAATTTCTGACGTTGTTGCAGCAAGCTTATTGATAATTTGCTCAATTGGCTGCACTTTTAAAATATTGGACTCACAGGATGGAATTAAGGTAGTAGACATTAACCACTTACCAGCCATACATGAGCGTAGTCGGTTTTAATGGCTCTAATTACACTCATTGTACATTCTGCAAAGCAATTTGTCAACTTATTTTATTGTATAATACCTGCAATTTGGAAAAGTCGAAAACTGGACAACAACATAGTATGGTTTAAGAAATCCATTCTTAACCCATTTCTGTAGATCCATAACTTATTCAGAACCTGTCATGTCGTGTGTACCTGAACTTTCAATCTCATCTTCCACATCGCAATTAACCACAAGGTAAAAAAGCAACGTTAAATAACTCAATATTAATAATGTTTTCCATTGCAAAGCTTCAGAAACACTTTACAATCAAACCATGTGAACAGGTGGCATTGAGATGTAGATCGACCACGTTGTGGCATGCATATTTGTCATCATTTGTATTTTGTATTTGATTTTTGTTATTAAGCGTCGCTTTTCTTCCAATTCTGGCTAATCCCGACGATGAGGATGAGTGATCGTCAGATGAAATTGATTAAGGGACACTCACAAATAACACCCATGCCAGAATTCAAACCAGGGAACTTCGGTGGTGAGTCCGAAAGTCTTGTGACCATGTGGAGCATTTTATTTTCATAAGTTGGCAACAATGTTAAGGTACACGTGCTTCTGTTTACAGAAGGTCTTAAGTTCTATGATTCCAACTTTAGTCCTGCCAAACACATTAATTCGGAAATTCACTGCACTTAGAACAATTCAGATCAATCAAGGGATCAAGATTGGCTACTGTAGTAGTTGCAGCTTTCCACTAATGGTCTCCTCAGACAAACCTCTGCCTTACACATCTTTTCATTTATAATAGCTACTAACAGACTTACTATGCCATTCACATTACGTAATTAATAAATACAATAATTATAATTATATGCTAGTTTATTAAAAAGTAAATATTTCTATGTTACTAATAACATAAATTTGAAGGAGTTTGATGAATTTTCCCCCTGTTGTAATTTTGTTACCCAATTAATATCAATCTCGATTTTTTTACAGGTACTTCTCAGAGTACACTTTATGCTGCAAATATAATTTCTTTTAGTTTCTCCACCAGAGATACAGGGGCTGAAATTTAAAAAAAAATAAATGAAAATCGAGTATTTTCAGAGAGCTGTAACTAGAAGAAGGAACCAGTAGCAGAGCTCAAATATTTTCTGCCAAAACTTTGGATGCATATGTTTTATCTAAAAAAAAATATATATAGCTCTTATATTATGTTACTTCCCTACTAAAAAAAATTCCTAAACTTCGACTTTTGTTCAAAACTGAATATTAATTTTGGACTTAAATTTCAGCAATTTTCATTAGAGATGGTGTAAAAATGCACAGAACATAAAATAATGCTTGAAATGTACTGAAAACAATGTTGTTTACCATAGCTTTCTATCATTTTTCTTAGCTGAGCTATCATAATTATCGCAACTGTCTGCAAAGGCCAAAAATACCCGAAGTCGTTATGTACAATTTTAAAAGTGGTCAAGCAACCAGTGCTGGAACATTCGGTATGGTCTGACCCATATGAATTCTGGACAAAAATTCTGGTCTTAGTACAATTTCTATGAACTAAAAGTGGATGAACATTATAGTAATGCTTCTCCCACTTATTCAACATTTCTAACAATATTATATGTACTCATATTAGTAGTAATTTGTGAGTGTTTTAGGGCCATTTGTCAAAAATATTGCTGTATGCCAGTGGAAAATTGGTTCATACACTCTGTACTGAAACCTGTGGTATTTTTACTATGAAAAATATTACCTTTCTGATTTTTTAATATTATGTTTGACATGTATTGATTATGCTGTGTAACAATTTTCATTGTGGTAAAACCTGGGACTCCGTATCAAACAATTATCTGAAGTGGAGTGTTTTTTTCATCACAATATAATATTTTATTTAAAGATTTTTCTATTTTCCAAGTAGATAAGAGTGGTAATATAGTAATTTTCTGTTAGGAATGTCCTTCTCCTCTCCAACAATACTGAAATCATTAAAATACACATAGTTTCTGAGATACGACAAGTTTTGTGTCACATGGTGCATTCGTTCGTCTACCCAATTTCTAAAAATCTTGAAATTTTCAAAAATTCGTAACTTTCAAAATATTTATTGGACAAGTTTAATATTACATATTTGTCATATTAGGGCAAGTATCTATCAGTAAAAAAAATATGAAACAAATCCATGACTATGAAGCAACCTGCTCTGGGTGATTTCGCGTGGAATGACCCAGCTACAACATATGGTTTACAATTTATGGTTAAAACTGCAATTATTTTGCACCAGTTTGATAGCTCATATGTACTTAAACATAGTCTAGCTCACTTACTCTGTTTTGCAAATCACCCTCTTCAGATGGTCATGAATCTCCTCCTTAGCTTTGCTGTCAATATCCACAAGCATCTGGTCACCATTATCTAAATATGGATAAAAAAAAAGGAAACATCACAATGATGCACTTATGAGCTCAATATCATTTCTATTTGCATTTTATTCCAATTACAGTTATATTTAAGTGACCACATATACACAATAAATAAAGACATGCATTGTGATTTTAGTGGTTGCAAATGGAAATAATAAACTCTTACAGATCCAGGTATCGATTTGTTAAATACCGATACTATTTTCTATGAAATTGACTTAATTTCTCTATTCTCTATGATTTGAATTCAAACAGCAAAATAGTGAATTTGGAAAATTATTACAATTCACAAGCTAGGGAAGGATTACGGAATTTTATTATAGGCAGTAAGTTTAAAATAAAATACTTGATGAGATAAGAGTGATTGATTAACAAATACAACTTGTAATTTAGCAGTCTCCTTATACATTCTCGGTATTGTATGTTGCCATTTCCACTCAGGTTTGGAACCCTCTGCTTGCAAGAACCATGAGTGCGGACTCATTTTTCGATGCATAAAGCTAATTCTCTCTTCTCTGTAAAGCAAACAACTTAACTCTTGCATATAAGTGAAACAATTGAATTGTACAAAGGAAGTGTCATATTTCCTTACATTATCAATGGGATTTCTGCTTCAGTACAGTACAGCGTGTCCATAAATATACTGTCATACTTTAAAGTGGTACTATGTCGCTTTGGATAATCGTATTTAAAGGAAATTGGTGACATTTGAAAGAAAAACTCAAATATTTTATTTTACAACTCATAGACATTGAATGTGGCCCCCACGAGTGGCCCTGCAGACATCAAGGCGATATTCCCATTCATGCCACACACGCTCCAACATATCCACAGGGATGGACTGGATTGCAGAAGTGATGCGAATTTGCTGTTCTTGCAGGTTTTGAGGCAATGGGGGTACATAGACACAATCTTTTATGTAACTCCATAAAAAAAGTCACAGACCGTCAAGTCAGATGACCTCGGCGGCCAATTGTAGAAGACATTATCATCATTATCTGCGTGGAATGATAAAACACCAACACGTTCACCAAACTCTGCATGTAATTATATTCTAAAACACACCAACTACGTTCTTAAATCTTCTGTAATAACAACACAATTTTAAAGGAAAACATTCACATGTAACCTGCCTGCCTGCTAAATATCCAACCTGCCTGCCTGCTAAATATCCAACAATGAACCTGCATCGCCCATTGTTGTCAGGAGTGAATTTATTTCAGTTTCTATGTTTGATCTCGTTCATTGTTGTCCATTGCTGATATTGGTGTCCATTGTTGACATGCACAAAAATATTTGAGTTTTTCTTTCAAATGTCACCAATTTCATTTAAATACGATTATCCAAAGCGACGTAATACCACTTTAAAGTATGACAGTATATTTATGGAGACGGTGTATATTCAAGTGTAGTACTCTGAAACTGACAACATGCAGTTATACCATTATTGCTGATGATAAGGGCATGTAGGTATTAGAAATTTAACGCAAGGAATTTATAGAATTGCATTGTATAGGTACCTGATTTAGCTAACCACACATTAAAACAGGAACACAGCTTCTGAAAGTTCATGTACAAGGGGCTTCATGAAAAAAAAAAAACTCCAATGGTGCCTATACGCAGCACTAGTGGTCGGAGAGCAACACACACACATGCAGGCAGGAAGAAGTGGCATGTAGCTGTAATCTGGTACAGTTGCAATGCAGCCGTTTTATGACAGTTCTAGGTTAAAGATTGCAGCTCTCATACAGTCTCCCACCGACTGATGTAGCCTACATGTAGTAATCAGAGCCTACGTGTAGTAATCAGATTTTTGCATGCTCAGCATTTGGTACAGAGCCACTAGCAATCGTGTGAGGTGTGCAGACCGGACGTCGTGAGTGATAGTATGGTCAAACAATGGTGCAGACAATTCACAGAAGGCCAATTGAATGTGCACAACCCCATACACGTGGGCCCTTTGCATCACTTCAGGTGAGATATCTTAGATCACCACTCCCTGTACAGCCCTGGTCTTGCATGTTTCTTTGTTTAACTGAAGAGGTTTCTGGCAGGACAAGGATTTGACAGCTACACTATGGTAGAGATAGTTCCAGTCTTTACTGTCAGACTCATATGCCATGGGCATACAAAATTTATTGCCATGTTACGACAAATGCCAGAACAACAGTGGTGATTATGTCGAAAATTAGGTTAGGACTCACTGTTAACCACTTGCCTGACACATTATTTTCCCAAAAATGGTCCATATTTTACACATTTTTTTTATTGTGTGTTTGTAATGTACCAATATTGGCAATTAAATAACAGTAACAAAATTCTATTTTTGGGGTCAAATAAGGTTACAAAACTATTCAAAAAACATCCATAATTATTAACCTGAGTTTATAAACTGTGGAAAATAAAGATGTCTTCTCATTTTAAGGTTGTCCCAGTTTACAGACTATCACACATACTGTCTCACATCAAATGCTAGCCACAGTGTGATAAACCCGAAAGCATGGGCTAACACAGAGTGCAATCTGGGCAATAGCATCTTGACTCACGATGAATCTTTTTTCCTGTCGCATCCCGAACTCTGCAACACACGGTGCACTGTTTCATTGGGTTTTGCTTCTTATTGATCGGGGGAAGGTATTCAGGGAAGTGTCGTCCAGACAGGCGGTGGCGTGTTGGGAGGTCTGCCACTTGATGGAAGCATACCATCTGAATGGTACTGCTTGATAATGTCACTCACAATTCCCATTTGGAACTGAAGATGCGATTTTGTTCCACCTGTCTTGGTGTAAACCACGTATGAATTCCAAAGAGACAGACCCAACAGATGAAAGAAAATCTTCTTATGATACTTTTTGCCAAGCTTCCTTGGTGTGGCATACGAAGCAAGATGCTGATCAACACCACCCATTTTGTCGTTGTAATCGACTACCACTCGTGGTTTAATTTTTTCTTTGTAGCGTTGTGTTACAGTCATCATTTCAACAGAATGGATGGTTGACAACAATGTCACATCCTTCTTATCTCTCCATTTCATGACTGTCAAGCATTGCAACCCTACTACTTCACCTTTCTTCAATTTGGCTGTTCTTAGAGCCTATGGTAGATCTTTTGTACTGCGCTTCAGTGTTCCAAATACATCAGTCTTTTTCGAAATGAACAGATCTGCAAGTTGTAGTGCGTTATAATAATTGTCCATTGTCAATTTGTCCCCAACAAATCATATACCAAAGCAAAGATTTTGGAAGGCGATTGTACACCAGCACAACTATCTGTATCTGTCTCGTCAGTACACACACTGTCCACTGTTGTATCACTTCCACTCATTAATTTTCTCCTCCTCCTCTATGCTGTTGTCTGTAGGCTCATCGTCACTCATCTTGTCATTCTTCACATGATGGAAAACACTAAAACATGAACGGAATGTATTTGCAACACAAAAACGGTCAATAAGTTTTGGCACTACACTCACACAACGACCACAAGTACCACTGGAAAGGCGACAACTACATAGTGTCAAGGGAATCCTGTAGATGACAGGAGTACCTTAACAATCTATCTACACCTTCCATCTAGTGGCCAAAATGGGAATTAACACCTTTTAAAGCTCAAACGAGACTGTCCGGGTAGGCAGAAAAGTGCACTGCAGTTGTACAATTTTAACGAGATAACTCAGGTAAATAATATGTAAAGCAAAAACAAATTCAGAGTTAACTCGGATTAATCAGGCAAGTGGTTAATAATGCAACAAATTACAACTGATATCCTTGTTCTATATTTATGCCTAATCGGTAGGGACCTTTTTTTTTGTTATTTTTTTCAAATTAGTGTATTTTTTATTTTTTACTAGCTATTCGGTGATATTTTTCCCAAAATTCACATTCTCATTTTAGCACATTTTCTGGCAAATATCTGAAATTATACCTTCATGGTGTTTTTAAACTAGTTTCAAATTGTAAGTCACATGGCCTACGCCTCTTCATGAGAGTTTGATATCTTGAAAGTTACTTTGGGAAAGTTATTTTTCATACCCCTTTCTAATTTTAAGGTAAGGGTTTTAGATAACGGAATTTTCCCCATATATACTGAAGGGTGCATAATGACCATAAGTGGTGATGCACCCAAAAATTTGAAATCAATCAATCTCACGTGACAGATACCGATATATTATGGCACCAAAAATTGGCATTATCCTTTTTTGAATTGTTAGTGTTATGTTACCCAAAATCTGCGTTTTTCTTTTAGAACATTTTTCTGCCAAATATACCAAAACTTAATACTTTCATTGTGCTTTTTAAATTATTATTTTAACTTCTAGGTCACATGGTCTATGTCTTTTCATGACAGTTTGATATGTTGGAACAGATTTTTGAGGAAGTAAAAGTAAAGTGCTTCCCTGCACTTTGCCATGAATGTGTATAAGGTTGTGCAGCCCCACACTTTCTTGATCACGGCTGAAGGTGTGGGTGATGTGATCAGCACCATGCTCCTGGCTACCTTTATCCCTTAAAGTTTCCTCCAGGTACCCACGCTGGGTGGGCGCCGGAGCAGTTTGAATAGGTGGAAAAGATCCCGGTTCTCCCCCACAGGGGATCGACCCCGGGTCTCTCGCATGGAGTCAGATGCCCTAATGACTGAGGTCCATTATTTCTCGCTTGACAAATGCCAATGGTGTGCACTTAGCTTGGTAATTCAAAACACATCTCGCGCGACAAATACTGAAGATGCGGCTCCCATATGACGGTAGATACACACTCGATCTCCTGTTAGAACCCTGCCACTTTGCTCTGTGATGCAAATGGTTTTGATAGAAGTTGAAAAAATCGTGGGAAATACATGATTTAATGTGGCTGTCGGAATTATTCCATGTATAACAAGCATTATAGTTTACTCTTGAATAAAATGTTGGAAAACTTGCACATTCTATGTACACAAACATGGCCTAGAAAATACAAGAATGTTGCGTTTCATTGAATTTTTCGTTGTTCTAGGATTTTTTTTTAAAAAAAATCGCTAAAAATGACAATTTGCATTTTATGCCAAATTCGTATTACTTCGATATTTCGAACGGGCGAAAAATGTGTCCAGACATACATTCATAAACACAACTTCTCAGCAATTACCATTTTTCATGGTTTTCGCGTTTGCGAAACATCAATGTCCCTACTAATTGGAAATTACTTTCTGGCCACCCCTCGTATAAATCAGTAGATGGAAAGTGAAAATTTAGCAGGGCTGGCTGAGAAAAGTCAATTCTTGAAGAAAGTGATTTGCTTTTATGATTGAATGATTCAAGTAAATATGATATTAAAATATTTACGTATTTATTATTAGTATTTTATTTCATAATATTGGACATTAACTTCACTCAGTGAGAGATTAATGACCATCTCTCACGAGTTTAAACAGACAGGACAGAGAGTTGCGTTAATTTCATTGCAATACTAGTGTTGCAGTAAATTTGAGGTTGGGATGGGAATTTTTTAAAATCCCGACATTCGGGACTGATGGGAAATGTTCAAAATTTCTCAAGCTCTGGAAATCTCGAATTCTACACGTAAATTTTCACTTTAAGAGATTGTTTTTGCATTTCTGGTACAAAAACTAACCATTTTCCAGATTTATACAATGCAGAAAACGTAGAGAATTAACGACTTTTTAAAATGACCATTCGGTATTTCCTTACTGCTCGGGATCCCGCACACCCCTAACGTTCACCAATGCAGATTTATGTTTCACTTTTTTGTGATAGTATTCAATATATATCTTGTTTTGTTGGATTCTTCTTGATATCTAAGAATAGTGCAATGTCATTGTAAATGTATGTTAACTTGTGTGAAACCAGTAATACGTCAGGATGATGAAAGAAAACCTTCAGAAGCACTGCTACATTAAATAAGGTGAAGTGAGACAAACTCCAGCAGCATATTTGTAGTCTAAAGCTCTTCTTGTTTATGCATGCGACTTTTGTTGGATGTTGCAGCTCGAAGACATTCAACAAAAATCAATTCCATACGAGTGCCATGCATGTAATTTATGTTGCATGTTGTAGTGAGACACTTTGTCGGGTGGCGATATTCGACAAAAATCGTATGTATTAATGGAGCCTATTTGTTTCTATGTTCCTTCAGTTTGTCCAACAAAATTCCTTACTACGACGTCCGACAACTATCGACAGTTCTGTCCCCTTACTACTCCCATACGGACAAGAAAAAATGATAATTCAATGCATTTTCCACGTAATATTTAGAGGCTGAACACATTTTTCTGATCCTCCAGAAATTTCTCTCTCTCCTCCTGCCATCACTGGTTTCTGGTGCCGTGGTTGTGTTGTGCATAAAAGGGGTCTCAAAGTTGAGGCTGAAGAAATGAGTGTCTATTTTACAGCAGGGAGATAAACGAAAAACATGGAACAGGTAAAATACTGCCAACTCCTGTATTTTCATTGATTTGAGACACTTTGTTAACATTCTGCAGTATCTTTTAATTATAATGTACAATGAACTCCAACTCCCAGTCATTCAACCATCGTTTTCCAATCAGGAAATATTCAGTAACATCAGAGGAATTCAGTGTCAGGCAGTACTGAAGCTCTTCCTGGTCATCAGCAGCATAAACATGTAAACAGGCAAAATCCAGGAAGAGGCTACAGGCCTGACTCAGCATTCGCTTAGTAAATTCGATTGGGATAAATGTCCTGAGAGCAGGGAGGTCAGGGCAGTCTAATTCAGTCATTGAAGGAGCGAGTTACAGAGAGAGAGAGAGAGGAAATGCTTTGGGCAAGACTGTTGTCGCAAGTCACAAGGCAGACTCTCCGTACAGTCGCGAGCGTAAGCACTCATTGCAGATCTACAGCCGTAGCACAGAGACAGGTATACCTATTCCAATAGCCATTCTGATTCAATCTGTAGGGTTTTATACTCATGTGCCATGTTTGCCATTCAAGTGTGTTTAGTTTAGTACCTCTCGCACCTTACCACCAAGCTTGCATAGAGCAGAGAGTTGCTCTACCATCTGAGCTACACCTCCGCTGTATATTTTCAATTCATAATGGCATTTTATAATGGCATATTATTCTTGAGTGTTGTACCAAAATGGTTGGATCAAAATAATCCTTTCCTATAATGCTCCCTATCTCAAAACTATGTTAACATTCCTATTACCTTACACCTGTCTGAAATTCGAAGTTCGTCAGCCATCGACAGGAGAGAACCAGCGAGTCAGCTGCAAGGGAAACAATTCAGCATTCCCAAACCCGAAGGGAGGACATCGAACCAGGAACCACGAGCAGAGTACCCAGTATCCTGACAGCATGTGCCAGCTTGTAGCCAGAATGCTGCAACATGTTTAAGTTTTCCTCTACAAGGCATCAAGGAAATCTTCCCTCCCTTGTTAATACGGATTGTCAAGTAAAGTGTCATGCTACATTTCTAATAAACATATTACATGACACTCTTCCATGTTACGTACAACTCTACAAACTTACATCTATTCATCTTTACAAAGCCTCAAGAGAAGAATCATCTAAGGAATGGCTACAAGTCCAAGAAGTTTCCTTCACCAAAATGTTCCAGTTCTTCACGAAAGGGGTAAAATTATCGTTCCACCCCACGAAGTTCGTCACTTAAACAAGCAGTACATATAGTGATTATCCCTCCAGGAACATAGTTTTCCCATTCCGAGGACACATACGACCATTGGTCGTTAGGTGATACACTCAGCAGCAAAAGTGCATTTATCAATGTTCCAGTGCAGAACAGTTCTCATTGCAAGAACTTAAGTTTGAACTTCAACAAATTATCCCTTCCCCAAAGTGAAAGTACGAGAACCGCAAAAAGCAAAACTCAACAGGGAAAATTTACATTCTGTGTGCATACAGAGACAGTCAGAAGGAAATGCACAATCCTGATAGGCTGAATTTCATTAGTACATTCTACACAAGTGCAGTGTGGCAAACATTTAGTGGTAGTTTACTGCCAATAGCCAAGCTGATCCAATCTGTAGGGGTTTATACTCAAGTGTCATGTTTGCCATTCAAGTGTGTTTAGTTTAGTACCTCTCGCACCTTACCACCAAGCTCGCCTAGAGCAGAGAGTTGCTCTACCCTTGTGGATGAATGACTCGGCGAGCTACATAAACCCAGATCGATCCCAGGTTCCTGAGGGAACGATATGCTTTTGTGAAAAAAAGCGAAAAAAGCCCAACCAAAAAAGCCACGGGGAAAAAAACTCGTTTCTTTCTTCTTCAAAAAAAGCAGTTTTTTCCGACCACTTCCAAGCTCTAAGATCTAACTTTACAAAACGTTGTGAGGCTAGAATCTGAAGCACTGAAATGAAAACAAATATAAACAGAAGTTGGTGACAACCGTCATAACTAGAATTATTTTTTTGTAGTTTACGGTTATTACAAGCATAAGAAAACAGTTTTCATTGTGAAGTTTCAGGAGAACACACGCTCCCTTCATCAGACATTTATTTATATCTTAACTAAAGATACAGTTATAACAATAGTTAGCAATTTTTTAAACAAAAAGAATCCCTTATATAATGGATGTTGTCAATGTTACGTTGTTGATATATAGCAACCTAACTGTGAAAAGAAGCAGTCTGTGTTATTTTTATTTCAGATAACAATTTTTGATCACATTATTTCTTATTAAAGTTATGAATACCAAATATCATCAGGTAATTCAAAGTCATCATTAATTTCACAAAGTTTCTTGATGTTTTCCAATACATTAAATTTTAAAGATGGTGAAAAAGAAAAAGAAAACTCTATACTGGATTTATGTTACCATTTTCATTATTTAATTTATTCCAGTGTTCTTCTGCAATGAACGAAGCTTCCCAGACATTCAACTCTAGGTTTCCCATCAATAATTACCGTAAACTACAAGAAAATAATTCTACAATGCAAGCAATGCGTACATACAAGAAAAACCGTTATAACTAGACCTCGGATTTTTAGATTCTAAATAGTGTGCTTTTCGGTTCCTAAAATAGGCTCTAAAAATAAAAAAAATAGGTTCTAAAAACTTTCAGTAGGTTATGAAAATCCTAAAATAGGTTTTAAAAATCTTAAATTAGGCCCGACAAATCCTGCAGTAGGTTCCAAAAAAATTCTAAAACTGTTCGACAGAACTGTAAGGAAGGTACATACGAGGGCTGCTGGAAAAGTTTCTGCAATCAATATGAAAAAAGACATGAAATTCTGGGAATGGCTTTCTTGTTTTTCAAAGTATTCACCCTTAAGATCAATACACTTTTACATACGCTCAAACCAATTTTGAAAGCATTTTTTCCACTCTGAAGCTGATACCTCAGAAACTGCTGTTCGGACAGCTGCTTCAGGCGACACAAATAGTTCACCACGCACCTTATTTTTCATGTGTGGGAACAAAAAGAAGTCGTTAGGTGATAAATCAGGTGGGCAAGGACAATGAGTCATTAATGCGACATTTTTACTGGACAAAAAATCAACAGTTTGGTGTGATGGGCGTTGTCGTGGTGAAGAATAATGCGACGACGATTTGGCTTTGTTTTATGCAATTCATTGATGACATCTGGCAAAAAAATTGTTGTATACGACTCAGCATTTACAGTCCTTCGATCTTCTAAACCTATTGTTGCCACATGTCCGGTATAACCGAAGAAACAGGCAATCATATGCTTGGCAGCACTCCTTGAACGAACAACTTTTGTTGGTATCGGCTCACTTTGAAACACCCAAAGAGTGGATTGCAGTTTAGTTTCGTGTTCGTATGAATAGATCCAAGTTTCGTACCTGGTAACGACGTAGTACACCAAATTTGACTTGCCTCTGTTGAATTTTTTTAGCATTTCTTTTCACCAATTTACACGAGCCTGTTCTTGAGCTTCAGTCAAGTTGTGTGGGATCCAACGGCTTGAAAGTTTCCGTGCGTTCAGATGACCATGGCAAATTGTATGTATTGCTTTCATGTCAATGTTCAAGGATGCCTGAACCTCACGGTATGTCATATGTCGATCTCTCTCAATCATTTCACGCACAGCATTAACATTTCTGGCAACAGACGTGGATGGACGACCTTCACGAAATTCAGCACTGAGAAATGTGCAACCACGCTGGAATTCGGAAAACCAATTGTACACAGTCCTATTAGATTGTGCTTCATCTCCAAAAGCCAAATGAAGTTGCTCGATGCATTGTTTCGGTGTTAAACGACATTTGAAATCATAAAAAATCATTGCCCGAAAGTTTTAAAGAGAAATTCCCATTTCTCACACGAAACTACTACTTCAAACTGCTGTGAAAAATAAACGAATAGGCTTAAACAAACAATAAAAGATAATTTAGACATAAAAAAGGTCTATTCTTCCAATTTGTATAATAGCGGAACACTAGCGCCACTGTTGGTGGTAGTTTGCAGAAACTTTTCCAGCAACCCTCGTATAACAACCAAGTATTAATTTTCTAATCAAATTTTCATTTGCATGCATCATTTTCCAAGTTATTCACACATTTTTGTAATACTATACTTGTGCTGTTAGCAAAAGTAACTTTGTTGATATGAAGAATGAATTATGTATGTATCATTTGCTGCACAGGGTGGCTACTCACTGGGAATTCCTTGAATTCTGGGAATTATGCGTGAATTATTGGTTCCGAGAGTTACGCGTGAATTTTTCTCCATAAACAAATTTGAAATTCTTCCACAATTACCTTTCTTTTCATCGCATAACATTTGTGGCTTGTTTTTGTAGATTTATTTCTACTCTGAGTATGGCAATGCGAACTCAGCACCTTAAATTAAATATTTTAAATATACATATACCGTATAATTGAATTGAATTAGAATTTTTGGAACGACTTGAGATGACCGGGCCCCTCTCCAATTTTCTTCATATTTGGCATACTCACTAATTGAGGCCTCCTAATCACAAATCTGAAGTTAAAATTTGTCGGAAACGTCTAAAATTGCAAAATAAGCAAAAATAAGGCATAAGTTTTTGGAATGGAAACCGTCGATTTTCGCGAAATTTTTTGTTTCACAAGCAGATATATAAATTCCTGATACTACCATGACACCAAATTTTAACTACACTGCTGTTTGTGAAAATTGCAACACCCAGAAATAATGGCCCAAATGAATCCAAACTCTGAGGATGTGTAGAACAGTGTACCAGCAATAAGTGATTAGGATTGCACAGAGATGGCGTGCATGTAGGCCCAGCAGCACCCTCTCTTGTGTGACCGGAAAGGTCAGTGTTACGCCAAGCTCAGTAGACCCGTCAAACGAAGTGGAAACGTGAAAGCAAGTGCTGGTATCCCTTGTCGACGTCAAAGGGTGCAATATCAGCATGTGAGTATGTTCGAACGGGGCAGAATGAGCGGTCTCCGGGAAGCGGGTTTGTCATACCGTGACATTTCGGCTCGTACAGGGCATGTTGCTACGACAGTTATGCGTGTGTGGAGCCAGTGCATAGAAGAGGGTCGTACACAGCGACGAGCAGGTATTGGACCACGGAATGTGACCACAGCACGGAATGACCGCCATCTTGTCCGATTGGCTGTAACGGACCGTACAGCTTCGTCCACAGTGTTGGCTCGACGCTGGAGCACTACAACGGTTGTGGACCTGCCTGCGTCGACGGTACGACGATGTCTGCTGTGGGTTGGGCTGGTGGCACGCACGCCATTGCGCCGGCTTCCATTGTCCAGAAACCACAAATGCCTCAGACTGCAATGGGCACGTGAATGCCGTCGCTGGCATGCTAAGTAGCAAAATGTAGTGTTTTCGGACGAGTCCCGCTTAAACTTGTCCTACAGTGATAGCCGCATAAGACGCTACCGTGGTGAACGCAATCCGGCAATCTGCATTGTTGAGCGGCATAGCGGGCAAACACCAAGTGTGATGGTTTGGGGCACCATTGGACACAACATGCCATCTCCCCTCCTACGTATTGAAGGCAATCTGAATAGCAACCGCTACATCAGGGAGGTTTTAAGAGCCCGAGGCACTGCCCCTCATTCAGGCAACTCCACATGCCATATTTCAGCAGGTCAATGGCCTGCCACATGTAGCAAGGAATGTGTAAGCCGTCTTCGAAGAACGACAGTTACCACTGCTTCACTGGCCTGCACGTTCGCCTGACATGTCGCCCATCGAACATGTCCTGGATATGGTTGGTCGGCAACTTGTTCGTCATGGTCCTCCAGAAACCACTGTTGATGCTTTGTGGACTCGCATACAAACCGCGTGGAGGGAGATTTCCCAGGAACATATCCAGGCGCTCCTTGATTCCATGCCATGACGTGTAGAGGCTCTGTTTGCAGCACATGGGGGCTTCACACCATACTGAATTCTCAAGGTCAGAGATCATATACAGGTCTGTAACCCTAATCATTTGTGTATTGGCATGTGCCTAATCTGTGGTATAAAGTTCATTTCAATCATACGTATCCTTCTTGGTGTTGCAATTTTGACAAACAGCAGTGTACGTTTGCCTAACCTAACCGAAACTAACCTAACCATTCGCCAATGGATCGTGGGGCTAGTGTCAATGGTTCGCAATTATTTGCAATTTCTAGATCCTGATACTACCACTACACGAAATTTTAACTATGTTTGCCTAACCTAACCACATGCCAATTGTTCGAAATTTCTAGAAGTTTCCGACAAATTTTAACTTCAGATTCGTGATTAGGAGGCCTCAATTAGTGACTATGTCAAATATGAAGAAAATCGGAGAGGGGTCCGGTCATCTCAAGTCATACCGAATTTTTGTAAACATTGGAATCGCACAGACCTTTTATGTTGTTCATATATTTGTGTGAGTATGTGTGTGTGTGGGCGGTGAGAGACGGTAATACATAAGGTTGAAATAGAGAAAACACCCTTGAATTTTTGGAAAGTTTGCCTTCAAAACCGGGAAAAATAACTGAATATTATCCTAGAGTAGTCACCCTGAATATAACAATCATTTTCATAATGTCACTTGAAACGTTCAAAGCTTACCAAAATAGCATCTGATGAAAGGTGATGGAGTCATATTCTTGAATGTGACAACCTGGACACTTGGATTTTTATACTGGACTTGAGGCAAATACCAGAAGACAAAATCTCTGTAAAAGACAAAATACAGCAGATGAAAACAACTCATCAATAAATCTGTTATAAGCAGAGACAACAGAGTTACGGAAAATTAAAAAGTTAATACACGTGTGAAAGTCAAACTGTCAGGTGGGTGTGCAAAGAGTGTGAAGTAAAAACTAATAACCCGATTCTTCATATTGCAAGATAAAAAAAATCTTACTTGAATATAAGTTGCACTGTATATTTTCAAAAAAACTCAGCATCAACTGATATAAATAGGCTGCAAATGGTTGATTTTTTTTGGTAAAACTGCCAAAGCCGGGAATCGTTTTTTTTAAAATTTACAGGAGAATGTACTTACGGAATTGAGTTTCTGTGTAATTTCGGAAGGTCGTAGAAGTGTTTTCTCACATTTTTCAATGTATTTGGCCGCTAATTCATGTATTTTTCTATAATAATGTCCGTCCGATGCACGAAAGCTGTTGCTTGCATTTCCATCCATGTACATGAACTGGATGTTGGGAGCATCTGATGACGTAATCCCCGGTAAGTGTTCCAAACGCACAGTTTTTCACTATATTGCCCAACCTAAAGCAACCTAACCTAACCTTACCGTGATGGTGCATAGGGCTATCGTGAATTGTTTTTAGGGCTATTCGTGGATGGTTATACGATCCAGAACGGTTTTTGGGGCTATTCGTGGATGGTCATACTATCCCAAATGGTTTTTGGGGCTATGTGGGAATTTTTCTGTCAAGAAGGTTGAAACACAGTACATGGACCACTCCAAGAATCATGAAAATTAAACAAAAAAAAAAATTACAAACCACAAATTTTTTATTCAGAATCAGCCATATCGAGTAGACGTACATCTTTTTCAAAATAGGCACCATTGACAGCTAAGCAAGCATCCATACACTCATGTCACTTTGTGAATGTCTTTGAAAATTCATCAGGTAGCAAACTGAAGAATACTTGCGCTGGGGTGATCACTTCTTCGTTCGTCATGAAATGATGACTACGCAAAGCGGCCTTTAAAAGTGAAAATAGCCGGGTCCGGGTTGTATGCTGGAAAATTTCTATTTTTTTCTTCGTTACGTAATCCTGAAAAGCCCGCGCGGTATGTGGGCATGCGTTATCGTGGTGCAATTTGAAGGGGTTCTTCAAATGCGGCCTCCTTTTTGCTACGTGCTGGCGTAGAGTCTCAATGACTCCTTGGTAATACTGTGGCTCTACTCAGTCTGTCGTGATCAGCATATGCATGTTGAAACATTGCATATGTTTCCGCAGCACTTTTCCCTAAACGCCAACAAAATTTAATTGCATGTCGCTGTTCATCTTGAATACTCATCGCAAAAAGCAATGTTATACAGAAAAACCTGGAGGGGTAAACAAAACATGTTCCACGTAAATCAACACAGCTGCTCATTAACGTGGTTTCGCAACATGTGACAACTTGCTACGGAAACAGAATGAGTCATCCTACACGACACAACTAGTGCCGAAACCAAAGGCAGTGTTGCCAAGCCAGGAAAAAATCTGTCTCACCTTCTCTGCGACAGCCTTTGTATAATGCACACCCTGGCTTTTAATGGGCAAAGGTGACAAAAAATTACATCTCCTATATAATGCGCAGAATAGTCCAGGTTCAAAATTGGCTTTCTTAGTTGTAGGTTGTAAAGCTTTTGCTATGCCAGTCAAAAGTGAATGACATCAACCTATTGAATGCTATTGGGTCAAGAGGAGAATATCCTCTTGTGTAAACAATAAGTCACCAACCAATGCCACCTCCTTCCCCCCTACCTCCAATGTTTAGCATCCCAAAGCTTTCACTCTTTAACCACCGTAATTATTCTATAATAGTCAAAAGCGAGGTCAAAATTATATTATGGATTTAAAGTGCTCAGGAAGTTATTTTCTATTATTTCTCACCCAACAAATACCGCTCATATGCAACCCATGTGACGGGAGGTGCATGCTCGAATTCCACTAGAATGGACTGCTTTTCTTGGTGTCGCAGAACATTATATTACAAAGTGAAAAATCATGGGAAATGACCTTTAAACTTTCATAGGTGCTTTTGCTCATTCCCTTTTTCAGTTATTAACATAACATTTACAAGAGGCACATTCATGGACATCCACAGGATTTTTTCCAGGGAGGGGCAAGGAAGGTATTTTTTTTCTGGTGGGGGGCAAACGAAGGCAAATTTTCCCCCAAAATAGTGTTGTTCCCTAAAAAACATTGCTTAAATTTGAATTTATGGTGTTCATGCAATAATTAACACATATTATTGTGGCTAAAATGAAATTATATGTGTGAAACATATATTTTTTGGTTGACTTTCATTTTCTAGGGCATGGCCCCACCTTCCGGACAGCCATGGGCACATTCAGGTTACTCAAACTAGCTGTTTTTTTTTATTTTTTCGTTAATGAAAGAAAAATTTGAAAAAAATTGGGGTATATTTGAATTCAAAACTAACTGCTTATGTTTGCTCTTATAAAAAAGAACACACCGTATATCGTGCTCTGCTACGGATGTCAGCATAAAGCAAAGAGATGATCCTAAATACTTGGAATCCAATCTTTAAGTCCACTTTATGCACAGGTAGGCTAATCAGGACTGTACCTACAGTTCAAAGTGGGATCCGAACCACTATGTGCCTCCACTGGGTATCGAACCATGAACTCCTTGATTACAAGGTGACGATGTTGCCACTATCCCATCGGGAGGTAAATGCTGTTGGAGTATTAGATGTGACCACAAAAGTTATGGTAGTATTGTAGCTAGAGCTCGACATACAATCATACAGTAGCAGTATTAATGATCAACGTGACGAAACAATTCAACTCACCCACAGACCCCTGACCAGGCAAAAGGTAAAGGTTCCGATTGTTTTATGATTTCTCCTAGCACAAAGACTAATTATCGTAGAATTTTGGAAATCATTGTCACACGAAATTTGAACCTTTCTTAAAGTAATGAGCACTGTTTGGACTTGAAAAAAGTTATTTATGTTGAAACAAAACAACTTGAAAATTACCTTATTCACTTCTCATGGACAAGATATTCTCCGTCCACAAGCGACAGTAAATATCGTAGAAGCGCGGGAATGAATGTAGAAGTGAATCGGAACCTTAGTAGAATGCATTTAGGGACTTTATTTTAATGCTAAGGGAACCTAACCACGAAAGCATATATTGAACAAAACCTTAACCTTTAGTCCGCCGCCGGGGTACCTGTGCAACAAAAAAAGTATGTCCCTGTCAGCTGCGGTTGCATAGGTGCAACAAACAGCTTTAGATACAATAATCGAGGGTTTGCCACACTTATATTTGAATATTGAGGTTGAAACACTGACAGTTCGGTTCGGGAACATGTGTTTACGAAAATTCCAAATCCTCCCCCTCCTTTCTCGGAATATGTCACGTGTTTGCCCAAACACGTGTTGGCTCTTGACAGACACAATGAATGCTTGGTATATACGATGCTGTTTTCCTTCAAGCTTCCAATGCTGTGATTTAGTACTGATAAGACACACATTCTTCTTTGTGTTTAGACCTGGTGATCCAGCCGAAAGTAGTGGCAAGGGGGGGGGGGGGGTCAAGGAGAAGGTGTATTGGAAGAGGTTTGGCAGTGTCAGTTTTCTGTCGCCTCTATGTTATGAATGCAATGAAGCTTGACGAATGCCAGAGGCACCAGAAGCGTGAGTCTAAGAGACAAAGTAGACAGAAGTAGAGACAAAACAAACGATTGCAAAGGCTCCCTTCACTCCTCTGTTAGGAAAAACAGTTCATATCATATAACAGCTCATCAATTTCCCTAACGCACAATCGTTTCCTAATGCAAATTGGCTAAAATTCGCTAGAGTTTTACCTTTTGCCTTATTATTCAAATTGTATTGCACCCACGAACATGAAATCAAGTTTCATTCTGTTGCGGAAGGTCAATTCTTTGAAAAAAAAAGCAAAAGTTCCGGTTTTCTCCACACAGTAGTAGGAGAAGAGGGGGCAAACTCCTCATTTTTATGTTTTTTTCATTCAAATTCGGGGGATGCAGCCCCCGCCCGTAACCCCCCACGGTTGGGGCATCCAAATTTTACATGGTTGCATGCACCGATGTATTACCTGCAAAACAAAAGTTATCCGAAGTAGATTGGTCCCATAGTGCCAGAGTTATTACGATTTTTCTCCATTATGTATACGAATTCAAATTCGGGCACAAAGCCTCGGCAACACTGGGCTTACTTTCGTTAGACGGCGCGGCGTACTAAAGGTTAAGTAAGCGCTAAAACTCTGCAGTATGTGTTAACAGATGTACATCGAAATCGAACCATGTAAAAATTGCATTTGTAGCATGATGAAATTGCAATAAAACAAAAGGAACTTGGGCCAATAATATATTTATAAATTAAATTATATGTATTAGCAATAATTCTTAGAATGAAAAACATGTTTGAATGTGAATTAAACTAATAATAAATAAATAACCAGGATATTTTGCATCGAGACTGTAATTAAAAAAAAAATTGGGATACGGATTAAAAAGAGTGGAGGGTAGGGTAACATATTCTACACCCTCGACTTTTCAAATTTTCTTTATGAAGAATATGTGATCCTAATTGTGAATAAAAAAAAAAATGGAGTGCGGAAAGAAGTATTTAAGATTGTACAGCCGTTTAAAGTTGACATTTTGTCCTTTGAAATTGTTGAGTCCAAATTTCCCACCGATTACAGGCTCTGCCCCTGGGGTAATTGACTTACCGCGCCCTACCAGGCCCGCCTCCACTATGGCTACCCGCCTTTATCTAAAGAGTCCCTTTTAAAGGCATGTTAGAAATTGGCCGGAGTCACCTGCCCCAACACTATGTCTCACTGTTTTCAGCATTGACACATGAAGATACCAAAAATGAAGGCTAAAATTAAACCTAAGAAGGTAACTTACCTCTTTTAACCAAGGCCAAGCACTGAATTTCAGGTCCAAAAATGAAGTCAATCCTACGTTGAAAGTCCTTGTTGTCCTTTTCCACAGAATAAATTCCCATCATAAAAATAAGAAGTCTCAAATTATCCCACACCACAAGTCATTTAGAAAAAACAACCTCCCCTTTACAGCCTGCAGTTGCCAAAAAGAAATAATTCCAATTTCTGAAGTTGCATCAATGAAATGTCCAATCCGCCAATATATCACACAAACAACATATTGCAATCACAAATGTTCCCATTGCACAAGTCAATCATAAGAAGAAAAATAAAAAATCAGATGTGCGCCTGTGACATGAATACATGATCTGAAATCTTCAGACTTGCGCCTGTGACATGAATCCATCATCCGCCATCATAGAAGTTCTGAAAAACATTTTAGACGTTACGCAAGGAATTTTAATTTTATAATAAACGTAAGATTTGTAGCACATAGATCTAAAAAATTAACTTCCGCGCTATTTGCAAACACTGTTTGTTATGAGGAACTAAATATTTGAAATGTGCCTGAAATCGAGGGTGTAGAAAGGGGTACCGGAGACAGAGTGGATTGTCTGGTCGCCTTCCTCAATGGTCATAAATATAAAATTATGAAATATTGCAGACTCCAGCCTTTGGAGCTGGCCTCTCCTCACATACAACACATTCATGGATCATTTACACGAGGCCAAGACATTGCACTAAGCCAATCCAACATTGGCATCGTGTGTATAGAGGGAATCCATGTGAATGGAATGTCTCCACAGTCATTGTCTCAAGCCTCTCCACTCAATTAGAATGGTTTCAAAGTTTTCGGCGCCAATAACCAGTTGGACTGGCTTAGTGAAATGTCTTCACAATTGACCTCGTGTAAATGGTCAATCATTTATACAAGAACAAAATCGATTTTTTTACAAAATCTTGAGAAATTGTCAAAAGTTTTTGCTAGTTTTTTTAGGTTTACATTACATTTCATGACTATGCCCCCACCCCCTTGGATAGGTCCAGGGGCGCCGACTTGTCAAAATTATTGGAGGGGCCTCTGATCACTGAAATAAATGAATGAATGACTCACTCCCTCCATTTTTAAAAAATAAAACTTACGTCTTTGTATAGCAGTTTTTAAGGAGCTATTATATTCCTCATGCAAATGAAATGTAACATGAAAAATGTGTGTCTGCTCATTTGTTTTTTAGATAACAATTAACATTTTTATTTAAAAGTAGGCTATGTATTTACATTAAGAGGCCAACATAACATTTTTTTGCCGGCCTCTGTAGCCGAGCGCTTTGATCCAGAGGTCTCGGGTTCGAGTCCTGGGGAGGTCATGGGTGTGTTTTAATGTCCGCAACAGACTTGTAAAGAAAGGACATGTGACGGGTGCAAAGAACATTAGTGTTGACGTACCCATAACAATAGCGAATATTTACAATTATAACAGTTTTATTTAATTATTTACATGAATGCTAACACAAATCGCAGGAAAATAGATTTACTTTCTTGTTCTTGCTACAGTATTTTACTTTTTAAATTTAATTTTGCAATAATAAATAAACACATAGCACGCCGTGCCTTTGCAATAATGCCTTTGATCATAGCCGTTCCCGCTTTCGCAATACACTTTTCATAAGCTTTCCTTGCGTACTTTACTGCAAGCCAGTGTTAAATAAACTCAAAGACTTTAGAATTAGCTTCCCCTTATTGTTTGGACTAGAGGAAGAGATTTCGAGGATAAGTAAATATCGTACATATCAATATTGTCTGAAAGTCGTGTTTACGACCTCAAATTGTTCAGAATTCACTAAACAACATACTGGTATAATTGTCATCACCTCGTTATTTTTAAACTCTTTTTAGTAAAAATGTTAACAATACTCATAATTATATACTTAGTATATACTAATAAGTCATGTGTTTTGCTGTCTCGGTTCATAGCAACCCCCCCCCCCCTCCAAAGTTGACGGTTTAGCGGTCTCAGCCCCCAAATTTGATGGTCTAGAACATTTCAAATGTGCATTTAAAGTTAAGTTCATTTTGCACAATTCAGAGTAAACTTTACAAGAGAAGCAAAATAATACATTAGATCCTCTTAAGCAAAATTATGGTAACATTATCATATGATCGTATGAGGGAAACGGATTCCTTCAAATTTAAAGGAGAAAGAACTTACGGAAATCATTTTCTTTAGCGTTGTGGAAGTTCCTGAATGTAGATTTGATCCATTTTAATGTGAATGCGTGTTGTTTTCTGCGAAAATCTCTGTCCGACATGCTGTTTCTGCTCCTGCCATTTGCTTTTTGCACGAGAGTGCAATGTTCCGTGTGTTAAGATGATGCAACCCCGTAGCCAGTGCTTCAGCCTCGCCGTGTTTTCACTAGAACATGATGTGTGGAGTATTTTTAATTTTTTTTTAACTATGCTTGCCTAACCTAACTTAACCTAACCTAACCTTACGGAAAATGGTGGTACTACTTTACTATACCGGAGACACCTATCAATGATTTATTTCACAATTTTTTACATTGGTAACGTACTATTCTGCATTGCGGAACATTTCTTTAGATGAAATAATTATTTTTCTAACGAAAATAATGTATATTTCTTACATTAACGAGTACTTACTGTTGTTCCTTATTTCCCACAAACCATCCACGGGTAGCCCCAAAAACTATTGACATTAGCCCAAAAATTCACGATAGCCCCACGAACCATCACAGGGACGAGGTATGCCTACTAGGTTAGGTTAGGCCTGTTAGGTTAGGTTCCATTAGCACTCCTTTCGTTCAATTTGGCATATACGGACAATACGTATTGTGCTCTCGTGCAGAAAGCAAATGGCGGCAGCGGCAATAGCATGTCGGAAATAGATTTTCGTAGAAAACCACATGCATTCGCATTAAAATGGATCAAAACTACATTCCCGAACACAACGCTACAGAAAATGATTTGCGTAAGTACTTTCTCCTGTAAATTTGAAGAAATCCGTCTCTGGTATAGAAAAGGGTATAATTTAACAATACAGGGAATTTCTCCAATTTGTTTGAATTTTCGGTTACTTACTAATTTGGGTCTCCTAATCACGAATCTGCACTTAAAATTTGGCGCTCACGTATAAATTTGGCGCTTATTTGGGGCAGGTGAATCCGGCCACTTTCTAACATGCCCTTAACAGGGAGTCTATAGATATAGGCGGGAAGCCGGAGCGGAGCGGAGGCGGGGCCGCGATAGCGGTTGGGGGCGGAGCCCGGAACCGGCGGGAAATTCGGAAATCGAGGGTGTGGAAATAAGAACTTAATTTCGATTATTTTGCTATTTCCACGCGTGAGCGCCAAATTTTGACTGCAGATTCGTGATTAGGGGGCCAAAATTAGTGAGTATGCCGAATTTCAAACAAAATGGAGAAATTCCCTGTATTGTAAAATCGCTCCCAATGGTTTGTGAGGTTAACGTCAATGGTTTGCAATGTATTAGCATAATTTCAAATCTGGGCACGAAAGTAGATATTTTCAGGTGAACGGGGTTGCAACACTGCATAAATCGACAAAACACTCTCAGAACGCCCCCTAAACCAGTACGTTATCACGGCCATAATGTGTTACAGATTCGAAACAACAAGTAACAGTAAGTACTCGTAAATAGAAGAAATAGACATTATCTTAGTTAGAAATGCATTATTTCACCTTAAGAAATGTTCCGCATTCGAAAATAACACGTTAGCAATGTAAAGAAGTCCGAAATATATGATTCGTAGGTGTTTCCCTTATACGATAATAGTACCAAATTATTTGAGGGGCTGCCCCCCCCCCCCAAGCTCCATGGAGTCGGCGCCTATGTACGTTAGTATATAGTAATAAGTCATGTGTTTTCTGTCTCTGGTCATAGCCCCCCCCCACAAAATTGATGGTTTAGCGGTCTCAGCCCCCAAAGTTGATGGTCTAGAACATTTCAAATGTGTATTTAAAGTTAAGTTCATGTGGCACATTTCAGCGTAAACTTTACAAGAGGGGCTCTGCACCCACATCGTTAACATTGGAGGGGGGGGGGGGGCTCGAGCCCCCAAGCCCCATGGAGTCGGCGCCTATGGATAGGTCTGTTTCAACTACAAAATATAATGAAAATTAATGCACAAACTAAAACGACAAATTTCAAACATGTGTCGTAGCCCGGTATAATTAATGCCAGAACCCAGTACCGGGCTGCCGCCCGGCGGTTATCAAACACTGACTTAGAATATATTTACACACTTTGTAGTTCATGGTGCATTACCTTGCCCCTTGATGATGATCTCCAGAGTTGTTATAATTTACTGAAAATATCTGCACTCGATCCTTGAAAACCAATTTACCAGCTTCCAGGTACTGTAAAGTCCTACGTACAGGTGCAGGTCCTTTCATAAAAGGCATTTTGCACTGTTAAGTAAATAACTAATAATTGTATATGCAATATGTATGCACTATATGTATATGTTAATTCACACTGCATGAGTAGAAACTCATTTTCATCCAATGAATTTTATCTCACTTTTTTTGTGCAAACCACGAGATCACAGACTATTGACCATTTCCGACCAATCGTACAGAACTTTTTGTACAGCGTTCTTCTGCATCGACGCCTCGACTTTTGCTTCTTCGAGATTCCGAAATGCTGGAAAATAGAGGAAATTGACATTTCTAGTATAGCATGAAATATGTTTAAATGATTAAATCCATTCATTTTACGGATAATTACACAAAAATAAGATTTGCACAATATCTCGGAGAAACACGTTTCAAACACTACTGAAATTCACGTCCTACGGCTACATCACTGAAGTGAAAACGTACTGACTGTGATTGGCCTAACGTTATGTATTCTATGGTTATGTTATTATGTATTAGGCAAGCGTGCAGGCAGAGCCTTCTTCTAGCTACGTAAATTTTTCATGGGCTGTAAAAGAGACAGTAAAATTTAAGTGTTATTAGTTACTGTGGCCGCGTCCGAATCGGCAGTAGATGTCACCTAGAGCACCGTTCCATCCAGGGACTCAGCCAACCTCCGTTGTCCGAATTCGCGGCAGACGTGGAGTCGGAGAGGAGAGCTGAGAGGCGCGACAGATGCACGCTTGAACTCGCTGTGACCCTACGCTTGGCAGCCATATTCTAACTTTCACTTTGTACAGACAACATTTACTGATTAGACGATGTAAAACTCAGTGATACTTTAACATTTTATCGATAATACTGGATGTAGAAAAATTATAAATGTTGAAATATCATATTACATTTTTAATATGAGTAGTAAATAGGTGGAAATCATTGTGATGTTTGTTTGGCGTCTGCCTTCTGCTTCCGTGCGGTGCGCCTGCGCCCCAGAGCGAGGTGGGTGAAGTTCGGGCTGACACCTGGCGGGAAAAGTGACAACCATACTACAAGGGGACATGCAGATTCGGACGACTTGGACGTGACTTCGACGGCACGCGAGAACAACGGGAGAGAACGGTACGGAGCGCTTGCCAATCCGGACACGGCCTGTGCCAGACACAGTGATGTGCGTCTACGCGTAAACAACGATAGTCTACATTCTACACTTAGGCCGTGTCCGGATTGGCAAGCCAGTTCTCTCCCGTTGCTCTCGCGTGCCGTCGAAGTCACGTCCAAGTCGTCCGAATCTGCATGTCCCCTTGTAGTACGGTTGTCACTTTTCCCGCCAGGTGTCAGCTCGAACTTCACCCACCGCGCTCTGGGGCGCAGGCGTATCGCGCCGAAGCAGAAGGCAGACGCCAAACAAACATGACAATGATTTACACCTATTTACTACTCATATTAAAAATGTAACACGCTCTTTCATCATTTACAATTTTTTTTGCATTCAGTATTATCGATAAAATGTTAAAGTATAACTGAGTTTTACATCCTCTAATCAGTAAATGTTGTCTGTACAAAGTGAAAGTTAGAATATGGCTGCCAAGCGCAGCGTCACTGCGAGTTCAAGGCCGTCCAAGTCGTCCGAATCTGCACTGCATGTCCCCTTGTAGTACGGTTGTCACTTTTCCCGCCAGGTGTCAGATCGAACTTCACCCACCGCGCTCTGGGGCGCAGGCGCATCGCACGGAAGCAGAAGGCAGGCGCCAAACAAACATGACAATGATTTCCACCTATTTACTGCTCATATTAAAAATGTAACACTCTATTTCATCATTTACAATTTTTCTGCATTCAGTATTATCGACAAAATATTAAAGTATAACTTAGTTTTACATCCTCTAATCAGTAAATGTTGTCTGTACAAAGTGAAAGTTAGAATATGGCTGCCAAGCGCAACGTCACAGCGAGTTCAAGCGTGCATCTGTCGCGCCTCTCTGCTCTCCCCTCCGACTCCACGTCTGCCGCGAATTCGGACAACGGAGGTTGGCTGAGTCCCCGGATGGAACGGTGCTCTAGGTGACATCTGCTGCCGATTCGGATGCGGCCTGTAGACTATTTTATACACGTAGATTACGTAAACTATGTAAACAACATGGCGAAAGGTCATTACTTAGCAAAGGGCGAACTAAAAGAAAATTAGGACTGCGTATCAGTTGCTGATGTGTGAGGAGAATTTTTCATACTCTTTCTTCCAAATTCGAACAATTCTTCACCTAGGAGAAACCTAATATAGAAAATATTCTAGTGTTTTATGAGGAAAAGACAACTTTTGCCTCAAGATTGCCATCTGTTGTTGTTTTTTGCATACTATTTATCTTCATCCATAGTTGGTAATAGAAGAGACGAGAAATTTTGTTGTAAATAGGGTTCTTTTGATTTCGTTAGGAACCAATATAGTTGAAAATGTCACTTTACTTTCATGAAACCCTTGAAAATTAATTTTAATGCACTTTAGATTGTCTACGTAGTCTATGTAAACTACAACCCAATGTAATCTACGCGTAGATTACGTGTAGACAACGCATGTAGACGTAAACTTATAGTGTACGGCACATCACTGGCCAGACACAACTATCATCACTTGTAGTGCGGTGTGCGGGATCCCGACTTCGAGAAATGACTTCCCGACTTTTTGGGATCCCGAGCAGTACCAAATTTGCCATTTTAAAAAGTCGTTAATTGAAGACTAAAATTGGCAAACGCTGTAAGTGCCACAATAATTCAAACACCGTTTCCACGTTAAACTGTGAAATGTGTATGCTTTATAATGTGGTAAACTTGAAATGT
This sequence comes from Lepisma saccharinum, assembly GCF_977018435.1. NCBI lineage: Eukaryota > Metazoa > Arthropoda > Insecta > Zygentoma > Lepismatidae > Lepisma > Lepisma saccharinum. The sequence goes on from NC_139248.1 coordinate 28,732,837, forward strand.
GGCTGGTAGCCCTCTATGCAGGTCAAAGGGCGTGTAAAGAGGTCACTAGTGTGCACGTTCTTACGGGCTGATGTGCGGAACGATGCGATTTCCCAACACTTTCGCTTTTGGCACTTACAACGTTTACCACTTTTAGTCCTCAATTCTCGACGTTTTCTGCATTGTAAGGTATGGAAAATATAGGAAATTGTTAGGTTTTTTTTTCCAGAAATGCAAAAAACAATCACTCAAAGTGAAAATGACGTGTAGAATTCGAGATTTTCAGAGCTTCTGGAAATTTCTAATATTTTCCTTCCCGAATGTCGGGATTTTAAAAATTTCCCGTCCCGACGCAAAAATCTGTCCCGCACACCCCTACTTGCAGTGCATAAACCATAAACGTGTGATCCATTTCTTGCAGATGGAAGTATTTATTGTACGTACAACTCTGCAGAGAGTGTTTTTTCAGTAAACTGACAAAGCAGTACCATAGAATAGCAGTACCAAGGATTATATATCGTCGATGTTTTCACGAACTGGCGAATATGTCAACTCCCCTGCATCACGAACCGGCGAATGTGCAAAATTTGACATTTTGAGTTTTTGACGCTGTATATGTTGGAACAACTTGTACTTTGTTCTCACAAAGTTTCAAGTTTCTATTAAATATTGCTTAGGAGATAAAGATGGACAACGTTTTGACGAATATGAAAACTAGTATTGTGATAATTTCTCGAACCGGCGAATATGAAATTCGCCGCTTCGTGGAGAAAAATATGATATAATTTTACAATCCATTCAGGATGTGTCAGTTCGACTACTTTTTGCCTAACAGATGCCGCTGTAATAAAAGGTTTTATATTTAAATTTTTTCATAAGAAATATAACCCATTTGTAAGATATCAGAAAACATGTAGGGCACAGTTGTTCGTGTTTCTATTGGAACAATGTACACTCTATATTTTGAGACTTTCAATGAAATTGGCAATCATCTGGTTTACTTCTCGCAACTAAATTATTTCGAATGGTTTATAAAAGAAATGCCATATTTCTTTGATATTATTTTGAAGAATAGCCTTCTAGTGGTGTGGTTCGTTGTGTAATTATTCAGAAGATATGAATAAGGACGTGCTTGTGAAGTGGACTGATGGCAGTACTAATATCGTCAGAAGACAAGAACTTACAGTCCCCCATGGAATGAAGAAGTTGCAATATGGACCGCAAGTAAAAATGTGGTGGGATCCTGAGAAAATTTATTATGAAGGTGTTGTGATCGGGATAGAAGAAGGTTCTGAAAGTGGTGATACAGGTGATGAACTTCCTCTGTCAGTGCCAAAGAAGAGCTCAGGTGGTGTGATCAATGACTCGAGTGCAGTAGTTAGTGACGTTGACAGTTCTTCAGAAACGTTAGCGGATGATGAGGACAAGGATCCTGATTTTCTTATATCTTCCAGTGATAATGAATCGTCCGTACATTCCTCACCGAGGAATGTTCACGCTGTATGTAGTTCCTTGCATTGTGAAGAAGAAATATTTGCTGCATGCGTAACGTGTAAGGATTTGGTTTGTTACAATCACTTCATATTGGATTGCGCCGAGCACAACAGACGTGTTAGTGTACAAGAGAAAAACAACCCTCCGGGATCAAGCCACACAGATTTTAAAGTAGATGGTTCTCAAAAGGAGGATGTTACTCCAGTAAAGCGAAGGGTTTCCGAAAAGGAAAAAGTAAGAAAAAATGTAAAAGCCTGTCGTTCTTTGGGTTATGAGTAAGTAAGTGAAAAGTCTTCAAGTTATTCCTTCTCGCAGATTGCTTCGTCCACGTTGTGAGTCACAAACATGCCAAACAAGAGGATTGAAGTGCAACGATTTTGATGACAACACAAGAATGAAAGTTAATAATGCGTATTATAATTTAGGAAGTGTTTCCCGACAACGAGAATGGTTGAGTAAGTTCATCGCTTCCAATGCTCTTGTAAGGTAAACGAAGTCAGAAGACAAAAAGAGGAAGGAAAGAACGCTTCATTATTTTTTACCAGATGACCATAACGTAAGACAAAGAGTATGTCGTAAAATGTTTCTTAACACAATTGCAATTGCTGAGAGACAAGTAAGGACAATGCTAATGAAGTTAAAGAACCAGTGCATGGTAGAAGAAGAAAATAGAGGTGGACGTCAGACAACGTTAAAAGAAAGAGACGAAAAAATGCGTACAGATATTAAAAAGCACATAAATATGTTCCCTAGGATGGAATCTCATTTTTGCCGCAGAAGTTCTAGCCAACAGTACTTGTCGTCCAACTTGAGTATTGCAAAGATGTATGAACTATTCAAGAAAGAATTTCCAAACAGGTCGGCATGTTACTCCTTATACAGATCAGTTTTTAAATGTATGAAGTTAAAATTTCGTTCTCCAAAAAAAGATCTTTGTGGTTTGTGTGAGACGTACAACTCATTGAAATCAGCTAATTGTTTATCTAATCATTCTGACTTGATTGAAAAATATAACAGGCACATACAGGAAAAACAGAAGGTGAGGGAAATTAAAGGTGCGATGAAAGATACAGCTGTACAAAATCCACAGGAGTTCGTGGCTGCTTGCTTTGACATGGAGCAAGTCATAAATCTACCACAGAGCAAACGAACTCAACTGCATTACAAAAGAAAATTATCAGCCTATAATTTTACAATTTATGAATTAGCTAGTAAAAACGGTCATTGCTACGTTTGGCACGAAGGATTAGCGAAAAGAGGTCCGAATGAAGTTGCAACAAACTTAAGGAAGTTTCTGCTGATGAAAGATGAACAAGGTGTAAAACAGGTAGCGTTCTTCGCCGATGGATGTGCATCTCAGAACAAAAACAGTATCCTGCCTTCTATGTTCGTTTATTTTTTAAACAATGAAGCACAAAACATCAACACCATACATGTTTTCTTCTTCGAAACGAGTCACGGACAAAGTGAAGGTGATGCTATTCATAGTACAATAGAAAACGCACTTCGACGGAGTGAAGATATCTTCATCCCTGCCCAACTCATCCCGGTAATCAGGATGGCAAGAAAGAAACAACCATATGCTGTTCATGAGTTACATACTAAAGACGTCTTAGATTGGAAACAATATTCCCAGTACCTGCGTATCCTAAAAGTTAGAACAACAAATTAGGGTCAACCCGTGGACTGGACAAAAGTCATGCAAATTCAAGTGCGCAAGGGTTGTCCCAATATATTTATAAAAACATCGCATAACCTAAACACACACTCAAGTATATCACTTCCTAATTCACGCAGTGCTAAAGAGGACAATTTACCACCAAGGGCTTTTACTTCAAAGCCAAAACTGCCTATGAAAAAATACCAGGACTTGCTGTCATTATGTCAAGGAGTAATGCCAGTAATTTCTCATCCTGATTATAAAGACTTCTATGTCAGATTACCTCACTAATTGTACAACAATTTTGCGTCTATTAACTTTGTATTTGATAACAGAGTAGTGTTGGTCTATGTATTACCATTTTGTTCCTTACATTTTATTTCCTGAATTTTATTATTCTTGAAATTTATTTGCGGGTACGTCTAGTGTTGTGTGAATTTCTCTGTTTCTCACTGTTACGTATTAAACTGTTATGGCGTATGTTATGATTAGTGTATTAAGGATTGGCCTAATATTTAACTCTGTATAAATATCTAATAAATAAGTTGAAAGTTTTAGCCTTGAACTGTAAAATTCGCAGTTTTAGTGAAAATTACAATGACGAATCAAGCTAAAAATATTCCATTTTTTTTGTTTTTGTTTTCACGAACTGACGAATAGATTCAATGAAATCCTTTGTTCATTTATTGTTCATTAAAATTCTTTCTACGGTGTTCTTTCTCATGTGAACTACCTTCTCACACAGCATTTATTATTATCTCAAAATATAGTTTAGCTCGAATATGTTTTTCAATGATTCGCAAGTAACGCAAAATTGGCTACTTTCAACTTCGTTTTTCTCAAAATCAATATTTTGCACATTCGCCGGTTCGTGATGCAGGAGAGTTGAAACATTCGCCAGTTCGTGAAAACATCGACGATATGTGAGGATAACCCAGCCCCCATAAGCCATGGCGAAATTTTAATTTGTTTTGATACCCCACATGACTCCCTTCCCATTTTAAAAAAAATGGACGGGAATTCAAAATGGTGAATTTCAAAATGGAAGTCATTGTTGTGTTATGCCCAATGATATATATAAGGTAGATAGCTGACTCCGCTTCTCCGCAACGATCGCGGGTGAAGCCACTCATGCGCACAGACATGTACGTACATCAGGAAATGGCAGAACTCTCCATTAGCAGCTATGCTTACGAATGTTAATTTCAAGTTTTTTCCTACAGATTTTGTGTTGGGAACAATGTTGTAACGATGGAAAATGAATTCGTAACACTTTGTGAGTTACTTCTATGCAATAAAATTCATTCACTGCTACTAAATTAATGGAAAGTCAGGCAAAAATATTCGCGTACCATGTAAAGTGTCTATTTTTTTTTTTACAGAAAGTAATCGGAAAGATTATAATTAGCGGGCAAAACGAACCACTGCCTTAATGCAACATAAACAAGGACGTATTTAAGGTCATCCAGGGGGTCCGGACCCCGCGAAAGACTTAGCAAGTACTAAAAATAATGAAAATCTGCTGGTTTACCACTTGTTTATTTATTTCCACCGAACTTACTGGAAGGCAAGGTTTATATTGCGTTGCGAACATACGGCTTTGTATGGCAGTGCCGAAGAAGATTTATGCACACTACTATTTATAATAATAATGTGCATAAGATATTATTCACGAACTTTACTTTTCGTTAATTGTATGTAACATAGTTTTTTGCTTTTCAACAAATATTCCATTCTGCATCTTTTTTACAAATATTCCATTCTTTATTCTTTTGTTCCTTACCAGAAAAATTGGCATAAATTTTGTCGATCTTAACTATGCACAAGCTAGATAATGAATACAAACTATTATATCTGTACTTTTAAATCTATTATTTTTATCTATTCATGTAATAGTAACAATACAATATTAATTTATTTACACATAAGTATGAATCAGGCGCGGCTGGCCTTATAGCGCACAGGATCAGTGAACCCCCAGTAATATACGGCATTTACCTCGAGAATGGACAATAAACAATGTCTTTACCTTTTGACAATTTTTTGGTAAAATTTCTGCACAAGAAGTTATGTATTTGTGTCCGTAACACGGCAAATTCTTTTGCTGAGAAAGAGAAACCGCGAATCGGCCGCCCTCGTGCAGACTCTCAGCTGAACCCCCACAGGAGAGCTCCTGTCATAGTGAAGGTTTGGGCAGCGGGCAGAAGCTCGGGGTAGCTATATGGGCAAAATATATGGCAAGGGATACTGAGCAACCTCGATCTCCAACCAACGGTCATGCGCAGTTCGTGCTCTCTCAGAAGCCACAGCAGAAGCCAGAAGGCACCGTCCTCGCTGCAAGCGAGACCCAGCTGGTTCCTCCCTTCCAGTGTTGCCCTGTGAGGTTCAAGTTTGAAGCGCATTCGTTACATATTCTATATTCTCTGTTGAATAATTTTTGTGCCGAACTTCTTGGCATAAATGCAAAATTGTGGCAGAGAAGGATGAGTAGAAATGAATGAAAGCTGGAATTAGACACGATGAATTAAAATAAAAGAAATGCATTACTAAAATAACTCGTGCATGCATTCAGACTTTTTCCTTAAAGATGGAAACACTTCGGATATGTGAAAGTAAAAGAATGCCGCGATCTTAGACAAGAAAGGAAGACGTGACAAACCCTGTCGGTGTCAATATTTCAAGTTTGTAAGTTTTCGAAGTGCTTTCATAGTTGTTGCAAAGTATTGATGCTCCGAAGGATGGACTATGTTACGTCATTTGATGCAGTGTAGGTGTTGCCGTCTGCGCAGGTAAGAAATGACCGCTAGCTAAAATGAATACAATTAACGGAAACATACCTTCTCGTCTGTTGAAAGAAAATTAGAGATAAAGCGTGTGCTGGTCGACCAACTCCAAATTTGAAGATAGAAAAAAAAGCTGTAGCGTTCCAATGAAATGGTCTCGGGTTTCTAGTACGTACATGCCATTGGTTGCCATTTCCTTTTAATAATTGTAGGACCATTGTGATTAGTAGTTTTATAATTTATGGAATTCCGGAAGGGGAAAAGGGGCCACACCCGCCTGGAAAATTAATGTCAACCTAAAACTATGTATTACACACATATAATTTCATTTCAGTCACAGTAATTTATGGTGATTATTAAAGACGTTGCAGGGACTGAAGGAGTGTTTTTGAGAGAACAGCACTATTAGAAGGAAAAATGTGCCTCGTTTTTCTTTCATAGATGCACAATTTATTGTACTTAGTTTTAGCCCTAAATTTATACGTACACCTCTACTATGAACCCTCATTCTATGAAAAAAAATATGTACCAATCTTTTACCCCCCCCCCATCCCTTTGTTTCCCGAAGAAAGTCTATTTGCGGAAACTGAATATGTGTCATATGACTTCGGTGAACCCCCAGGAAAATAATGCACGAGCCGCTCCTGGTATGAATAAACCTATAAATTATATTAATGTATAATTTTAAACATTATTGTTATTATTTGGTTCCTCAGCCTCTGAAATATATTTGTGGATACGTGCCTGAACATAAAATATTCCATTCAGTTCGCTTAATTTATTATTATTAAATAATTATAGAAACGTTAACAGGTTTTGTACATCTGAAGTAGTTATAGAGGGGGCACGAGCGGCCACCCCCCCAAAATCTAACAATTTTATAGTGAGCTCTCTTAGTGTAATTTAACTGAAAATCATGATTTTAGCTGATTTTCCAAGTGTAAAAAACTGAAAATTTGTTTTACGCAAGAGCTTAAATTTCAATTTTATTGTATAAAAATTCTAAGATTTACATAATGGACATTTCCACTCAATTTTTTTACAACAATTTTAAAAACTACACCCTGGAAAAATGACCCCTGCAAGTTCTCGCGTTTCTCTGCGTCCAGTTTAAGGCAGAAACGAGACTTCCAAAGTTGGAAAGCTAGCGTTGCGCTGAAAACACGCCGCCGCCATGTTACTACGTCACTCCTTAGGGAGAGCTCGTATGTCGTCTGCTTTGAGCGTCCAGTTCCGGATGGGTAGCCCACGGTGAGCGAACACGTGCAGCAGTTTTACAAATCTGTACCGATTTAAATAATGGAAGAAGGAGCGATAGCAGAAAGGAAAGCTCTGCTTTGTAATGATCATTCTTGTATAAAATGTCCGTGCTGCTCACGTGCAAGATGAATGAAAAGGTTCAGCTGCGTGTGTGTTCTCAGGCCATGCGAAAAATATTGCTTATAAAATTGGTTGCTGACCAGACACTCAAAAATATTTTTTAAACTTATATTTATCGATATTTACCGTAACCTATGTAGTGCAAAATAGGAATTTTCACATTCTTCACTTTATTTATAAAGCCTATTTAACTTTCTTTTCCCTAAAGCAATTTCAGTTTGTGTTCCATTTCATTTGCGCAAATTATGATCAAACGTTTTTGTGCAGGTAAGAGAAAATACACTGAGAAGATTACATTAGTTGCACAGTACATATCTATACTTAGTTTATGTATAATTATTACAAGGAAATAATGTGTATAACCATGGACGTATTTAAGGGGGATTCAACGGGTCCAACCCCTCTCCTTTTTGGTTCACTAAAATTACCAGTTTCCTTGTTCTATCCGCTTGATCATAAAAAATTCCTTCGGACTTATTTCATTCTCTTAAATTAGAGACGTATAGGACGGGATACGGATGGGAAGGAAATTTCGTAATTCCACTCACCAGATGGGACTGCAGACCAATATCTGCAATTTCCTGATAGTTTCGGAATTTCTGCGATAAGAAACTGCATTGAGACTATCAAATCAGTTATTCCCCCCCACCCCCCTCGAATCATATTAAAGAAAATTGGTTCTTAAAAACGTAGTGACACAAGATGAACAGAAAAGTATCAATACTAAGTAGCAAGACTTGGTGACTACAAACACACAACTTTGTCGGGTCCAGCAGCCCCTGCTTCCCAACAAGTTTCCTGCCAGCAGTGTCCTGGATTTTCACTTACGAAATAAAGCAACCCTAATCATACCAAAAGTTGATCCATCCCTCCCCCCCCCCCGTGAACTATATATACGCCCATGTGTATAACAATATCCCATACTGAAATGGTACGATATAATTATTTTGAATTTTGTACTGCGAAAAAAGCCGCCTCATCTCGTTACCCCGAACGCATTAATTGGTTGGTTCACAACTTCACCACTAAGCATCCTATCGATTGAATGATTGATTGATTGATTTAGTTTATTTTACTTCGCGTTTTGTGCCTCTTGGCTAATTTGCGAAGATGGGGATGAGTGATGAAATGATGAAATGGCTGAATGGACATTCACAAACAACCAAGCCCGACCGGGATTCGAACCCGGGACCCTTGAAGGATCCTATCGAGACGAGACATGGCAGCCTTGGTCTCGTTCTCGTTTAGAGTTGTAAATGTCTGTCTCGTGTTTATTTGTAAATGTCTCATTGACAGTCTCGTCTCAATTTATAAACATCCGTCTCGGTTTGAGAGGACAATTCTCGTTCTCGTCTCAAGTCTAGAAAAATATAGAATTAACAACGTATGCAGAGGCTTATCATTATAAATACAAAGAAAACCTTTCTTAATATTTTTTTATTATTAATTATTATTATTTTTTTGACTCCTCGTTTCGACGGTACAGCCCTCGAAAACTAAATATTATCCTGCTTATATATGCAAACCAAACTGCAGATTCAGAATTACCAGGAATGAACTGGCGTTGGAGGAAGTCGCATGTTCCAGGTTTGACTCTCTACGTGGGCATGACTCTTTCCTTGTGAGTGACATTTCATTGAACTGGAAATTGTTACATGGGAGGATGTTTGCTCGAGACTTTGGGGACAGCCAGGGGGATGCTTCTATTGTTAATGTTAGTGTTGCTCACCAGACGAGGTATGTTCCGTCTTGTCTCATAAAAGGAGATGGGACAAGTGAATGTTTTCGAAATGAGATGGGACAGAAGAAAAAGTTCGTCTCTTATCATGGCAGGTTGGGTGATACATAGATTGTGCAGTTGGTGGTAGTGTGTGTGGGGGGGTGTACTCCTGCACCCCGACTTCGAATACAGCTTGTAGTTAATCATCATCATTGTAGCGATTAGCCAAAATGTGATGTTAGAGATGATAATTAATAAATAAATTATAATAAATTAACCATGCGTTCTCATCGTTGCGGTTAAACAAAGTGAACGGAAAAGCGACGTAAAAGTAGGATAAATACAAAAATTTGCAATATATATATTAACTGAAGAAAACTGTCATTTACTGCAGGAAATTGAAAAACTCACCGTACCTTTTTATACCGTATCACCTCTTATATTGCAGAAATTGGCGTGTAAACCAGTGTGTTCTAAAAGTATTATCTTAAAATTTGTGAAGAAAATATTATGACGAAAATAACTGTAATTCCAGAAAAGGCCTTCCTATAATATTAAGTTCTTGCCAGTGAGAACTAACCTATGTATTCGCAATCAGCAAGGCTGTTCACGTGTTCAGGCATTGACTGTTACAAGGTTTGCTTTGTCACCCTAATTGGAAAACCCTCTACCGACTGGCTGAATTATAGTAAATACTACTATACTGCTAGGGCATAATTCATCTCCAAGAAATGGAGCACAGATTTTTGCACTGGAAGTTGTAAGTTGGAAGTTATATGTTACACAATAACAAGTGAATTTTCTGTCGCTTCCGCGGCTCATGCTAAGTTTACGGGACGAGCAGGAGCCCCGCCTGCACGCATTTCTAAGTGATGACGTCCGAGAACCTCCTGTCTGTGGAGAGGATGTTTTCAAATCCGCGACGTAGTAGGTGAATTTCAGAGGTGTTTGAAGGCGTGTTTCTCGAGAACCGAAACAAATATCGCCGAGATATTTTGCACATCTCATGTTTGTGTCATTACGTTTTTCATGTCAAAGTGTAAATGTCCATTTCCCCTATGACATCCAATTTTTTAAAATTTCACTTTTTTTCAAATAACTAAAGCGAAATCTATTACTTTTTAACTGTAAAAAAAATTGACTCTTATGAGTCAATTTTAATTTTTTTTTGCAAAATACCCCAGTATACTTCGGTCCATTTATATCTGAACCGAAGATACCGTACTTGCATATTCTCATATCCTCCAAGTGTTAAAACTTTAAAAACAGATCTTTGATCAAAGTAAACAGAGAAGAGGTTTGTTTATTTACCAAACAATATATAGTTTTGTATACTAACATATAAAAACAAATATTTATTACAGTATATAGTATATTTTTATATTTTTTGTTTTATAAATAACATATATTTTTAAATTATTTTAATTAAAATTATGTAATCTTAAAAAATGTTTTTGTATATATAAAACCAATCTCAAATTTTATAAATTTTTAAAATTAATTTAAGAAACCAAAAGAAAAAATGTATATTTAAAACTAATTCCAAAACTTAATTATAAAAAAATGAATAATCAACATTTTTTAGATCATATTATATATGATACAACTGATATAAATAATGAAGCATTAGATATTCCCCATTTCCTAACTAAACTTAAAACCCAAATTATAAATAAAATAGTCAACTTACAATATGTTCTCTCAAAATAAATTTTATTTTATCATCAAACTATAGAAATTCTTCTAATAATCAAGAAGACATTTTTTATCATTATACTCTTACAAAAATTCTACACTATAGTCACAAACATCAATTAGATGATATTTATGATAGCTTTTGTGAAGAACTTAAGTTAAAACATGAAAATTTTGGAAAAAGAAATTCAGGATGGTCACTTTGTGATACAGACCATAAACTTGAATTGAAAATAGCAAAATATCACCCTCTTGGAGGGGGAAGTGGATCTAGTTATTTTAGTTTAACAGAACAGATCAGAAACAAAAAAGGTGTATTGAATATTCAAAATGACGACAATAAATGTTTTCTTTGGTGCATCATAGCACATTTTCATCCAGCTAAAGATCATAAATATCGTGTTTCCCAATATAAAAAATATGAAATAGAATTTGAAAAAGCTATGAAAGGAATAAAATATCCAGTAGACATCTTAGCTATCGACCAATTTGAAAAACAATACAAAGAACACAATAATGGACCGATAGCTGTTCATGTTTATGGTTATAATGAAAAAATTATGACATTTATGTACTCAAACAGAATTATTCATCACCACATGATATACACACTATAAATTTATTATATGTTAAAAAATAACAAAAAACACTTCTGTCTCATACAGGATCTCCAAAAATTGACAAAAAGTCAAGTAACACTACATCATGGTAAAATTACTATATGTGATAGATGTCTAAAAACATTTTGTAGAAGGGGTAAAATATCAAGCGAACAACAATTAGAGCAACATATTAGAAATTGTAATACTCATCCTCATGTAACTTACAAATTTCCAAAGAAAAGTATAAAATTTTCTAAGTTTAGGGCACTGCTAAAACATCCATTTATAATCTCTGCTGATTTGGAAACAATACAAAAGCTAATAGCAAACAACTTTAACCAAGATTCAAGTACATCATATACAAGATATATAGCTAAGTATGAAGCTTGTAGTTCTGGACTAAAATTAATAAATACTTATGGGATACAGATAGCAGATAAGAGAACCGTTTATATATCGAGGTGAAGATGCAGCCAAAAAATTTATTGAAACACTTCGAGAGTGGGTAAAAATTCATGCTTCATTCTTACATACAGAAAAAACAATGAAGAAACTTACACCAGAACAAGAACAGGAATATAATAATGCTATACGTTGTAAATACTGTAAAAGTAATTTTGATTTAGATAATCGAAAAATTCTATCACAACCATTTTAATGCAGAATATATCCATACGATTTGTAATTCATGTAACTTGAAAATACAAAAAACATTTTTTATTCCAGTAATTATTCACAATTCAAAAAATTTTGATACACATTTATTGATTAAAGAATTAGATTGTGATGCAGAGAATATTAATATTATATCACAGACTAAAGAAAAATATATTATTGTAGAGAAAACTATCAGATTAGAAAATAAAAGAACAGTTGTTCTTAAATTTTTGGATTCATATATGTTTCTTTCCAGTAGTTTAGCTACTCTGGTCAAACAATTAACCAAAGACAAATTTATTTATACAAAAAAAGAATTTGGGCAATATGATATAAATTTGCTAATGAGAAAAGGAGTCTACCCCTATCAATACATGGATGATTTTGAAAAATTTAAAGAGAGACAGTTACTACCGAGAGAATCATTTTATAACCATCTTCAAGATAAAGAATATAGCGAGGAGGATTATCAACTTGCACACAAAATTTGGGACATGCTAGGTTGCGAAACAATGGAAGATTATCATGATTATTATTTGAAATTAGATGTTCTCTTGTTGGCTGATGTGTTCGACACTTTTCGAAAAAAATGTTTTGAAAAATATAATTTGGATCCTGTTTTTATGTATACAACACCTGGTTTATCTTGGCAAGATATGCTTTTAAATACTGGATTTGAATTTGGTCTTCTCGAAGATAGTAAACAGTTTACATTTGTTGAATCTGCTATACGTGGTGGTATATTACAGTGTCCTTTGAGATATATAAAAGCAAACAATAAATATTTATCTGATTATGATGCTAATAAAATCTAAATATATTCACTATATTAATATGAACAATCTATATGGGTATGTTATGACTCAATCACTCCCAATTGGTAATTACGAATGGATGACCCAGGAAGAACTTGATAAGAAGTATTTCTTAAATTGGTCTGAAGATTATTCTAAAGGTTGTCGATTGGAAGTTGATATGCTATACCCACCATGGTGTCATGAGAAACACCACGGATTAGCTATGGCACCAGTATCTCAAAAGGTTCCAGGTACAGAAGAAACAAAATTAATGTTAACATTCGAAAACAAAAATAATTATGTACTTCATTATCGAATGTTACAATATTACGAAAAGCAAGGTATGTTAATAACAAAAATCCATAGGGGTTTATAATTTGATCAAACAAAATGGTTAGCTCAATATATTGGAAAAATACAAACAATCGAATACAAACAAATTCTAAAGTTTTGAAAGATCTTTATAAATTAATAATTAATGCTATATATGGCAAATTTTTATAGAACAAAAAAAAATCGATTAAGGTGTAGTTTGGCGACCAATTGGAAAAAAAACCTTTTGAAACTTATTGCTGATCCTACATATAAAAGTTTTAGAGAAATTACTGAAAATATGACTCTTATTGAAAGAAGTAACACCGATGTAGTGTGTGATGTGCCAATAGCTGTGGGTGTTACAATTCTTGAATTATCTAAATTAGAAATGTATAAATTTCATTATGATGTGATGCAAGCTAGATACGAAAACATAAAAGTAGCATACATGGATACTGATAGTTTTATATATGAATAGAAACAGAGGATTTGTACAAAGATTTACTAGATATGAAAGAACATTTTGATTTTAATAACTATCCAAAAGATTGTTCATTATATAATTTATTATACAGTGTTGATAACAAGATGATCCCTGGGAAAATGAAAGATGAAGTAACAGGATCTATAATATCAGAATTTGCTGGACTCGGAGCAAAAATGTATTGTATCAAAATAGATGAAAAAGAAGAATAAATTAAAAAAGCTAAGGGTATAAAACGAACAATGGATGATTTTAAACATTGTTTAATTGAAAATAAAAATGAAAAAATAATGTCTGCATATTATCTTACCAACAAAAGTTATACTATTTATACTACAATAAAAAAAATAGCCCTCGATGGCCATGACAATAAATTAGAAATATTAGATTGTAACATCCATACTAGAGAATATGGACACTATGAAAATGTTAAGACAAAACATTGTAATAAATGTAAATTAAAAGTTGATAAAAAATATTTATATTTAATTTTTTAATGTTATATATAATTATTCATATATTTTTATCGAGCCTAAGGCTCTGAAGTAAATAATAAAATAATAAAATTCTAAATTCTATTCTATTCTATTTAAAATTGTTTTATCACTCTCTCATTCTTTACATCATATACATATGACTTGTCTACTATTAATATAGCACTACATGTAGTATTTTCTGGGGTAAATTTCTCGTATGGGACAAACAGCTGAAATTTGCTAGTTTATTTAATTTGAATATTCATACTTACGTATTCTGCATTGAGAAACATTGCTGAAGGTGGCATTTCGCTTATTTCACGGAAATAAGCTCTATTTGCGACATATTGAGTAAGTTTTCTTCATTTCTTTTTGCCTTCGGTAACACGCAAAATGGCGATCACAGTTTCACTACCGTACTCAGCATGCAGTGTTTCCACCCCACCGCACCCAAAAATACCTACGTAGCCCACAAACCATTGACGCATAGCCCCACAAACCATTCATACATAGCCCCACGAACCATTTCCGGTAAGGTTAGGTTAGGTAGGGTCACTATAGGTTACAATAGTTAAAAATTGATTTCGAAAAAAATATGCGTAGCCCCACACACCATTCTCGCATAGCCCCACGAACCATTGACGCATAGCCCCACGAACCATTGACGCATAGCCCCACGAACCATTGACACACAGCCCCACAAACCATTTGTGGAAACGTATCTTCTTCAGTTACAAACACACGTGTTTGGAAACACTGACCAGGATTACGTCATCACACACAGGCTACATCCACCTGGAAGTAAATGGATGCAAGTACTTCCATGCATCGGTCACACATTTATATCGAAAAATAGATGATTTACTGTCAAAATTCAATGAACGATGCGAGAAAACACTTCCCCGAACTTCCAGAAGTATAAAGAAACTGCATTCGGTAAGTAATTTCTCCTGTAAATTTGATGAAATCCGTTTGTCCCTTACGAGAAATTTACCTTTTCTGGTAGAGTTTCATGAAATTCACATATCAATTTTATATTAGGTCGATCATTTATAACTACCAATTTTATTTTTGACGCATCTATTAAAAACATAGGTCACTGAATTATGAACTCATCTGGATTATAATACATGCCTATGTTTCCTTCAGTTACTCGTTTAAAAGCACTATAAGCTTCATATAACTTCAAATAATCTTGTTCTGCAATGTTTAAATTATAATTTTCACGAGGGAACACCTCATTTCTGCCATTCTTCAGATACACATTTTTAACTTTACAATTATCAAACTGGCTGCTATCTTTTTCCTGATTGTCATCCCTCCCTGTTTGAAACAACACAGCTACAAACTCTGGCATGTCGTATTGTAGAGATTGGAACTCATTAGTAATTTCAAATTAAAAAAAATTACCCTCCACAGGCTTCTGAATGCATTGATCAGTATACAATTGAATCGGAATTTGAGGATTTTTCAAAATGTTGGCTTTGTATTTGAGAGCATAATTGGACTCATATTCAACTATAGGCATTCGTAACTCCATAGACTGGATCACACATTTCGCAGCTTCGGGTGAACTAGCCCCATTAGCTGTTCCACCTGCATTCAAGGTTTTGTATCTCATGATGGCATTATGATCATTGGGTGCTCTGCGAAATATGACACTCAAACCACCTTTCCACATAATTTCTTTATAATCAGAGAAAAATCCAAATAGCAATCTCATAGGGAACAGTACTGTGTGACTTGTTGCTTGAATTTTTGTTCCAGCTTCGAATCCACCAACTTTATAATATGCACTCTCTGATTTGGACAGTTTCAATGTCCCCACCGTAGTGGATGTAATTCCAGGACAATCAATCCTGTCAATTACTGTACCATGCTTCCTGACTCCAATTTGAGAAAATAAGAATGGAACAAAATTATCTATAAGTTTTAAATTAGCAGTAGCTGGATATTCTTCACCATTACTTTGTTTTACAATATCAAATTTTATATACAGATCAGATCTATGTGGATGAATGAACCCGTCCCCCACCGTGATGTCATACTGTATCTCTTTATTGGGCTGATTCAAATTTGCAAATGTCCTCCTGTTTGGAGGGAAAGACTGTAATTCATAACTCACGATATTTTCCACCTTGGTATTTATTTATATATTTTAAATATTAATTACTATTATCGCAGTGCTATTAGCACCGGCAAAATCGATGATCTTATTTTTCTCATTCGTAATTGTTATCTCTATGTAATTAATTTTATCAATAGAAACAAGGAAAATAGACTGGTGGGATTGGGGAATAGAAGATAGGTTCCATAAATTCGGAATTCGGTTTAAAAGTAGCAATGATACCTGTCTCCTTGTGACTACAAATCGAATTTTCTTCTGTTTTGATAATCATACCTTTGGCATTATTGCAGTGAATATTCAATGTCTCAATAGCTAATAATTTTGGTATAAATTTACCTATGTGCCTAACACCTGGTTCTAATTTGCTATTGTTCTCGAATCCTAAAAATTCTCCCATGGTAGATAAGTCCACTGTTTCATTGGTAGTTACAATCTCCACTCTGTGTGTAACAGAATTTTGAGAAAGCAAGACAGTGGTTGGAAGTTCAAATTGTAAAGTAGATAAGTTATACTGTCCAGGAGGAATAATTAATTTTTCATTACCTACTAATATAGTATTGTTGTAGGTAGTTACATTCGGAATCAGATACATACTGTATAATGCTCTCAGAGCTATGGATTTTGGATAGATAATATCATCATTAAGATGTAGTTTAAAAACCGAAGTCTCGCTGGAGAGATGAAAAATTCCCATATTTAATATATAATACAGCATTTTGAAAATCTTTTAATTTGATGTTTGGTATTTTATTTAAAATTCTGAGCATCCTAATGCAAACATGGCCACATATAAATTGATCGAAATCTTGAATACGATCATCGTTGTAATAAATTTTAACATGTTTCAAGTAACGAATTAATTCTGTAGAGGGTTCCCCTCCGAAAGAATCGAAAATAAAAGGATTGTCATTTTGTTTGTAATAGCATATCCAGTGAGTACCAACGTTTTCGGACTTGTCCAAATTCACCATGCAACATTCTCGAGAGTGAGGACTACCTTTAGGGAGAGAATCAGACATGAAAACCCCCTGAAGTGTTTAATTTTAAATATTTTCATTAAAGTTTCAATGTCTTTGTTCGTAAGAGCTTCTTTTCTTTTAATTTTCTGAGTGCTCTAGACCTCACACCACTGACTATTTTTTTCTCCATAGTAAGATTATGACGCATTTGCTCTTCTAGTTCTGCCTTATTTTTTTCGAATTAATTACAGTTTTGGCAATAGCAGCACTACCCCCAGCTAAGCTCCCAACTGTCCTCAATGCAGCCAGGATAGCTGGAATGCTGAATATGAATCCACCACTATGTGTTTTATTTCTTGTATTTTGCAATCTTTTCAATTGTGGTGTACTGAGTAATAATTTCATTCCATTTCCTTTAGCTATACATTGTCTCTTCGTTTCTTGTTGTTTTTTAGTTAAAATTGAATTAAGTTTTAATTTTTTTTAAAATCGTGATATGGTATTTGGTACACAACTCCTTTTGGTTTCATGTTGTTGTTATTATTTATTATTTTTATTTTCCAGTGTATTTATATTATATATTTATTTATATTACAAACCCCACCCTAATTTTTGTTTTGTATTCATAGCAATAGTTGTACCCAATGCTGTTATTCGTTCACCTAATGTTGCATCCTTGCTGGTTAATCTTCCAAATGCAGTCTCTTCTAATTTTTGATCAGCCACATGACGATCATCCAGATCTTTGTGTGTGTTGTATGCAATGTCATGTTCTTTACAAGCTGCATCCAGAGGATTAATACCCCTGTCTCCTCTTTCTAACCTTTTTCAAGTTTTGTCCCCGGACCACAGTATTGGTAACCATGTACGTGTAATTCGAATGGAAGTTTATTAATAATATCATTCACTAAACCTCGACCCTCTGATATATTCCAGAATTTAGGAGGTAAATTATTGATAATTTTAATTAAGTATCCTATACCTTTGGGATCGTTTACAATAAAATAAGCTAGTTTGTCACTAATCATGTTTACAATACCCATTTTCTCATTATGGAAGTTGTTGTTCCCAGCATTTTCTTCCCCTGCTATAACCAGCAATCTATCTATGAGTTTTCTAACATCGTTTACCCACACAAATTCTTTAGGTAGAGTATTGTATTGCTTGATACCACTACCGGTTTTGAGTTGGTTCCAGATGGGTTTGATCAGATTTTTGTATTTATCACCACTGCTCGATTTCACTCGCTTTTGACTGGCATCATTATTTTGGTACAGAGCATCAGAGAGTGTCAAAATTTCAGAGTAACTTTGATAATCATCTTCTGTAAAATTTTTTGGTTGTTTCTTAGTGATGAGCTCCCATAGCGCAACAGTACCAGGATATCTGGACCAGCTGTTTCTCCCACCCAAATGAATTTTTATGTTGTCCCCTTCAAATGTAACTTTAGATTTGAAAATTTTCCATACTACGCCTTCATACAATCCAAATACTTCATCTTTTTTGAGTTTTCCAGTACTCAAATAATCCCTTGCCAGGGGACCCAACTCGATTTTTTCTGATTCTTCTATAGCTGCTTTAGCAGGTGGTTCCTTAAGTACCAGAGGAGTGTGGATGCTGGATAATGGCGTAGGAGGGAAATCTGCATAATTTTTAGCAGTAAGAGGTACCAATTCATTGTTGAGGTTTTTATTTTGTTCTGTCACACCCTTAATCTCTTTACCAAGTCCTCGATTCTCTGATTTCCAACCTTTGAAACGTTTGGACAAGTACTCTCGTAATTTCGAATTATCATTCTATTTTGTGTTTTGTGATATTTATATTTTGAATAATGGTTATTTTATATCATTTCAACGTTTAAAAAAATCGTTGATTTTATTTCTGAATTTAACATTGTTAGGTTTACGAGTCATGTCTATAGTAACAAATCCAAAATCGTCGCTGCTCCAACAAGATGAACAAAATTTTGAAAATTGGTTGTAATTTAAGTCTCCTCCCACATAATCATCGTATATATGTTTCAAATTAGTATGATCTTGACGAAACAAACAGATTAGGTTTGTATTATCTCGTAGTAATTGTTTGGGAATTTTTGAATAAATTTGAGCTAAATAAAAGCAGTCTATTTCTTTGTGACGACCCTGTGTAAAAAAAATTCTAATTTCATTCTGGTTTTCCAGAATAACATCATCGAACACCACAACAGAATTTTTCAAACATTGGTCGAGAGGTTTTATTGTTGATGCAAATGTAGATATGCCCAGTCTCTCGTACAGCTTCATGAGTTGTTGGTATTTCGGTTGTTCTAAACTCTTTGAGAATACATACAAGTGTCTATTTTTCCAATCTAGCCAATTGGGGGGCAAGCAAGAAATTATCAACCAGCAAAGTGGTTTTTCCACAACCGGAAGGGCCTGCAATGAGGCATCTTATGTTATTAGGTAACAACTCTCCTTTTTTTATTAGTTTCCACTACATCTGGTAAACGCTGTACCACATTCCATGTTGGTGTCAAAGAATCACCTGGTTTGCTTCTATCCAACTTTTGTCTGCCAGACCTAACCATTTCACATACAATTTATTATCTTTCTTCTATATTTTCTCCATTAGATATGTATCTCGATATTTTGTTTTACTAAGTTCCTCTTCATAGAATCTCCCTTTCAATATTTTGTTATGATTATCTTTTATTATATATGTATTTATATTCCCTGGTAGAACTTGAACCACTGAGAATAACTCCGTACTCCAATTTTTAGTAAAACCCTTCTCGAATAACTGTTTATATTTACTGACCCTTACCTGATCCCCTATTTTAAACTTTGGCTTCTTGGTAGTGTATGTATGTTTTTGACAATAAACAGTAGAAATCAATCGTTGCTCATCAGATTTGGTTACCTCAGCAGGTTTCATGTGAATAGTACTGTGTACTGTATTGTTGTAATCATGAACTAGCTCGGGTAAAATTTGCACCCACTTATAATTGCCTTGTAGAGTAAATTGTCTCCACATGCGATTTTTTAATGTTCTGTTGAATCGTTCCACTATACTAGCTTTCAGATCACTGTATGTAGAATAATGTTTAATATTATGTTGTTGTATTAACTTAGCAAATGTAGAATTGTAAAATTCTTTCCCTCTGTCTGTCTGTAAATATTTTGGTATCCTTCCTTACTAAATATCAACTTAAAAGCCTCGGTAACGCAAGTACCAGTCTTGGATTTTAAGGGAACAGCCCATGCATATTTCCTAAAGGTATCAATAACTGTAAGCATATATTTGTAACCATGATTTATCTTATCCAAATTTTTTAAAGTCCCCCTTGGGTGGGCCATCTCAATCAGATCAGCCTGAAACAAATCATTCACACCTTTCGTTACCACGCTCAGTCGTTTGTAGTTACGACGAGCTGGTTTGTGTAATTCATTAACTCTATCTTGTCTTGACATCGGATTCTATAAGAAAATATGACATAAAATGGATTATCCTCGGGGTATAATTGTTTCCCTCAAAATAATAATTTGTCATTAGCTTGCACAGGGAAAACAGATAATTCTTGATCCATATTTATTTGATATTTCTTTCCAGATTCGTCCCAATGTGCAACAGGTATCTGTAGTGCTCTGTAGATGCCATCTTTTCTCTGTATGGTGAAATTTGGAACTTCCACATGCTTTCCCTTCTTCACATAGCCAAATTTTAAAAATGTAATTTCGCCATCAAGGAAAAATTCATGAGAATGACTGTAAGAGTAAAAAAAAAGTAGTAAAGTGTTCCCCTGTGCTTAGCACCACGCCATGAAGGCGTATAGGGGGTGTGGGGGTAACGCCCCACATTTTCTTGATCCGGTCGTGAGTGGGGGTGATGTGATCAGCACCACGCCCCTGACCGTCTTTACCCCGCAGGGTTTCCCCCAGGTACCCATGTTATTCGACGCTGGGTGGGCGCCGGGGCCGCTTCCAACGTTAGAAAAGTTCCCGGATTTGAATCGGCCGGGGATGTTACTGATTAGTTATAAGCACAAACAGTGTGAATAACAATGTCATAACACTTGGAGGATATGAGAATGTGCAAGTACGGTATCTTCGGTTCAGATATAAATGGACCGAAGTATACTGGGTTATTTTGCAAAAAAAGTTAAAATTGACTCATGATAGTCAATTATTTTTTACAGTTAAAAAGTAATAGATTTCGCTTTAGATATTTGAAAAAAGTGAAAGTTTCTTCAAAATAACACTTGGTACGAGGGCTATTATTGGATGTCATAGGGGAAATTATCTAAATCTTAGAATTTTTATACAATAAAATAGAAATTTAAGCTCTTGCGTAAAACAAATTTTCAGTTTTTTACACTTGGAAAATCAGCTAGAATCATGATTTTCAGTTAAATTACACTAAGAGAGATCACTACAAAATTGTTAGATTTTTTTTGGGGGGGGTGGCCGCTCGTGCCCCCTCTATAACTACTATCTGAAATTCTTTGAAATCGCAGGCCTCTCCGATGGCGCAGTTGTAGCGTTGTTGCCTTGTATTCAAGGGGTTCCGGGTTCGATACCCGGTGGAGGCACATGGCACAGTGGTTCGGATCCCACTTTAAACTGTAGGTCCAGTCCCGATTAGCCTTACTGTGCATACAGTGGACTTAAAACAACAATTCAACAACAATTCTTTGAAATCGCACAAAACCCATGTTAATTGGACATGTTCCAAAGAAAATAACCTCCCTTGCCTTTTCTAAAGAAGTTTTAACTGCGCAGCAGCTTTGAAAAATGTTGCCACATTTATTCCTCTTAAAAAATAAATAATTACCTAAGTTGCATTTATTTTACAAGTTAACCGACTAATCCAGGAGCTATTAAACTGCGTAGCAGTTAGTTACAAAAAAAATGTCGCCATTAAAAATGCCATGCCACGAATTAAAAAGAAATACTTGTCTTCCTTGCTTTTTTTCTATAAGAAGTTTTCAAACAGTGTTCATTCAGTCTACACGCAAAAAAAAACAAAAAACATTCGATCTCAAGTGTAGTGTGTTGGGAAATATTAATACCTCTATAACATAAAGATATATTATTATTATATACGTGGTTTGTCCCCAGAAGCCGTAACTTCATATAAATATTTGCTGGGGGGAGGTCAAGATTGACAATAGTAGTATAATCAGTTACGTTCAAAGTAACACTTGGTACGAGGCCTATTATTTTTATTAATTTAAGTACAGTGGAAAACCTATTTTGACGATGTTTTTGTTGATTTTATACTATTGCAAATCTGTGTTTTTTTACCTTACACATCGTACGAGTGTCATAATTTCTTACGAGTTAAATTACGTAACACCTACACCCACCTACACCTACGCACACCTACGCACACCCACGCACACCCACGCACACCCATGCACACCTACGCACACCTACACCTACACCTACACCCACGCACACCTGTTGCAACTTTGTGATTTTTACCTCATACATGGTACGAGGCCTATTGTTTTTATTAATTTAAGTAGTAGTATAATTGGGTTTCTTCATAATAACACTTGGTACGAGGCCTATTATTTTTATTAATTTAAGCACAATGGTAAACCCTATTTTGATGATGTTTTTGTCGATTTTATACTATTGCAAATCTGTGATTTTTTACCTCACACTTGGTACGAGTGTCGAGGTCTATTGCTTTTTATTAATTTAACCACAGTGGAAAACGTATTTTTACGATGTTTTTGTCGATTTTATACTATTGCAAATCTGTGATTTTTTCACCTCGTACTTGATACGAGTGTCATCATTTTTTACGAGTTAAATTACGTAACATTACATAATATTGTGATGCTCTCATATTAAGCTTCCTTTTATTGTATTTTTATAAGGGTAAACTATTGCTTGCATCATGCTTATGCAACAGGCTATTACATAACATTACGCAACATTACAATCGTACAGATGGTAACTTTTTGCATCATGTTTATGCAAACAGATTATTACGTAATGTCATGATGACTTGTATCTGACGTGGTGTTTTCTGATTAGCTTTTTGTCTCAGATGTTTTTAGGCTACTTAAAAAGTTTTTATGCATTACATGATTTGAATTTATGCAACCTATCTAAATACCACACCAAAATACTCTGCGATAGTTGCAGAGTCTGACATTTTCTTGATATTTTACAATATATACCAACATGAGAAATAACACTAAAGACCAAACATACCGAGGAATAGTCTTACAAAAAAAAACTGAAATTCAATAAAATAGTAATCTGTCATAAGATGTGACGTGACAGATTTGTCAGTTTTGCGAGATCAGTTGAAGAGTACGGACGTGTTGTTGCAGTGCTCCTCTATACATTTTTTCATGTGCTAAGCACAGGGGGATTTTTTTACTATATGTGATTATTAATTTTTTTTATACTTAGTACAAATATATACGTTATATATAATAAAAATAGCTAATATAAATTAAAATGTCATGAATATTTTGGGTTTAAAAAGCAACAACATAATCAGCCTGTATAGAGAATTCCAGTAAACATGGATGTATTTAGAGAAATTTATCATCAATTGAAAGGGTTACTTCTTGTTCACTTGAATAGTATTTGGTCTCATGTTGACGAGGATACTGGAAAGCTCTTATTTGTATTTAATAATAACTTATCATCATATAAGTTACCTGTTAGTGGGAAAATTCAAATAAACATTTCTCCACCCAATGCGGCAGTTTTGTACATAGGTCGAAATTTGTATAGAATTAAATATAGTACATTACTTCCTGATACGTCTTATGATGTGGAAGCTGGTGAATTTTTGTATGCTGAGATAATTGGAGAGTATGATAAATTGATTCCTTTGTTTATCGAAATAAGAATAATCTATCCTCTTATTAATATATAACATACCTAAAACAAAAAAAAACAAAAAAAAAACAAAAAAACATGGATATATTTGGTAATAGAAGGCGACAGGAGATTCCAGATAATTCCAGCGAGATTGCTAGTTTAGATGTACGTCTAAAGAAACTGAAATCAGATTTACTCATATTACAGAATTCGCTAAATCTAAATATTCAAGCAGAGATTACAAATCTTCAAACTCAACTGATTGATCCTATATTAAAAATTGATGGAGAACTGAAATCTTTGCTTGAGAAATATACTAATTTAGCTTAAAGTCTTCAGAACTTAGAAGAGAATATTGCCAACTTGAAAAACGAACTTGATAAATTTAGACAAATCCAGAGAACGAATACCGAACAGCTGATACAGCAATTAAATGACCAAGGCAAATAGTATTGGTACCGAACTACAAACCATCATCCAAAATATCAAAACTCAAGAAGAATATGAGCAGGTAAATGATAGTATTGCTAAATTGCAAGAACAGTTTCAATCGTTTGAAGTTCCTACATTGCAAAGTATCAAATCTGAATTACAGACAGATGAACTGCATACAGCTATAACAGAACTTCAATCGAAACTACAGACATTGGAAGATTTTATCAATAATTTACCTTCATCTTTTGAATTAAATGCTATTTCTCGGAGCGTTGCTGACATAAAATTACAGTTGGAGACTTATGAAGATTTTTGGAAGATACAAGGTACCATAGCTCACATAGAAAATACTATGGCAACTATGAGAAATGAGGTAACAAGTGTACAGGAAACAAGGAATCGAAACTGCCTGGCATTACTGATTTTCTAGCTAGAGTTCAACAGCAAGTTACTAAGCTTGAAAGCTTGAATACTGAATCAGAATTATCGCATTTCCATCATCTTATTGACGACATTCAGAGTAAATTAGAGACACTGCAACAGTCTACACCTACGCAGGATGACATAACGCAACTGCAAGAAATTTTGAAAAATGCAGCTGATGCAACAGAACTCGATGCTATAAAATTAACTCTTACCACACTTCAGAATACTGTAGCTGCTTTGCCTACTTCTCAGGAAATCAGAGCTATGAGAAGAGCAGTACATCGAATTTTAAAATCTGAGGATATCAAAAACATTCAAGCAGAAATTGCGGAAATCAGAGAAACTATTGCTAGTCTCCCCAACAATCAAATAATTAACGAATTACATGCATTATTTACAGAAATCAGAAGTCAAGTACACGATCTTGGTACCCAGAGTTCTAAATTGAAACTTGTAGAAAATTTACAGGAGATTATTTTAAATATTATGTTATAAATTACCACTCTTGAAGCAAGTCAAGAATCTGCTTTATCAGTTGTTGCTACTACACTTCACGATCTCAAAAAGGAATATAAACAACTGTATGTTGATGTAAAAATTAAACCTAGCTACGACGAGTTGGTTCGTACTATCAACGAACACTTGGAACCGGTATTAAGCAGACTTGATGACGTAGATACTCGTCAATTTTATTCTATGGAAATTGTTAGGTTACAAAGTGTTCCAAATGCTCGAGGACACTGGACGTACGTCAATGCTGGCAATGTTTACAAATTATATCTGTACACTCAGATACATGAATTTTGGGTTGATTGTAGTTTACGATTTCTGAAGTTTAGTTTTCTAAAACATGGAAAACATATTGAAGTTCCTCAGTTTATTATAGTGCGAAAAGATGGTATACTCAAGGCAGTTCAAATACCTATTGATTACTGGGATGAGTCTACCATTAAATATAAAGTACATGACGACGAACAATTATCAGTTTTTGATATTGAAATTGGTGACAAGCTAGTATTTGACATAAAGCGGTTATACCCTGAGGACAATCCATTTTATGCGATACTCTCACTTCGAACTCGATGTCAAGACAAGATATAGTTCATGAATTACACAAACCAGCCCGTCACAATTACAAGCGATTAAGTGTAGTAACAAAAGGTATAAATGAAATCTTCCAGGCTGATCTGATTGAGATGGCCCCCTCAAGGGGGACTTTAAAAAATTTGGATAAGGTAAATCATGGTTACAAATATATGCTTACAGCAAATATGCATGGGCTGTTCCCTTAAAATCCAAGACTGGTACTTGCGTTACCGAGGCTTTTAAGTTGATATTTAGTGAGGGAAGGATACCAATATATTTACAGACAGATAGAGGGAAAGAATTTTACAATTCTACATTTGCTAAGTTAATGCAACAACATAATATTAAACATTATTCTACATACAGTGATCTGAAAGCTAGTATAGTGGAACGATTCAACAGAACATTAAAAAATCGCATGTGGAGTCAATTCACTCTACAAGGCAATTATAAGTGGGTGCAAATTTTACCCGAGCTAGTTCATGATTACAACAATACAGTACACAGTACTATTCACATGAAACCTGCTGAGGTAACCAAATCCGATAAGCAACGATTGATTTCTACTGCTTATTGTAAAAAGTATAAATATACTTCCAAAAAGCCAAAGTTTAAAATAGAGGATCAGGTAAGGGTCAGTAAATATAAACAATTATTCGAAAAAGGTTTTATTAAAAATTGGAGTACGGAGTTATTCTCAGTGGTTCAAGTTTTACCAGGGAATATAAATACATATATAATAAAAGATAATCATAACAAAATATTGAAAGGGAGATTCTATGAAGAGGAACTTAGTAAAACAAAATATCGAGATACATATCTAATGGAGAAAAATATAGAAGAAAGATAATAAATTGTATGTGAAATGGTTAGGTCTGGCAGACAAAAGTTGGATAGAAGCAAACCAGGTGATTCTTTGACACCAACATGGAATGTGGTATAGCGTTTACCAGATGTAGTGGAAACTAATAAAAAAAAAGGAGAGTTGTTACCTAATAACATAAGATGCCTCATTGCAGGCCCATCAGGTTGTGGAAAAACCACTTTGCTGGTTCATAATTTTTTGCTTGCTTTCAATGGGCTAGATTGGAAAAATATACACTTGTATGTATTCTCTAAAAGTTTAGAACAACCGAAATACCAACAACTCATGAAGCTGTACGAGGGACTGGGCATAGCTACATTTGCATCAACAATAAAACCTCTCGACCAATGTTTGAAAAATTCTGTTGAAAGAAAATCAACGACTTTTTAAACGTTGAAACGATATAAAATAACCATTAATCAAAAAAGAAATATGACGAAACATAAAATAGAAGATAATTCGAAATTACGAGAGTACTTGTTCAAACGTTTCAAAGGTTCGAAATCAGAGAATCGAGGTTTTTACGAACAACACAAGCGTCAAGACCAACCTATTATCGATGCAATCAGTGGTCTCTGTAAAGAGATTAAAAGTGCTACAGAATAAAATAAAGATCTCAGCAATGAATTGGTACCTCTTATTGCTAAAAATTATGCAGATTTCCCTCCTACGCCATTATCTAGATGATCTACACCCCTGGTACTTAAAGAACCACCTGCTAAAGCAGCTATAGAAGAATCAGAGAAAATCGAGTTGGGTCCCCTGGCAAGGGATTATTTGAGTACTGGAAAATTCGAAAAAGATGAAGTATTTGGTTTGTATCCAACTATGGAGGGAAATAGAAGGTGTAGTATGGAAAATTGGCAAATCTAAAGTTACATTCGAAGGGCACAACATAAAAATTAATTTGGGTGGGAGAAACAGCTGGTCCAGATATCCGGGTACAGTAGGGCTATGGGAGCTCATTACCAAAAAAATTTACAGAAGATGATTATCAAAGTTACTCTGAAATTTTGACACTCTCTAATGCTTTGTACCAAAATAACGATGCCAGTCAAAAGCGTATAAAATCGAGCAGCGGGGATAAATACAAAAATCTGATTAAACCTATCTGGAATCAACTAAAAACTGGTAGTGGTATAAAACAATACAATACTCTACGTAAAGAGTTTGTATAGGTAAACGATGTGAGATAACTTATAGATAGGTTGCTGGTTATAGCATGGGAAGAGAATGCTGGGAACAACAACTTCCATAATGAGAAAATTGGTATTGTAAACATGATCAGTGACAAACTAGCTAATTTCATTGTAAACGATCCCAAAGGTATAGGATACTTAATTAAAATTATCAATACTTTACCTCCTAAATTCTGGAATATATCAGAGGGTCGAGGTTTGGTGAATGATATTATTAATAAACTTCCATTCGAGTTACACGTACCTGGTTACCAATATTGTGGTCCTGGTACAAAACTTGAGAAACAAATAGAAAGAGGGGATAGGGGTATTAATCCTCTGGATGCAGCTTGCAAAGGACATGATATTGCATACAACACACAGAAAGATCTGAATGATCGTCATGTGGCTGATCAAAAACTGGAGAGGCAGCTTTTGGAAGATTAACAAGCAGAGATGCATCATTGGGTGAAAAAATAACAGCGTTGGGTACAACTATTGCTATGAATACAAAACAAAAATTAGGGTGGGGTTTGTAATATAAATACCCTGAAAAATAATAATAACAACAACAACAACATGAAACCAAAAGGAGTTGTATACCAAATACCATATCACCTTCTTAAAAATTTAAACTTAATTCGATTTTAACTAAAAAACTACAAGAAAAGAAGAGGCAATGTATAGCCAAAGGAAACGGAATGAAACTATTACTCAGTACACCACAATTAAAACGATTGCAAAATACAAGAAAAAACACAAAGTGGAGGATTTATATTCAGCATTCCAGCTATCTTGGCTGCATTGGGGGCAGTTGGGAGCTTGGCTGGGGGTAGTGCTGCTATTGCCAAATCTGTAATTGATTCGAAAAAAAATAAGGCAGGACTAGAAGAGCAAAAGCGTCATAATCTTGCCATGGAAAAAAAAATAGGCAAAGTTGTGAAGTCGAGAGCACTCAGAAAATTAAAAAAAAGAGAAGAAGCTCTTTCCAACCAAGATATTGAATCTTTAATAAAATATTTAAAATTAAACACTCAGGGGGGTTTTCATGTCTGATTCTCTCCCTAAAGGTAGTCCTCACTCTCGAGAATGTGGCGTGGTGAAGATGGACAAGTCCGAAAACGTTGGTACTCACTGGATATGCTATTATAAACAAAATGACAATGCTTTTTTTTCGATTCTTTCGGAGGGATACCCCCTACAGAATTAATTCGTTACTTGAAACATGTTAAAATTTATTACAACGACTATCGTATTCAAGATTTCGATCAAATTATGTGTCGTCATGTTTGCATTACGATGCTCAGAATTATAAATAAAATACCAAACATCAAATTAAATTTTTTCAAAAAGCTGTATTATGATTAAATATGGGAATTTTTCATCTCTCCAGCGAGACTTCGGTTTTGAAACTACATCTTAATGATGATATTATCTATCCAAAATCCATAGCTCTGAGATCATTCTACAGTACGTATCTGATTCCGAATGTAACTACCTACAACAATACTATATTAGTAGGTAATGAAAAAATAATTATTCCTCCTGGACAGTATAACTTATCTACTTTACAATTTGAACTTCCAACCACTGTCTTGCTTTCTCAAAATTCTGTACCACACGG
Source organism: Lepisma saccharinum (assembly GCF_977018435.1). Taxonomy (NCBI): domain Eukaryota; kingdom Metazoa; phylum Arthropoda; class Insecta; order Zygentoma; family Lepismatidae; genus Lepisma; species Lepisma saccharinum. The sequence goes on from NC_139248.1 coordinate 28,762,410, forward strand.
AGTAGAGATTGTAACTACCAATGAAACAGTGGACTTATCTACCATGGGAGAACTTTTAGGATTCGAGAACAATAGCAAATTAGAACCAGGTGTTAGGCACATAGGTAAATTTATACCAAAATTATTAGCTATTGAGACATTGAATATTCACTGCAACATTGCCAAAGGTATGATTATCAAAGCAGAAGAAAATTCGATTTGCAGTCACAAGGAGACAGGTATTATTGCTACTTTTAAACCGAATTCCGAATTTATGGAACCTATCTTCTATTCCCCAATCCCACCAGTCTATTTCCCTGTTTCTATTGATAAAATTAATTACATTGAGATAACAATTACGAATGAGAAAAATAAGATCATCGATTTTGCCGGTGCTAATAGAACTGCGATAATAGAAATTAATATTTAAAATATATAAATAAATACCAAGATGGAAAATATCGAGAGTTATGAATTACAGTCTTTCCCTCCAAACAGGAGGACATTTGCAAATTTGAATCAGCCCAATAAAGAGATACAGTATGACATCACGGTGGGGGACGGGTTCATTCATCCACATAGATCTGATCTGTATATAAAATTTGATATTGTAAAACAAAGTAATGGTGAAGAATATCCAGCTACTGCTAATTTAAAACTTATAGATAATTTTGTTCCATTCTTATTTTCTCAAATTGGAGTCAGGAAGCATGGTACAGTAATTGACAGGATTGATTGTCCTGGAATTACATCCACTACGGTGGGGACATTGAAACTGTCCAAATCAGAGAGTGCAAGAGAGAAAGAGGAGAGGAGAAGGAAGAAAATGAAGGAAAAAGAGCGTGATATATAAAGCCCAATTCACATTCGATATGAAAGTATATATTTTTAGCCTTTTAGGTGAAAGTATAGTGGAAGCCACCTGCGAGAAAGTTCCAAAACAACTTTCTATTAGTCTGGAGGGAGTAATGTTTTGTGTATATAATGCCCTGTTTTTGGTATCTTGTTACTTTTGTACTTGATACAGAGTCTGATGAAGACCTTGCTAGAAGGTTGAAACGTTACGTTTAGTTTATGTTTTTAATAAAATAAATTACTGCCTTGGTCAGCATATTTATATTTTTTCATAAGTCATATGTATATGATGTAAAGAATGAGAGAGTGATAGAACAATTTTAATAGGAGAGAATAATATATAAAAAATTAGACTACGTGTGGATTTTTTTTGTTATTTTCAAAATTTTGGTTTGATGTTAGGTTTATTTCTTTTTCACATGTGTTGAGTGCAATTATTATTAACTTCTAAACTAAAGTGCCCCCAAGGCAAAGTATGGATTCCACACTCGAGAATACACCTCTTGTCGTCGTGTGGATCAGGGCTACTTTTTTTATTTTATTTGTTGTAATCTCATGGTTTGAGCTTTGCATTCTATTATCCTCTTGAAGTATTCTCGACTGTGAAGAAAGGCAATCAATATAATCCTGGAATATTAGTTTGTTTTCCACGGTATCTTTGCACGTTCCTTTTGCTTTCTTCGTGACGCTGCTTTCTGTTCTGAATGTATACATCTTCGAAGGCAAACCAGCAAACTCAACAATAATATCACCGTTACACTCATGTTTCAATTTACCGAGAACCTTCTTGTTGCGGGAAGAAATTCCAAATCTGTTAGGTTGAGGATAGGAAGATGTGTCGAAAGACCCAAAAATATGGAAGGATGTTTAAGATCTTCGTAGAGGTTGGGTGTTTGTATGTCATAAATAAAACTATCAGTGTCTATGTACAAAATTGACAGCTTATCATTATAGAAAGGTTTCATAATATTATAGTGAAATTCGAACATGTACAGTTTTGACAAATCGAGAACTGTTGCACCAACGTAAATAGGTTTTCTGAATTTTATTAATTTTATATCTAGATTAAAAATTGTTAAATTCTCGTAAATTTTTCGCGATTTGAATCTAAAATTAGATACCAATTTTCTACATTTATTGTTATCTGAAACCAATTTTATGTCTACATGCTTTCTGACGTTCTCCATCGTTTTTCCATAAACGGCATTATTCATTAGTTTATAAAAATCTTTATCTAATTCTGAAATGGCAGCTGTTCTGTATCTGGTGTTGGTCTCAATATAAGATTTTAAGAGTGGCCTGGAGGTTGGCATGAAAGTAGTTTCCTGGCCCGATGCGATACAGAGACACCTAGCGACATATCAGAGGATTAGGAAGAGAACCTTCCTCCCTTCACCACCCCCTCCCCTCCGCGTGACTCCCGCAGTGAGGTTTCCAGGAAAAGGACACCCACCTGTTTCTTTTCATTCTGGTTTCGGAGGCTAAAATTTCTCCACTGGCAAAGCAATTCGCATTTCACTGCTTGCTGGCTGACTCTTGCATGGAACGAGAAGAGTGGCAGGCTCCTGAGACAGAACCTTCATCGCTGAAGTTTTGATTGAATAAATTTGGTTGATTACAGTGGCTACTTTAATTATGTTCAATTTTCTTGTTGAGGTTAGAGTTATCAATTGAGAGTAAAGAAGGAAAGAAGGAGGTAGAGAATATCAGTTGAAAGAAAGTATTTTTTTAAGGGGGTGTTCTTTTATACAAAATCGATATATAATAATAATGATAATAATAAGGCAAGAATTAGTAACAATTAAAGGAGAAAGACGGACAAAACAATGTAACAAAATGTACAGTAGTAACAAAGATGTCAGGAAACAATAGTATAATATTGAACATACACTTTGATGAAGTAGTTTTCTTTGTTATGATCTGAATTAAGTCCCTTTGCACAGTTCTCATCGTTGGAGTTCACAGCAGCTTTAATCGGCCAAGATTGATTGATTTTGTTTATTTTACTTCGCCTTTCTGCCACTCTTGGCTAATGATGATATGATGTAATCGATGAAGAGACGCTCACGAAGGACACGTATGCCCAGACTGGATTCGAACCCGGGACCACTGGCGTCGTAGCGAAATGAGATAAATACTCCGCCACGGGGCCGGCTAATCGGCCAAGGGTGGGGACAAACTCTCAGTGGTGATGGGAATCCCCTGTGGAAACATATGACCAGTTCCTGCATCACATTAGTTGCTTTCTCCTATTGTGATTTTTCCCAATGTTAATTGATTGCTTCCCAAGTGAAATTTCAGTCCAACTAATTATAGTATGATCTTCAAGGTCAGCACTATACGTGTTATGAAGAATTCGAAGTAATAATTTGTCAAGTTAGAAAGTCAGCAAAAATTATGTTTTTAAATTTTACATTAATTGAAGATTTGCAAAGAAACAGTAAACCTATTTGTTGGTTGATTGATTTAATGTTTTAAGTCCACTTTATGCACAGTAAGGCTAAGAGGGACTGGACCTACAGTTTAAAGTTGAATCCGAACCACTATGTGCCTCCACCGCGTATCGAACCTTGAACCCCTTGATTACAAGGCGATGACGCTACCACTGCGCCATCGGGGAGGCCAGTGTAAACCTTTTCGTAATCGTTCCACTCCAAAAACAGATGTTTCTGTAAGAGCCACATCATGTTTGTTTGGAAGTAGTGATGTTCTATGACACACACACACACACACACACACACACACACACATACATATCCTCAACAGGTCCTATAGACCAGCAATGTCAAACTCAATTCGTGAGTAGGGCCGCATAACGATAATGTCAAAACTATCCGGGCCACGCATCTACCGTAGAACCCCAACACCTTAAAATCCAGAACTAAGTGGTTCGACCCAATGGGGCCGAGGGGGGGGGGGGATTCCAGTGATTATTATTGCAGCATCGATATGTAAATTATATAGACCTCCCCCCATATTTTTTCATGGTTATAGTATTTTACATGTTACTTTCGAGTATAAATTGGTTACAATTGTAACTGTTTGTTTGCAATTATAGTTTCGTTTCGCACAGATTTCACTGTTTTTTTTAACAAGCTTCTCAAAAGTGTGCAATAAGTTTTTTGTTAGCATGAAACTCTTAATGCAGACAACAAATGTTTTGTCAGTCATTCTTGATCATTCGGCTGTTTCATTAATGTTCATTATGGAAAACAACTTTTCACCAAGGCAAGTGCAACCAAAATTAAAAAAAATTTCTACAGCAAAATAGCTTATTCGAGGATACTGCTATGGGAGATATAAGAAAAATCAAGGATAGCCCACCTATACGAGTTGCACTGCAATTAAATAAGTTCCATTCGAAGTCAGGACTTGCACACGCATCATCAAAAGAAAAGGGAGCAGAGCAGAATAAGATTATTGTCCTTCGCACACTCTGAAGTCTCGAAACCTGTTTCCAACTTCATCACGTAGTATTTTTACTGTGAACAAATATTCCTGTCATTCCTAGTATTCCTGAGAAGTTGGGAAGGACAAATTATAACTTTATTAAAAAGTTTTCATATAACGGAAGACTGTAACTTTGCAAAATGACCTCCACTTCCTTCAAAATATCAACTCTTGTGTCACGGGGAGGAATCATTCAAGTAGTTTTACTGTCATATCGAGATAAGAATCGCATCCACGAATGAAGGGAGCTAACCGAGCTAGCTCACAGACGTGCGTAATTTCGCATATTGTGAGGGAAAAGGCAACAACACGAACAATTTTCGCTTTCAATTGTTCATTGACTAAGTCATAAATCCTCTCCTCAGCTGTATTTCTGATGTTTTTATTAGCGTTGCTTTTCTGCCACGTTTGCCTAATGGCGACGATGAGGATGAGTAATGATACGATGAAATTGATGAAGGGACACATACAAAGAAAACCCATGCTCAGGCCAGGATTCGAACCCGCAACCTCTGGTGTCGCAACGGGTTGTGATAACCACTCCGCCACAGATTATGGCAAATTTATTTCGTGATAAAGAAATACTTCTGAATGGATTTATTTTATCAGCGTACAAAAGTTCTACGCTTTTCAGTATTCACTTCGCAACAAAAGTAAGCATTTCACTTGAAAAATCTACATTCCTCTTCTATAGTCCTTTTCTTACTCCAACGAAGTTTGGGCAGCGATATGGTTCTCTGAAACTTTTACAGAAACTGGCTTTTCTTCCAGGTAAATCCTTGAAAATCAAGAAACAGACTCATAGGCGACAGAAAGTATGCACGCTGCCCTCCCCCAGCTGGCAAGATATTTTCGTACTTCAGAAGTAACCTGTCAATCACCTTGCTTAGTTGACACAACACCTACTCTATAATGGAATGTATACCTGTGTAGGGAAAATTGGTCAATGTGTTGAAGTTTGGATGAGTCTGGTCTTGTATCACGAGAAAAGAGAAAACGGGATAACTACAAATGTATAGATAATTTCAAGCATGAAGTGTTAAGTGGGGCCAAGGCGGGCCGCATTAACGTATGCTGGGGCCTACATGCGGCCCGCGGGCCGCGAGTTTGGCTGGCCGAAATATCAGGAGAAAAGTTGTTACGCTTCATCCACGAGACTCAAACCTGCGCGCGTCCCGTAGCTGGAGTCCCAGGTACCAAACTCGGGACCTTTTGACATTATGAGGTTCATCTTTACCATTACGCTATAGGGGAGGCAAAATATATCCGAAACTAAGAAGACATTTTGAATGGACATGTAGAATGTAGGAGGCAGGGTTCGCGCTGAAGAGGAAGAAGACAGGGAATTCTCCCTCCCCTTTCCTAACCTGTACATCTCTAATGTAATTCTCAACCAAGCCAAGAATCTTGTCCTTCTACATTTTATGTCGCTTTTGTTATTGTTAATGAAGAATTCAAATTAATAATTTCTTTAAATCTCAAGTTAGAAAGTCAGCCAAAATTATCTTTTTATACTAAATTTTACATTAATTGAAGATTTGCAAAGAAACAGTAGACCTTTTCATGATCTTTCCACTCCAAAAACAAATATTTTGTAAGAGTCACATCAAGTTTATGATTGGAAGTAGTGAAGTTCTAGGAACCACACACACACACACACATATATGTAAGCAACAACAATAGTAGGTTATTGTAATTTGGAGAGGATGTGATTTGTGAGCGGAACAAGCATGGGAATTTAACGAAGTTCCGAATCATCAATTGTGTGTGTGTGTGTTCACGTATTTCCTATCTGCACAAAGTACTACATGTGAGGTAAAACTATCGAAATGTAAAAAGAGGAAGCGCTACCACCCTCCCCGCCTTTTCTACATTTTATTCAAATCGAACACGAGGCACGTATCTAGATATATATATTTCGGAGGGGTGTCCTAACGTAATGTCTCAAAATAATAATATTAATAATGTTAAATTAAAATAAGTATAATTATATTAAATTAATTAATATATTTTTATTACATGAATAGGTAAGAAGGCGGTATAACAACAGTGCAGTATAACATCACGTATTCATTATCTAGCTTACGTGTAGTTAAGGTCGGCAAAATTTGTAAAAAATAGAAACTGCCCTGGCAAGGAAATTAATGTCAAATAGATAAAGAATATAATATTTATTGAGTATGAAAAAATGATGTTAGATCCAGTTGACGAAAGTAAAATTCCTGGTAATATTTTGTTTGCATATTATTATAAGTAGTAATAATTCTTGCATAAATCTTCTTTGGTACTGTCATTCAAAATCGTATTGCTTTCCAATATTCTTGCGGAAATAAACAATTTGCGATTAAACAACAACCTTATTTTCATTACTTAATTGAAGTTATTTTATAATCTCATTATTTTCATTATTTAATTTTTGTACTTGGTAAGTCTTTCGGGGGGAGGTTGGGACACCTGGACCCCCTAAATACGTCCTTTGCGGTAGGGGTCGAGATAAAGTTACTGTGTCACTGGTTGCAATTCACGGTAAATATGCTCTGCTTCTCTACACTCAAACATACACAAACTCATGGCCTTTCTGCTTTCTTGGTTTCTTGCCTGGGAAAGAGGCAATAAATCAAGCTGTGACAGCTACGGCACCTTCTGACGAGGGGACGGAACCCAGCTGTGCAGAGGATTCAAACACCCGCGCGAACTAGCCCTCCCGTCAGCCTGGGGCAATTTTCGAACAGATACATCTAGTGGCCAAGTGGCGAACTATCATGAATGAAATTCGGCTGAAGCGGCCGTATCTTTCGCCGTCGATAATACATGACATTTTTAAACAATCATTTTGGGCTGTGCAAGTGACTGTTGAAAGAAAAGCCCTCCCTAGCTTAGTCATAAAAGGATTGAGCATTACGTTAGTACGCATCATAATGGCCATTTTCGTTGGTGCTACCCACAAATCGTATAACCATTCTGTGCTTATTTACGTATTTCCTTATGGGAAATTGAAAAAAAAATAATGGAATTTGTGCACATTTATCGAACTGAAATTGCATAAATGTGTCATGTACTCAAAGTTTCATAAAGTAAGTTCACATCTACTGTGTGTTTTCCGGCAAATTTTTGTCCTAAAACGTTATATTCAACAAAATGCAAAAAAGCCCATGTTAAATTTAAGCACTTTTCACGGCGACCTTCGCCAAACTCCACCTCCCTCTTAACCATGGAGAGTGTTTGAACTTGAGAATTCTTCTCACATTTACTACCTGAAAACCCTTCCCAATCAAAAACTGGAGATTCTTGTAGTGGACGACATATCTCTCTTTTCTCTCCAGAGTTAACATAAGCTTGCTTTGATTAAAATCAGGTGGACATTTAATTTCGGGAGCCGGAGGTAAATCGGAAAAAAATATCATGCAAATTATTTGGGAATTCAATGTCTACCTCAATGAACAAACCAAATTCACGATCGTCGAAATGATTCATATCAATTGAAATAGGATCTATTCACTCGAATCCTCCGTATGGAAGTTTTTGTATCATTGCGAACCCGTAGAGATTATTTACGTCAGCGTAAAATATGTAATTCGATCGTCGATTTGCATCGTATTGATTCCCAGACATGTGAATCTTGTTTGCTTTTGCATGTCTCTGCGAGCATTGCACCATCCCCCATGTATCCCTCTTTCTATAAAAAGTAACATGTCCACATCCGATATCAATTCCAACTTGATCCTGGTCTGGAGCAACATAGCAGACCACGCCAAACCAGGAAGACTGTAGAAGTATGCTAAATCTAATTTATAAATATTTATTGCTGTTTTTCTGAATACCTAAAAGACATCTGCAAGTATTGTTATGTCTAATTTGAGATATGCATCGTGATAATCTCCGAGAGTATTGCATCTAAATTCCTTCCATATTAATTTCGCATGTTCGTATTCTTCATTCGTAATTTTGGTGGGTCTTTTTGAGGTGGGAGAGTGTCATCATCAAATTTAGATTAATCGGTTACATATTCATAAGGATAAATACCTTTACGTTTAATCAGTTCTATGTGTATGTTGGGAAAACTAGCTTTTGTAATTTTAAATTGTTCGTCAGTAAGTTTACTCGCTAAAGCATCGCGACCTGCCGATAGGAATCTAAAATAATCTAGAAAACTCATCTCTATGATTTCATTCGTTCCTGGAATTTTAACTTTCTTACTTATAGAAATATAACGTTCTTCGTTTTGAGCAAGAATATCTATTTTTTGCGTATCGTATCCAAGATTCCTAATTGAAAAGTGGAAGTCGTAATTGGATCCATTGTGAAAAAATATTGGTACGAATTTAGGTTTCTGGATCTGAAGGTTGCAGGTGTTACAGATTCCACTAATGTAGTTTCCGGTGAAATGATTATGGTGAAATATTTTCCGATTTTCATCCGTAAAATGTTGATCACACACCGGACACGTTTCAATGTTATTGTAAGATTGAAGTTCATCACTAGATAATGGAAGCATTGATTTCGATTGGCATAAGAAGCTGCCAATGTTCTCAACCTCCTCCACCATCTTTTTAAAAAAGAGTTCAATAACATTCGGTCCGCGATATATATATGGTTTATCTATCCTATCCTGCCAAACAACAACATATCCAAAACTATTTGGATCATGAAGCTGGTACGCTGTTGTAGAAGAAAATTCGGGATCCGGATCGCAATAAGACAATGGTTTGAGAAAAGCCTCAAAGTCTGCAATGATAATGGCCGGATGTTCCAACAATGCCTTGTGCATTTTAAATTCTTCGAATGCATTTGCTTTGGGCATCAACATACGAGCCGGTCTGTTGACTCCACAGTGGATTTTATGTTCAGCAAGTTTTTGTTTGGCAATTTCTTGATTTTTAAAATCTTGGTAATTACGTTGGTCACGATCGTCGAATACGGTTAAACACCTTGGACAAACTTCGATGTGTGCATGAAAGTTGGTTGTTTGGCTTCTGACCAAGCTGGAGAGTGAACGAATTAGCGTGTAATGATGGACATCATCGTCAGCAATAAGAAGCAGATTGATTTCCACGGCTTCGTCATCAACAATATTAGTTATCCTAACGGGATGCACAAAATGCTTAACTGAAGTATACGAATATACATTTATAGCTAATCGTTTTCCTTCTCCATTTCGTGCCCTGTTTTCAAACTTTGTTATGTCAGAAATAGTAACAGGGTATTCGATGCCTGTCATAGCATATTCAATCTCATCGATATATTTCTTATAGCGACTAACCTGTTCCGAATTATTTTAACAATGAACCGGGTGAAGCGCCGCTAAAATGCACCACATAAAACACTTATTGTCAGTGTTATGAATATTCAGCACGGCTCTCTTATGCTGAATTTCTACTGGAAGTGGAACGTAGCTGGAAGCAGAAAAAGGTGTAAATTTGTTTACATAAGCGATTAATCTGTGAGGAATTCCGCATAAAGACCAACCCGAACCCTCACCCTTGAACTCGTCGCGTTTTCTAATCAATTCACTAGTAAGATTAGAATAAAAAACGTTCAAATTATCAATGTCTGCCAAATAAAGAACTTGGTTTTTCGTTTTGTGGGAAAAAAATATTTCTTGTACCATTGGTTTTCTCATATTTTCAGATTAGATCAACATATACTTTTATGGAGTTGTTTTCCAGTTTATTTTTCAAAATATTTATGATAGATGTTTTAATTTCATTCAAGAAACTAGAAATATCACAGCCTGGTTTCGAAGTAAAAAGAAAATCCAGAAGTTGGTTGTTGAATGCAGATCTAATCGGATTTTGGTCATTAGACATCTTAATTTGTTTGGAAGTAAAGCTTCAGTTTCAGGATGATCAATTTTTCTTTTCAACGTTCCATGCCCGGTTGATGCCTTGCAAATTTTCAGGTGTTTACTTAAATGTGCAATGCTAATTATTTTTTCGCATTGAGGACAAGGCTTAGTAGGTTACAAACAATTTATTTTCGAACCTGTTTCGCTACATCTGGCCCTATGCTTGCTAATATTAGTTTTGGAGATTGATCTCCCACAAATAGCACATTCGATGAAATTGGTAGATGGCATTTTTTTAAATATGCTTTAAGTAAATAAAAATAAGACGCACAATCGACTCAAAATTCAATGAGATAATTACAATAATTGATAGAATGTAACTTTAAAAAAACAATAATTATATCTATAATAGAATTTTTCAGCTCAGGTATTTATATATAAATTTTCTCGGGAAAATAAAAAAAACGCACAATTAAGTCAAAATTCAATCTATGTGAAAAAACCACTTAAATCACGTTCAAAAAAAATAAATATTTGTACCAAGTATATAAAAAATAATTAATAATTACGATAAAATTTTTAGCTACGTTATTTATATAGAATTTTTCCGAAGACAACAAATAACATCCAATCACATCAAAACTAAATCTGATCAAAATTACTATAAAAAACCCACTTGAAACACCTTTAAACTTGAAATAATAAATGGTATGTTGTTTTAAAATAAGTTTAAAAACTTAGCTTTTATCAAAAAATGAGGAGCACTGCAACAACACCTCCGTACTCTTCAAACACTCTCACGATACTGACTAATCTGTAATGCGAAAACTCTTTAAGTAGCCTAAGAGCAAAACCATGTTGAAAAACAGAAAACACCACGTCAGATACAAGTCAACATTACAATAACCTGTTTGCATAAACATGATGCAAAAAGTTACCATCTGTACCATTTTAATGTTGCGTAATGTTATGTAATAACCTGTTGCATAAGCATGATGCAAGCAATAGTTTACCCTTATAAAAATACAATAAAAGGAAGCTTAATATGAGAGCATCACAATATTATGTAATGTTACGTAATTTAACTCGTAAGAAATTATGACACTCGTATCAAGTACGAGGTGAAAAAATCACAGATTTGCAATAGTATAAAATCGACAAAAACATCATCAAAATAGGGTTTACCATTGTGCTTAAATTAATAAAAATAATAGGCCTCGTACCAAGTGTTATTTTGAAGAAACCCAATTATACTACTACTTAAATTAATAAAAACAATAGGCCTCGTACCATGTATGAGGTAAAAATCACAAAGTTGCAATAGGTGTGCGTGGGTGTGCGTGGGTGTAGGTGTAGGTGTGCGTAGGTGTGCATGGGTGTGCGTGGGTGTGCGTGGGTGTGCGTAGGTGTGCGTAGGTGTAGGTGGGTGTAGGTGTTACGTACTTTAACTCGTAAGAAATTATGACACTCGTACGAAGTGTGAGGTGAAAAAATCACAGATTTGCAATAGTATAAAATCAAGAAAAACATCGTCAAAATAGGTTTTCCACTGTACTTAAATTAATAAAAATAATAGGCCTCGTACCAAGTGTTACTTTGAACGTAACTGATTATACTACTATTGTCAATCTTGACCTCCCCCCAGCAAATATTTATATGAAGTTACGGCTTCTGGGGACAAACCACGTATATAATAATAATATATCTTTATGTTATGGAGGTATTAATATTTCCCAACACACTACACTTGAGATCGAATGTTTTTTTTTTTTTTTTTTTTTGCGTGTAGACTGAATGATCACTGTTTGAAAACTTCTTATAGAAAAAAAGCAAGGAAGACAAGTATTTCTTTTTAATTCGTGGCATGGCATTTTTAATGGCGACATTTTTTTTGTAACTAACTGCTACGCAGTTTAATAGCTCCTGGATTAGTCGGTTAACTTGTAAAATAAATGCAACTTAGGTAATTATTTATTTTTTAAGAGGAATAAATGTGGCAACATTTTTCAAAGCTGCTGCGCAGTTAAAACTTCTTTAGAAAAGGCAAGGGAGGTTATTTTCTTTGGAACATGTCCAATTAACATGGGTTTTGTGCGATTTCAAAGAACTGTTGTTGAATTATTGTTGTTTTAAGTCCACTTTATGCACAGTAAGGCTAATCGGGACTGGACCTACAGTTTAAAGTGGGATCCGAACCACTGTGCCATGTGCCTCCACCGGGTATCGAACCCGGAACCCCTTGAATACAAGGCAACAACGCTACAACTGCGCCATCGGAGAGGCCTGCGATTTCAAAGAATTTCAGATAGTAGTTATAGAGGGGGCACGAGCGGCCACCCCCCCGCAAAAAAATCTAACAATTTTGTAGTGATCTCTCTTAGTGTAATTTAACTGAAAATCATGATTCTAGCTGATTTTCCAAGTGTAAAAAACTGAAAATTTGTTTTACGCAAGAGCTTAAATTTCTATTTTATTGTATAAAAATTCTAAGATTTAGATAATTTCCCCTATGACATCCAATTTTTTAAACTTTCACTTTTTTTCAAATAACTAAAGCGAAATCTATTACTTTTTAACTGTAAAAAATAATTGACTCCCATGAGTCAATTTTAACTTTTTTTGCAAAATACCCCAGTATACATTCGGTCCATTTATATCTGAACCGAAGATACCGTACTTGCATATTCTCATATCCTCCAAGTGTTATGGCATTGTTATTCACACTGTGCTTATAACTAATCAGTAACATCATGGCGGTACAAGAAATATACAAGTTTAAGATATTCTAGTATTGGGTGGGGGGTACACACTTAGCTACGTCAACTTAAGAGCGCTCTGTTATGGTCTTCAGCTAAATTCCGTTACTGCTTGATCATGTTATAAAACATTAGGTAATGAAACTTGTATCTGACAAGTACTTTTTTTGCAACTAGATGGCGAGCACTTACACATACATACTTCTATTTGTTAGTAACCCCCCTTCTTTTCTTCTCTCCCTCTTCTCCAAAAGTGTAATATGCAAGTGTATGTACAAACATTGAGGCATTGCTAAATGTTACTAGCTCGGAGAAAGTTACGCATGCTCAGTTATGAAAGCTATTGCAACTGGATGGCGAGCGCTTACATATATACACACACGCATGCTTCTATTTTATTTTCATGTTTCTCCAAGTACAATTATTTGCTACTAGATGGCAATACTGTGTAAAAAATAACCTTTTTCTCTTCGGAGGCTCTGTAATATGCAGGAACAGGCAATGTTTTGTTAGAAATATTATTGATTTGCAAAACAGTGTTGTTCCGAAAAGCTAAAGGTACCTTGGGAAACATGTTTTTGTTTGTACAGGTTGCTTAAGGTTACATGATTTATTGCAAGGCGAAGATATTGGCTAGTTAGGGAAAGTTATGTTAATAAATATTGTCTTGGGGGGAATGTTAAACCCTTCCTCTCCCTCGCTTTTCTTCTCTTAAAAAATCAGATACAAAAAACTTTGCATAAATGGCGAGGTCACATTGTGCGAAGAGAAATCAATATTAGCGTGTAACACTGACATATGTGGCGTGCGAAGAGGGGATCGATGACAGTTCGTGACATGACACGCTAAACAGATTCAACTTGGAATAAAGATTGGTATCTGTTTCTTTGCGTGTAATAAAGAAAGACAATAAGTAATAGATTTTGTCTTATAGTTTTATTGACCTAGTCTTCACTTGCAAATTATTAAAATACTCATATCTCGAAAACACTACAACGTAGAATGGTGCGGTTTTTTTATTCGCTTCGTCTCAACGTACTCTTTAAAATGAGACCAAAGTCGACATAGCTTATCATAAAAAATATTTTATATTTTAAGAATTTGTAAAAAATATAATATATTAAAATGATAAAAATATCCCAAAAGGAAAAAATGCCAATGGCTATAAGAAGCAACATATTCCCCAAATAGCGAGAAGTTCAGACAGCAGCATGCAAGTGATTTCCGATCTTCATCGTAAATTGAGAGGGTTGGTCATTATTCAACTTAATAGTATATGGTACGAAGTTTGATGAGAATACCTGAAAGCAACTATATGTTTTTAAGATCAACCATCCATCATATAAAATCCCTGTGACAGGGAAGATTCAAATAAGTATCTCTCCACCCAATGCAGCAGTTGTTCAATTATGACACTCGTACGAAGTGTGAGGTGAAAAAACACAGATTTGCAATAGTATAAAATCAACAAAAACATCGTCAAAATAGGTTTTCCACTGTGCTTAAATTAATAAAAATAATAGGCCTCTTACCAAGTGTTACTTTGAACGTATCTGATTATACTACTGACAATATTTCTTTACGCATAATGTATATTCTTCTTGAGGAATTGAGGGGGCAGAAAGTTAGCGCCTATTCTTGTTCCACAATATAAAAGTATACAAATACTATCTAGAGCGAAAGACGAACTGGTTTCCTTTCACGCATTATCACATTTGTAGTAACATATACATAGAATAGTTACGTATTTTACAGTAGAAATGTAGGTACACAATTAATAAATACATATCTATGAAAGGAAACATCTGACCCTGGCTTTTCCAGGCTTTTGCAGTGATATGCACTTCAAGAAATAACCATTATTACTGCTACCGCGCATACAGCCAACGGGTTCCTGCCGTACACGGAGCCCTCCTGCCTCGTCCGCGGAGAGTCAGCTATCTACCCATATACAGGGTGTCACAAAACTCTTTCAACGACGCTTGGGTGCTGGTAAGGTGAGCCCTCATATCCAAATTACATTGGTGTATTCAAATGTTTCACTTTCCTTACAACTTCTGAATTAGGCTGTACTGCGACTTTTGGACCACCCTGTACACTAAAAGTAAAGCAGTAAAAACTATTGTAGACGTCTTAAAGTCGTGTCACGAAGCAGGTGTTCTTCATGAAACTCTGTTCCTTCACACCATGGGTGCCCATCGCCCCAAGGCCCATGACGCACTCCCCCCCAAAAGGTAGAATATCCCCCCACCCTCCGTTTATGCCGAATTAATTACTCAAATTATTTTGTCACCTAAATTTGCGGAAAAATATAATACCAGAGGTGCAACCAAAAATTTTTGGCTGGGGGGGGGGCAAGTACCAGGAAAAACGTACCAATAACATTAATAATAATAACATTAATAATAGCTTTATTATTATTATTATTATTATTACTATTACTACTGCTACCAGTAGTAGCAGTAGTAGTATCAAATACGTTATTATCCTCGTAAATTACGCAAAAGGGGGGAGGGGTTGAAGTCTGGGCTAAAGCATTTGTTTGTAACAAACGATTTGAAATATTTTTTCAACACCGTGAATTTCACATTAGCTAATGATGGAAATCAAGCACACAAACTGTATTTTGGAATGGCCGAAAATGAATGATAAGTGCAATCCGAAGATACATGTGTAACTTCCATGTACAACATATGTTTTACACATATGCAACATGGAGCAACATAAAATCGAAAATGCATATGCAACAAGCCAACACTAAATTGAATATGTATTGAAAGCTTATTCAATACAAACATACAACACATATTATTTAAATACATTACATTACAGAAAAGAAGTAAAATGCGAGCGAAGCGATCAATAAATTTTTTACATCCAATTTTTGCAATTGAAAACAATATTGATATAATACGGCGTAAATAATTTCGCTGGACGCAATGGCATTCTCTCTTTTACAACTTTTTTTAGATCATTCGGCGCCCATAGCCGACTCTCGCGGACCTTAGCTACAGCTCTGAACTTAACGAAAAAAGCAGATAATGCGAGCGAAGCAAGCAAGAAAATTTTACAAAATGTATTTTTATTTGCATAAAATTTGAAATCGAAGGGGGTAATTGCTCCTCTGTAACCCCCTGCAGGTGCTCTAGGCCGTCAATGTTTGCCCCCTATTTGCCCCTACGCAAATAATATCACACGGCGCCAAGGCATTCTCTCTCTCACAACTTTTTTTCATTTAGATCATTCGGCGCCCATGGCCAACTCCCGCCGCCCCTAGCTACAGCTCTGAACTTGACGAAAACGAGGAAAGCAGACAATGCTAGCGAAGCAAAAAAAAATTTTTTTTCAAAATGAATTTATATTTGCATAAAATTTGAAATCGAAGGGGTAATTGCTCCTCTGTGCCCCCCCTGCAGGTGTGTCCCCCCTTGCTACCCTAGAATTGACTTCCGCCGAATGTTGGGTAGGGGGGGCAATGACTCCCTTCTCCGTGTGGTTGCGTCACTGTATAGTACAGACTTATTTCAGCAATAAATGTTTACTTTAGATACTTTAGGCTCACTGCCATTGTTAGTCAACCTTATTCTGCACAGTTTGTCTGCTCGACTAACTAACCATCGAAACCGATTCTAAAGACATAAGTGGTGGTGTTTCATTTTAATCCTATCGCCGCGATTACCTACAGGTAGGTAGAAAAACTGTACATAATAATCAAAACTAAAAATCAATAACAAGTCAATCAAACGGTACGATCCTCCCCATTTTTGTGTGAAGATATATATAGAATTGGTATAAAATTTTGTCCCCCCAAAAAATTACCATGACGCAGGCTCGTCATGAACCCCTCCTGTGGGCACCCCTCCTTCACACCAACATTCGCTGGTTGTCTAAAAGAAAATTACTCTCTCTTATCAAATTAAAAATTTTAGATACTCGAGTTTAGACTCCAATTAAAAATTAACCAATAGACCTACATAAAAACGAGTTACATCAAAATTTAGTTCATTCAATCCTGCGTTAATCTTCACTAACCAAAAAAAAAAATGTTTTTAAGCATCCTTACATTTTTTATTGTCGTTAGAACAAAAAAAGGGCCGTTTTTTTTAAAGTTTTGAAAACGATCGCTCTCTTTGAAATTCTATAAATCAAAAACGTGTTGTCGTCCGATTGTGATGAAACTGTACTACAGCAGGCAGAAAGGTTTTAAACACAATTCTTAATTCTCAGATTTTTAAAATTTGTCA